>NC_135595.1:11020711-11327378 GCF_965152235.1 Eretmochelys imbricata | reverse complement strand
GTAACTTTATGCCCCAGCCTCCCACAAAAAATGTTCTTACTGTTGTACTTTTGAGTTCTATTTGCACTGTTGTGTTCACTGAAAGTCTGTAAGAGATGTTAGGAACGTTACTGAGGTATGGCGAGAGGACTCATGAGGTGTGGCACATGGGGGGCTCTACGGGGCAGTACCAGGGACTCCTAGGGGCCCTGCGGGCAGTGTGACGCCAAGGCAGCAATGCCACATGCGGAGGCACCCAAGCTAGGATGGGTGCAGCTGCGGCCCCTGTGCGATTTCCCTCCACTCGAGGCTCTCAAGGGTGGGGCCATAGGAGACCGAGAGGGGATCTGGCGCAATGCTGCGTAGGGATGGAGAAGTTGCACCTGCGCAATGTGGCTCTTCTGTGTGCCAGAACAATCTTCACGGAAGATGATGCTCAAAGTCAAACTGCTCATCGCTGAGTCGGGCTGGGAGCACTGGGCGGAGCACAGCAAGCCCCCAACCCCGTTCCCCAGCAGGAGCAGCGGGCGGAGCGCAGTAAGCCCCTGACCCCACTCCCTGGCAGGAGCTCGAAGGCCAGGTGAAAACGTGTCACGGGCTGGAAGCGGCCTGCGGGCTGTAGTTTGCCCACCCCTGATCTAGACCATCCCTGACAGATGTTTGTCTAACCTGCTCTTAAAAACCACCAGTGATGGAGATTCCACAACCTCTGTAGGTAACTTGTTCCAGTGCTTAACTATCCTTACAGTTAGGCAGCTTTTCCTAATATCTAATCTAAACCTCCCTTGTTGCAATTTAAGCCCATTACTTCTTGTCCTGGCCTCAGTGGATAAGGAGAACAATTTATCACCCTCCTCTTTATAACATACTTGACGAATGTTATATCTCGCACTCAGTCTTCTCTTCTCCAGACTAAACAAATCCAGTTTTTTCAATCTTTCCTCATAGATCATGTTTTCTAGCCCTTTAATAATTTTTGTTGCTCACCTGTGGACTTTCTCCAATTTGTCCACATTTTTCCAGAACTGGACATAATACTACAGTTGAGGCCTTATCAGTGATGAGTACAGTGGAATAATTACTTCTTGTGTCTTTCTTACAGCACTCCTGCTCATACATCCCAGAATGACCTTCACTTTTCTGAGGTATTATTGATTCCTATTTAGTTTGTTATCCATTATAACTCCCAGATCCTTTTCTACAGTACTCCTGCCTCAGGAGTCATTTCCCATTTTGTATTTGTGCAACTGATTACTCTTTCCTAAGGGTAGTACTTTGCATTTGTCCTTATTGAATTTCATCCTATTTATTTCAGACCATTTCTCCAGTTTGACAAGATCATTTTGAACTCTGTTCCTGTCCTCCAAAGTGCTTGCAACCCCTCCCAGCTTAGTATTGTCCACAGACTTTATAAGTCTACTCTCTATGCCATTATCCAAATCATTTATGAAGATCGTGAATAGAAAGATATCCAAGACAGATCCCTGCAGGACCCCACTCATTATGCCCTTCCAGCTTGACAGTGAACCAGTGATAAGTACTCTCTGAGTATGGTTTTCCAACAAGTTGTGCACCTACCCTACAGCAGGCTGTATTTCCCTACTTTGTTTATGAAAAGGTCATGTGAGACAGTCTCAAAAGCCTTACTAAAATCGAGATATATCACATCTGCAGCTTTCCTTCCCAATCCATAAGGCTTGTTACTGTGACAAAGAAGGATAGTAGATGGATTTGACATGATTTCTTCTTAACAAATCCAAGTTGACTGTTACTTATCACCTTATTATCCTCTCTAACACAATCTAACATGTAATCTACCACTGAAATCCAAGAAAAATGGATGCTCAAATCAGAACTTGCCTTGACTCTGGAGGAAGGGCAAGAGGCCTGGGAGACTTTTAAAATGCTGGATTTGTAGCTGAGAAGTGAGGTCCTTCCGCAGCTGAATAGGGTTGTTAGTAGAAAGAGGGGACCATAATTTTCATACTAAGAACATAAATGCTTTAGAAATGCCAGCAGCAAAGGAAAGGTTGTAGATACCCTAGGTACAGAGGCTTAAACAATTACAGTTCAAAGGGAACGATAGCAGTAAACGTTTGGGCCCCTGGGGCAGTCCAATCAAGAGTCAGGGCTCATCCCACCTTGTGCTGGGGTGCCCTGTCCAGTCCAGTCTCTATTCCAAGCAAATAGGAACTTGTAGGTTTCCAGGCCAGGCTCAGTTAGTGTCTGTCATTGGGGCCCCTCTGTGCTGGGTTCCTGCCCAGCCGCTGCTGCTCCCCCATACATCCCACACAGACCTGCACCCGCTGTCATGTCGGACAGTCACAGCCGGTTCCACACATGGCTGTGTTCCACACATATGGTTCCTGGGAACTCCACTCTGAATTCAGCTTCTCTCCAACTCCCTGCTTGCCATGCAGCTGCTGTTTCATTTTCCCTGCAGCCACTTACTTACCTGGCCAGGAGGAAGGGGATGTGCAGAGGGGACTGATGGGAGTTGTAGTCCCCAGCTCAGCAGATCCATCATAGGAGATTGGCCCGAGTTTCATTGCAAAGTGGCCCAATATGTCTTATGCAGTGTGCTTTACTCTCCAGCTGCTGTCACCCCTCGCACTGAATCACAGGCAGTAGACGCTGCACCAGGCAGTGCATCAGTAGCGTCCAGTGCTGCTTTCACAGCAGGGAACAGCAGAGCTCTGGTCTTTAAAAATGAATGTCCAGCCCTTCTCTCTGCAGGCTCTTCAGCTGCTTTTCCACCTCTGGAGAGAAGTCGGTCAAGCCTAGCCTAGAAGACAAACAGAAAATACCCAGGGTTACCCTCCGGTAAGTCTCATCACAAATGAACAGGACTCTGCTATTGCTCTCTCTGTTAGGTATTTATATGGCTCTATTCTCAGTCTTAGCATATTTATCCATACAACACCCCTAGGAGGGGGTGTAATCTACAACACACGAGCCCGCTGTGCGCTCACTAGCCGTGTGAACCTTGCTATCGCACGCTGAAAGTTCCCTGGTGCTCTTTGACCTACACCCATTTCAGAGCTGGTCAATGTGCACTAGGGAACTCTTAGCATGCAGTAGTAGGGTCCACACGGTCACTTAATGTGTGGCACACTGGGGCGCTGTAGGTATATACCCCAGCATGCCGTGCATTCACTGTTCTTCTTGACAAGTCCTAAGGGTGAAATTTGCAAAAGCATCCAAGTAACTTAGAATCCCAAATCCCATTTTCAAACATGGCTCAGGTGCCTAAGTCTCCATGGAAGTCAATGAAACCTAAGTATCATTGAAAGTTAGTTTTGGAAATGGGACTTAAGGGCTTTTGAAGAGTTTATCCTAAGTGACTTGCCCACAGAAACTCTGTGCCAGAGCAAGGAAATGAATGCTGGTCTCTCAAGCCCCAAGCCAGCATCCTAACCACTGCATAATCTTTCCACTTGTTACCCAGCAACCCTGGACTGCAGCGCTACCATGTTGTTATAGGAATATCACTGGTTACCAGGACCACAGAGGCATGGAATATCTTTCTTCCATGATTAGTCTCTGTACACAGAACACTATGATCTCTGATTTCCAAGATGATTTCTGTGTCCCTGTAGTGAGGCGGTCTGGTTCCCCGCCGCCCCAGAGAGGGACGAGCCTCTCTGGATGCCAAAGTGGGTGGAGCCAGTGAGCCCTGCGCCCGCCCCTCAGAGGTCAAGGTGCAGGACCGGAAGTATAAAAGCCCAGCCCCAGAGCTCAGTTGAAACACAGCCACCGGAGAGACCAGATGCATGTGGCGGAGCTCCCAGCCGGGAGACCACAGCGATCGGCGGGCGACCCGAGGACTGGCCAGACCAGCCGATGCCTGATGCTAGCCCAAGCCCAGAGACACTGCCAAGCTTGCCATTCGCCAGTTACCCCAAGGAGCGGCCAAACCAACCGTGCACCAGTTACCCTGAGGAGCCCATGGTGTGCGACCCCTAAGAGGACGCCGGCCGGACCCAGGTACCTCTGGAGGGGGAGGTAGGAAGTAGCCCGGGGGCAGCCAACCCCAGTCAGGCTGCAATGCTGCCAGAGCCCATGTCAGTGTGTTAAGGCCAGGAATCCCACTGACACAGCAGCGGATCTTCTGCCACTGCTAGGGCCCCCGGCTGGGACGCAGTGGAGTGGGTGGGCCTGCGTCCCCCCTGCCACCCATCTCACGGGTGGCAGTCTCCCCCTCTCCCAGGCCGCTCGGAGCCAGGAGCCTGGGCTTTGCTATTGAACTCTTTGCTCAGCCCCTGCCTGAGGGCCCTGAGCTACTGACTGTTTGTTGCCCCGCCCTGATCCACGGCCTGGGCCTTGCTATTGAACTCTTTGCTCAGGCAGGCTAATTCCCTGACACACCTGACAGAAATAGCGAGGCGGTCTGGTTCCCCGCCGCCCCGGAGAGCGACGACCCCGGCCGGACCGCCCTACAGTCCCACATTGTTGCTGCTCTAAGAGAACAGCTATTTTCACTGCAAGAATCGTGTTTTATTGTTATTTATTAAGCACTGACAGCATGCTTGGCATTATAGAAAACACAAACAGAGACCCAGTGTGCCAGTCTATACCATTATGTTCACCACTTTTACAACACTATGATACATTTTGTACAAAGAATACCTTGTGAGATATCCTTTCAAAACACATAATCTGCGGAATATTATTATCCTGGTAAAATATGTGTTTCAACATTGTATGTGTAAGCAGTGTCAGGATGAGCTCCACCCTGACATCTGGTGGTGAGGTGTGGCAAGTTGTGGAAAAGAACTTCAGGGGCCGATCTCATTTGCATAGGCACACCCACCACGCCTAGAATGAGACCATAGCTGCCCAAATGGTCACTTTGGCTGCTGTGGGATCCCCAGTGTCTCTGTTATTGGGGCAGGAACAATAAATTGTTATTACCCTGATTATGGGAACTGTGCTTGGAACTGTATGTGGCCTTTTGTTATGATGGAGGGATTCACCATCAACTAAGTAGCACTCGCTAGGCAAGGGTCATGGGTTCCAAAACTGTGTGAATGGAGAGAGGCTGGGGACAAGTATTAATACTTGGTGGCATGGGCCCCTTGGTGAGGGCCTTACATGCTAATTGCACTTCCTCCTCTCTCCACTGTGGAATATCAGAGCTAATTTTGATTTCATTAGAAGTCTAGTTATAGGCTGCTGAGCTTACTTTGGGCTGACAGTGCACCAGCACTGGGGCTCCCCTACTACAAGCTGAATTCACCTAAGAGCTGAAATCACTGAGTGTTGTGTTAAGTAGTGGGGGAGCCTGAAGATATATTGTGGAGCAGTTCGACGCGGAGCAGTGTGTGGATGGCAGGAGCTGCTTGTGGGCCGTGGAGCTGAGCGAAGGAGTTTGTGGGGCGGCTGGCGGAGCGGAGCGCAGCTGAGCGAAGGAGTTTGTGGGGCGGCTGGCGGAGCGGAGCGCCGCTATGGAGCTATGGGGCGGTCAGCTTCAGATCATGTAAGGTGCCTCTTACCCCCGTCCCATTTCCACCCAGGTTGGGAGGTAAAGCTCCGCAGATAAACTTTCGAACTCTGGGGCTGCCCTGACCAGGGACAGAGACTTTTGGGGCATTGGACTTTTGGGACTTTGGGTGATTTGGGGTTGCTGGACTCAAGAACCAAAAGGAAAAGGGCATGCCCCAATTTGCCTGGGGTGGGTTTTTTTTTTTTTTGCTCATGGGTTGTGTTATGAATCCTGTTGGTGGTGTTTCCCCAACATAATGCCACATTGTTTCTCTCTGTTATTAAAAGGCTTTTGCTACACTCAGACTATGTGCTTGCGAGAGGGGAAGTATTGCCTCCTTGAGGCGCCCAGGGGGTGTGTAAGATTTTCCCAGGTCACTGGGTGGGGGCTCGAGCCAGTTTTGCATTTGCTTTAATGAGAGGGAACCCCTGTGTACTGAACCCGGCCCTTGCTGCTATCAACTTGGCCTGGCAGAAGGGTTATATATGTAAAGTTATAAAATTCTACTGCATAGCATTTCTGTAACATCCTCCAGAATTAGAAAAGCAGGCCCAAACAAGTTTTTTAGAGACAAAAGACACACTGATGCCCCGGCCAGGTATCAGCATAATCAGATGACCTACTATGGGCTATCGCCTAGTCTTCTTAGTATATGCGCAACGTGTCTCAGGTGGCATGTGACCAGGATTCATCACCAAATTTAGTCCGCTGGTTGGATCATTAGCTTCCCCAGCCCGGGCCAGGTATTGATGGGAAATGTGACGTGAATGCTGATCCATGCCCCCCATCACCTAGTTAAGCAGCTATTCTTTGCCAGGAAGAAGGGTGTGAGCAAGAACTTTATATATTGACAATGAAACAGCTGGAGGTCCTGTCTAAAGAGACTGGCTGTCGCCTGGACCCCAGTTGGAGATAATCCTCAAAGAGGGGAATGGTATAAGAATACAGGACACACACAACACAATTCACAATTCTCTTCTCCTATAGCTACTCATGGCAGCAATAGTGCTTCAAAGACAAAAGAAGCATCATTGAACTGGGAGAGGGGTCCTGGCAGGGAGGCTTTTCAGCCAGTACAGACTGCTATAAGCTTTTGGTGAGAAAAAGAACCTTTTTACTTTTTTATGTTCACTTAACTAGTTAAGTTAGGTATTAGCTCGCAGTTTAATCTTTTTATTTTCTTTGCAACCAATTCTGACTTTTATGCCTCATTTCTTGTAATCACTTAAAATCTGTCTTTTTGTAGTGAATAAGCTGTTTTGTGGCTTTATCTAAACCAGTGGATGTTTGGATTGAAGTGTTCGGGAATCTTCACTTGAGATAACAGGGCCTATGCATATCATTTTCCTTTGATGCAATGACGGACTTTCTATAAGCTTGCATTGTCCAGAAGAGTGCTGGGCAGTACAAGATGCACATTTCTGGGGAACAAGGCTAGGACTGGGAATTTGCTGGTGTCGCTCTGCAATACAATTCATCAGTGGCTGGCAGAGCATTAATGAAACATAGCTGGGAGTGATTTTGCATGCTAGAGGCAACCCTGTGCGCCGGGGACCAGGATGCAGAGTGGGGAGCCAAGGTGACTTTGGCTGCATTCTGAATAGACCGGGGAAGAGCAGGACTGGGAAGGCATCACAGTGGTGGGTGTGGTATAAAATCTGAGACAAAGTAGCTGGAAAGCAGGGAGGGCAGAAAGCTGGAGGGTGGAATAGTCAGGAGGACGTCAGCTCAAGTCCCTGTGATCAATCTTTGTAGAGACAGAAAAGGTCTCTTGAATGCGATGTCCACACAGCCCTGTAAAGCTGCCAAACTCTCCCCCCCCGCCCCGCAAGGCCTTCACAGCTGTTTGGCCACTGAGTCACTGGTCTCCGGCACTGGACCACCAAGACAGCCTAAAAACTCTCTAAAGCCTGACCAACAGACTCCCATCACCCTTTATCCACAGAGCTCCCTGCATTGTTCATTACATGGTTCTGCCCACGGATGTGCAAGGCCAACTCAGCCGGGCGAGGCCCGCTCTGAATAGCTCCTCCATTCGGAGGAACAAAACACAAATGGCAATCGTTGTTTCTTTAAATCATTATTTGGGGGGCAGAGGACTTTCGGGCAGTGACAAGTGCTGAACGGACATCACTGGAGTCTGATTCCTTGGCAGATTCCCAGAATAAGCACAGGACAGGAAACCCTCGTGCCCCTGCCATGCGCACTGGCACTAGCCGGTGCCTCACTCCTTACCCGGCTCCACAGCCCACGTCTTCCTTGGTGTCTCTGAGATTGCCAGCAGACCAGGGTAAGTGATGCCAGTTTGGGGACTGACTGTTGTGATGTGATACTTGTCCACTAGGGAGTGGTTAAAAGCACCATAGTTTGTGACATGGGTCACCAACCAGCCATGGGATACAGTGACCTTTGGTCCCCACCAACCAGGATTGGATCCATTCCCAGTCCCCTGAGGCATCTCTCCCCCATCAACCTCTTCACAACCAAGAATAAAGAAATTACACAACAGGTTTGCACAGGCAAAGGGGGCGTGCATAACGAGAGGAGAAAAGAAAACAAATTTGCCATGTCTGCCCTGCAGGACAAGCCAGGTTCGTAGCCTTACCTGATCTCGGTGAGGCTGGGGCACGTCAGGATAAGGAGATGCATGTCTTCAGCGCACCGATCAGTGAAATTATTTGCACTCAGGTTCAGATGCCGGAGGGTGGAGTTTTGGGAGAGAGCAGAGCAGAGCGCCCTGCAGGATTCATCTGACAAACCAGTTTCCTGGAGGCTGCAGCAGAGTATCGGACACATACCTTAGAGCAGTGGTTCTCAAACTTTTGTACTGGTGACCCCTTTCACCCAGCACTGCTTGCGACCCCCCCTTATAAATTAAAAACACTTTTTAATATCCTTAACACCATTATAAATGCTGCAGGCAAAGCGGGGTTTGGGGTGGAAGCTGACAGTTCGCGACCCCCCCCATGTAATAACCTCGTGACTCCCTGAGGGGTCCCGACCCCCAGTTTGAGAACCCCTGCCTTAGAGAAAGGCTGAAACAGAGAATTGACAGGGCTTTCCTGCATTGTCTGGCTGCCGATGTCTATGTCCATCTCCCGACCATCCTCACTTTACTCCTCCATGTCACTTTGCCTCCCTCTGCCTCACTCCCTCTTTCTGCTAATCTTACCACGTATGGCAGAATCACACAGGTTTAACAAATCTAAAGCTGACACAGGGGCTGCATCCATATTAGCAGGGACTCTTCACCATGCTAATTCCTAATCGGCAATCCACTAGATGCATAGATTCTCAGACCAGAAGGGACCATTAGGATCATCTGGTTTGACCTCCTGCACAACATAGCCCATAGAACTTCCCAGAAATAATTCCTCCTAGTGCTATAGCTGACCAGTGATCTGAGCACCTAGAAACCCCTCCATTTCCACTCCCTGCTGTGCTCACACCAGCCCAAGATCAGAACAGCCCCAACCACTCTTTTCTGGAAAGCATTTTGCTTCTGGAGCCCAGGCATGATCAGGATCTTGAGATCCTTTGGGCTGGGATTTCAGAGTGGTGAAAATTTAATTGATCTCTCTCGTGTGGCAGCAACTGGCTGATCAAGGCAGGGCTGGCCATTCCTGCCAAGGACATGGAGCAGGAGTAGGGTGACCAGATAGCAAGTGTGAAAAATTGGGACGGGGGGGGGTAATAGGCGCCTACATAAGAAAAAGCCCTGAGTATCGGGAGTGTCCCTATAAAATTGGGACATCTGGTCACTTTAAGCGGAGGAATGTTTCACCTCCCCTTCCCCTGGGCGGTTTGCCCCACGGGAGATGGGACCAGCATGTGTTGTGAACCTGACAAGATTCTTTGTACCTTGTGAAACTTTGCTTCTGTGTCTCCTTCTCTGACAGGATCTGAAATGATGCTTATGCCAGGAAATGGGTGAAGGGCTTTGACAGACGGAGCATCACTGTCAGACTTATACTTACCCTAATTTCTGAATCTTGCATTCTGGGGACTCAAACACCCTTGATAGGTAAGAAAGGCCCCCTGTCCGCAGTTTATTCTTCTTGAGGTCAAGACTCAGGAGGGTCCAGTTTCCCGCGAGGGCAGATGCCAGTTCTTCACAGCACTGTTCAGTGAACGCATTCTTCCCTAGGCTAGAGAGCAGGCAGGGAGAGAAGGAGCCAAATGAATGAGAGAGAAAAACAGGAAAAGATAAAGAGGAGAGAGAGAGAAACTGTCAAAGCCAGGAGGAGGATTAATGAGAAGAAACAGGAGAACAGAACAAAGAGACAAGAAGCTGACAAATGAGAACAGAGGTAGGAAGGAAATAAGTGAGAGACACAATGAGAGAGAGGCCCAAAGAACAATCAGCCAGCCAGGAGGGAGGAGACCCATCAGAACCAAAGGCACACAGATGGGGATGGGATACAGAGGCCACATGCCCAGAGAGGGCAGGAGCCCCAGGGAAGAATGAGGAAGAAGTAGCAGACGGTTACATTAGCTTTTTGCTTAACACGTACTCTGCACTGCAGCACTACAGACTGCTACTGGGAGCTGCAGAGTTTGCATGCTGGGATGTGATTCTGTCTTTGGGACTCTAGCAGAGTGACCTGCTGAAATGCAATCATGCGCAGCCCCAGGAGAGTGTAACATTGCACTATAACACACACACAGAGTCAACTCCACAGCCAGGGAGGAAGAGTGGGGGACAGGCCTGGTGAACTAGGGTCTGAGCTGCACGTGGCCAAGTAGGAGACCCAGGTTTAGTTCTCAAACTCACCCTGTCACTTCCTGGCCCTGCAGGGTCTGCAAGCCCTGTGGGAGCAGTACACCTGGCCCCAGGAGGTGGCGAGGGATAAAGCACAAATCACACTACCGAACTGAGGAGCCAGCCTGGCAGGGAGGAGACCCAGACAGGCCTTTGAGCCAGAAGGATCTCAAGGGGGATGGGTTACAGCTGGCAGAGTGAGCAGCCAAAGGATAATTAGTGACCACAAGCACTGAGGAGGAGCTGGATTTCACAGCTCCCTAGCATGGCCGCTGCTGGGACACTGGTTCCGTGCTAACTCCAAAGGAAAAGAGCCGTGTTCCAAATCACCACCACAACCTCTTGCGCATCCTGGATTTCCCCTGGCCATCCAAGTACTGAACAAAACAAAAAGAACAGACCATGGCCCAGGAAAAAATGGCAGAGCCCCAAGCTTATCATTATGCCTTATCTCCCATCCCCATGTACACAGGCTGCAGGCCCCATGACGCTTCAGAACATGAAATACATTTGAAAGTGAGTGAATTACTCATAAGACACCGATCACCCAGTTACCTCAGAGCCTCTAGCCTACAGTTCTGGTGCTTTAGGGCCTTGCAAATATCCTTCATTGTAGGATCCTTCAGATCATTATCCAGGAGACTGGGGGGAAATGAAAGAACAAAGCATTTCAGGCTGGATAAGGAGACAAATCTGCAAAGACTGTGGGTTTGGAAAGCTGGATGGGCTATGCAAATTATGCAATGGAAGATTTGCATGTTTGTTCCATATGCATTACCTCATTTACATCAATTCCAGACCCATCAAATCCTTCTATTGCTCGCTCCTCCTCCCTCTCCAATCCATAAATCCTCCCTGCGCCTCAGAATCCTCTCTTTGAGCTTCCTCCCTGTCTCATGGCTCTCTCTGGCACCCCAATGGCATTTCCCATAGTCCTCCCGGCTGGCTCCCCACTCTCCTCTCGCTGGCTGCCCTGCCCCCGCTCACACTACGCTGCGCTCCAAGGAGAAAGATCCAGCTAGCTCAGATAACAGCAGCAGCAAAGTCATGGCAGCATGGACTGTGCACGCATAGCCCACGCTGCTGCGGCTTCACCGCTGCTGTCACTCAAGCGAGATCGAAGCTACTCAGGCACGTTGAGGCGGGCTGCAGTCACACCTCTGAACACAGTGTAGACAGACCCTCGGTGTGCTCCGAAACCTGCTCTGACTCCCACCGTGCCTAGCAGCTGCTCAAGTCCCCCACCCAGAGCTACCTCTGCCTAAAGCAGGGCCCCCAACACACTCACAGCAACAGCCAGAGCGACACCCTACAACACCCGGCACAGTGTCACTCTAGCCACAGCTCTATGGCTGCAGGCAAGTTGGGAGCTGTGCTGTACGTGGGGTCTCTGGTTAGAGTCCTCCCACGGTGGGGTCTAACCATAGAGACACAGCCTAGAGTGCCTCCCCACCACTCTGTGACGTGCCTAATTGGGAGAATGAAGCAGCGGCTCAGGACCAAGGCTCCTGGGAGCCTCCAGGCCAGTTGGTGCGGGGCTGCATTCAGTGCTGCGCCCCTGGGCTGAGCTCTCTGTTCATTCCCGGGGGGCAGCATGATTCAGGCAGGCACTCACGACTCCTGCGTTCTGCCAGGACTTGCTTTGCTTTGGGGGGGCTTTGCTTAAGCCTTCTAAAGACCATCCCCAGCTCAGAGATCCTGAGACAGCTAGGAGAGAATGAAACCAGGTCCAGCCGAACGGCTTTGTGCATTTCACCAGCTCCTGCCACCTGAGGATCTTAAAATGCCCTATGGACACTGATTAGTGAAACCACCCAGCCACCAACCCTCCCACCATGTGCTACCACAGTGTTGCTATTTTGAAACGACGAAACTGAGGCTCAGAGAGGCGAAACAACTTGCCTAGGATCACACAGTGAGTCGGTGGCAGAGCCAGGCAGAAACTTGCGCTTTAACCACAAACCCATCCTTCCTTTCAAGAGCACAGCAGAGGGGGAGCTGCATCTTAACCTTCACTTGCACCGCAGCTAGCATGAGGGGACTTTTCATCCTGCAGGCTCCCAAAGTGCAAGGCCTGATCCTGCCCTTCCTGCCCACACAAAATTCCTGTGAATTCAGTGGGAGTGCTGGGTGCACAAGACAAGCAGAATTGGGTTCCATGGACACAGACTAGCACTGACATGCAACCTGCTCTGCAGTGACAGGCAGGAGCTACAGCGTACTACACCTCGGTGAGGAAGAGGAATTTGTCTGTCACAGGACACTGGGGCAAACCCCTGTGTGACATTCTATACCTTGGGGGAGCGCCCTGTAACCCCCATATTCCTCATTCATATAGAATTGGGATCTTGCATATAAAGCACACCTTGTAAGGTATCAGGAGAAAGGTTATAATCTGCTGAAAGTCACTGTTTCATCTAAATATATGTATGTCATTAATCCATATGAAGTGATAAGATTGTGTTGTATGGTTGTCAGTAAAACATGCTGTAAATTGCGGAATCGGCCAGATATTAGCTCCCCAGAGACAACAGCAAGGAAAATTACCAGTGCCCAGGTGGGGTGTCAAACAATCATCAACAGCCATTGTCTAGCAAGGGAGCTACAATGCAATGACTTACCTGCATAAGGCCACACCAGGGGAATTGCTCAACCTTGCCTGGGGACTCAGCAATCCCCATCAGACATGTCTGGACTTGTGTGTTCTCCAAGCATATGGACTAAGGGTATAAAAAAGAACACAGGGGCCACATGCTGGGCCTTTCTCCTGCCCCCACCTATGCTACAAGCAACAAGGACACTCAGAAGACTGAAGACTCCAACAGAAGAGACTGGCCCAGATTTAAGGGACAAACCTGTATACTAAGGACTGCAATACCCAGTGAGGTGAGAAAAACTGCTTAATCTAGATGTTGCCCAGTCTAATAGGATTGTAAAGGCTGGTGTATATCCACATTCCATTGATGAAGTGGTGAACCAATTAATAAGTTTGCACTGTTCATCTTCAGCAGTGAAAGACGGTATATTCCTGAGGTTACAAGGCTGGGAGCTGGGGGGATTTGGCCGGTGCCTTTCTCTGTGTGATCCATGAATGGGTCTGGGAGCATTCATGCAATCTAGCTGGGTGTGGGGCTCCACATGGGGTTGTGCTGAGTGATCACAGCACCAGGAGGGGTTTGCTGCTTGTCGCTAGCAAAGCATTGTAAGAAACAGCCCAGGCTGGAGAGTTAAGGGGGCACAGCAGTCCCACAGTCCCAGGCTGCACCCCATGCATCCCATCACACCCTGTTCTTAACCAGAGTGCCTAGGGGCCTTTACTGTCCCCTCAGAGCCTTGGTTGTTAAAGTTTGATTCATAAGAACGGCCATACTGGGTAAGACTAAAGGTCCATAGGGGCATAGCGAGCAGATCGAGGGACGTGATCGTTCCCCTCTATTCGAAATTGGTGAGGCCTCATCTGGAGTACTGTGTCCAGTTTTGGGCCCCACACTACAAGAAGGATGTGGATAAATTGGAGAGAGTCCAGCGAAGGGCAACAAAAATGATTAGGGGTCTAGAACACATGACTTATGAGGAGAGGCTGAGGGAGCTGGGATTGTTTAGCCTGCAGAAGAGAAGAATGAGGGGGGATTTGATAGCTGCTTTCAACTACCTGAAAGGGGGTTCCAAAGAGGATGGCTCTAGACTGTTCTCAATGGTAGCAGATGACAGAACGAGGAGTAATGGTCTCAAGTTGCAGTGGGGGAGGTTTAGATTGGATATTAGGAAAAACTTTTTCACTAAGAGGGTGGTGAAACACTGGAATGCGTTACCTAGGGAGGTGGTAGAATCTCCTTCCTTAGAGGTTTTTAAGGTCAGGCTTGACAAAGCCCTGGCTGGGATGATTTAACTGGGAATTGGTCCTGCTTCGAGCAGGGGGTTGGACTAGATGACCTTCAGGGGTCCCTTCCAGCCCTGATATTCTATGATTCTATGATTCTATGATTCCATCTAGCCCAGTATCCTGTCTTCTGACAGTGGCCAATGCCACATGCTTCAGAGAGAATGAACAGAACAGGAAATCATCAAGTGATCCATCTCCTATCGCCCATTCCCAGCTTCTGGCAAACGGAGGCTAGGGACACTCAGAGCATGGTTTTGCATCCCTGCCCATCCTGGCTAATAGCTATTGATGGACCTTGATTCCAAGCACACATACAGTAACACCCTGGAACTAAGTATATCTTTTTGCTAAGCGGATCCCCCTGGGATTTGAATCTATGGTGGCAAGAGGCCAAAGTAATTCAGACCTTATTGTTCACTTTGTTGCCCCAATACCTCAGCTGTGAAAGCTGAGCTCCCCCCGAGACCAGCACTAACAAGAGCTGAAGACCACTGTCCTACAGAACCTCCCTGTGCTTTCCCAGTTTTAAATGTTACAGTCTGGTAACATCTTGGGGAGGACGTTTTAATTCCATTTCCTTTAGAATTTTTACAAAAAGCTGCAGCTGTAACCAAAAAACCCAACAATCACAGAGATCGCAGCGGGAAGGACACCAGGGCTTCCTGCTACTTTGCAGGTACAGGAGGTAGTTTGTTTTGTGCACAGCAAGAGCCTCAGGGAGAAGAGCTGGAGGAGACATGAATGCTTCCTCCATTGAGCTGGACTCCAAACTGATTCACATTTGGCTCTGCTTGGTGGTGGAGCAATTTTATCCCAGGTATGATGTTCTGGGGAGAGTCAGGAATTCACAAGAGTGAGGAGGAATTCCTGCCACACCACTGCTCCGGAGGGTGAGTATGAGAGAAACACCTACCCTGAATCCTGACATGTTGAATGGGGATCCCTGTCAGGGCAAAGAACTCTTCTAAACTTGTCTTTTTCAGGAAGTGCTCATTCCCACTAAGTGATAATAATTACACAGTAGCTTTTCTGCCCTAAGGATGCCATGGCATGGACACACCTTCTACCAACCCCCCAAAGAGAGAAACTTAATAAAAGCTTTAAAAAAATCTAAAAACAAAAACCCTTCTCCAAGCAGAGTTTTGACTCTGAATATAGAGAAGTGCTGGAGCTTCATCACGTCCAGATTAAGGACTTCACTATTGATACAGATTTCACGCTGAAGGTGCTCACCTACTGTGATGATGGGTGCCAGTATAAAACCCTAAGATAGACAGACTGTTCCACTTGTGGGTTTGTGGACCACCAGTGATCCATGGAGCCCTTCCTTGGAGGTCTGCAGAATCAAATATTTGGGAAGCAAGCCTTAGGGAGATGAGATGTTTGGTCCATGAAATGACTTTTCTCTTGCAAAATGGGCCACAAGAGAAATAGACAGAGGATGACTATAACATGGGCTTGGATCTTGTATGTTACAAAATGGTGTAATGTCCATATCTGTAACACTCTTGGGAATCACCATCTACCTGACAGCCCTGTTGAGGCCACTGGCACATCAAGTCCTGATATTTTAAACTTTACACACGACCTCTTTTCCTACCTCAGTTCTCTGACTTTGTGCAGCTCAGGTCTGAGTCGCTCCAGGCCCTCGTTCTGGATGAAGCAGGAATCTAGGGTTAGGCGCTGTATTTCTTCACAGCAACTCAACACATAAGCAAGGACCGTGCAATCCACCGGCATGAGGTATAAGTCGGAGAAGTCCATATGGGCAGCTTTACCCACAACATCATGCACAAGTTGGCTGTTCTGGGATTCAAAAAACAAATTTAATACATTCATCAGCCTCCTCTTCCCCTTGGGCTCTTCTGGGCTTTGCAGCTCCTCATAGTTCATCTCACTGAGGCACTCAATAACCTTGCGAGTTGCCTCTGCAGAGAACTTCCCCACATATTTCACCAGGGGCATCTTGGTTGCAGGATGGGAGAGCCCAGCCAGGAAGCGAGAGAAGATCTCATAATCACCTTCCTTACAGGACCTGGCTTTATTCATTGTGTCTCTGAACTTGTCCTCCTTGTAATCGAGATAATGCACGAGGGCAGCAAAGAACTCCTGGATGGTGAGGTGAAGGAAGGAGTAGGTCACCTGGGCAGAGTCATCAGTTTGAGGGTTCTCCACCAAGAAGCCACTGAGGAAGGGAGAAAACTCCACATTGAAATCCTGTAAATACTTCAGATCAAAGACTAGAATGTGGTTTGTGATGCCGTATTCAGCCAACCATCCAACCTTTACCAATGTATCTCGCATCCTCTGAGGCTCAGGCCGCTCCTGGGTGTGATTGGCCATAATATGGGTGACGTAGCTGACAAAGAGCTGGGTCACTGTTTTGGGTGCAGGCTGTGGTCTCCCTGCTGCGGCCATGAAGCAGGGTTTCAGGGCCGTGCAGGTGATCCAGCAGTAAGATGGGTTGTAGCACAGCGTGTACAGAACCTGACTGTCCCTCACATATGCAAAGGCCTCTCTAGAGGCTCGCTCGTCTCCAAAGAACATGGAAAAGTATCTTTCCCTTTCCTTGGAGAGGAAGCCCACGATACTGGCCACCCTATGGAAGACTCCAGCCTCCAAACTGGTCAACTTGCTGGGGCGGCTGGTCAGCAGCACAGAACATCCCTTCAGCAGAGTCTGATTCAGCAGGCTGGCGACAATCACAGTAACTGGCTTCACATCCCCCGGGTTCATACACAGCTCCTGGGATCCACCTCTGCTTAATTTCAAATCAGTCTTGCTCTCATCCAAGCCATCAAAGATGAAGAGCAACTTCTCAGGGTCTTCCAGGACTCTTGGGAGCTTGTCCTGGAGGTGTGGATATGTTTGACAGATCAGAGACTCTAGGCTTCTCTTCTCAGTAATAGTGTTCAGGTCCCGGAACTTGAAGAAGAAAACAAAGGCAAATTTCTGGTAGTGCTTCCCCATTGCCCAGTCAAAGATGAATTTCTGCACCAGGGTTGTCTTGCCTACGCCAGCTACTCCGCTCACCATCACAGACAGGGGGACATGGTGGGTTCGAAAGCACCAGCGGAAGAGCCGGTCAGGGGTGATGCGCTCCAGCTCACTCTTTATTCTTCTCTGGAGGCGATATTCATTCAGCTCCCCAGCTGCTGCTAGGGCCTCGTGCTCCTGGTGTGTCTGCTTCTTGAAGTGATGGTCTGAGATGACCTTGAGCTCCACGTAGCGGTTAGAGATGGGGAAAATCTGCCCTTCAGATCGCCCTGGCATCTTGTTTTCCTTCATCATCCCTGTGAGATCACAGAGTTTGGCTTTGTGCTCTACTTGACAAGCTGAAAAGGAGAATTACGGTTATTTTCCCCTCCCTCATCTCATAGCTGTTTATTTTATGAGGGTTAGTAAATGGAAGTGGCTAGAGATGGAGGGAGGCTGAGGTCCCTATGACTTCCCTGAGCTCCTCTTTTCCTTCACCATCCATGTCAGGTCACAGAGATCATCTTTGTACTTTTTTGGTACACTGGAATGAAGAAATGTGTTGAGACGGACATGGCACAAACCCAGACAGCCTTTCTCTTACACCCCCCCAGTCATATTTCTCTCTGTCTTTCCCATTTCGGACCTCCCCCTTACTGCCCATGACCATGTGCACCTGGAGAGATACCAAGCAAAGGCCTGATAGAGACACTTTTCTTCTAATTTATATTCTAATCAGATACCAAGCTGAGGCCTGGACAGATAAGTAACTGCTCTGATCTCACATCTCTGTCTTCCCTCTGCCCTTTCCTTTGCTGAGTCAGATCGTGAATACTTTCTGGTTTACCCTGGAACTTGCACTGAGATCCAACAGGATGGAATCAGGTTTCCTGTTCCAGCCTGTGTGATTCAAGGCCAGCAAACCCAGCAACTCCAATAGGTCTAATTTTCACTACAGCTTGTTCCGTGTGCCTGTAAGATAAGGATCCCTAAAACTGCTGCTGCAGGTGTAGCTGAAGGAGAGCAGAGAAGCCCCAGCAGTTCAATCCATGCTAAGCCAGTTTGAGCCCAGCTGCTCTGCGCTTTCACAAGGGGGAAAGGGTGTAAGAAGCCTTCCTACCTCTACAGCAGCTGAACACAGTTGTAATGGCACAATTATCCAGTTTCCTCCTCCTGCTGCCTGCACCTTCCTAGCACCTTCAGGGACACATGAGACCCCTACAGGGGCTGAGGAGGAGGCAGGGCCATGGCCCTGTTCTGGGTGCCCTGGCTAGCAGAGATGGCTGGGCTCACAGTGGGGGGTAAGCTGCATGCTCTACAGGGGTATTTCCTCGGACCACTGTGGAGCTGTGCCCCACTGAAGCTGACCCTGAGTCGAGCAGTTCTGTCCCAACCCCAGTACAGATCAGTGCCTATAAGGCATGACTGAGCCCTTTATTGGCATGAACAGGGATGAAATTGCATCATGGTACCTTTCAGTTCGGCGTCAAGAGCATGCCCATTTTCATTCAGGAGATTTTCCTGTAACAAATTTTGACCTAGAAAGAGAGAGAGAGAGAGAGAAGGAGCAGACTACACTGTTATGCGACATGGGTTACTGTTACAAATATGGCCTTAATACCATCACATTTCACTGTTCTGGGATCTTAGTTTTACCTCTTTATTTAACATCAGCAATGCAACACCGAGTGTCCCTTTTATATTTATTACAACTGAATCTTGTTTCTTCCCTACTATGAGAGAGAGACTGCAGGTACCTTGGGCTCATCTCCACATGGCTGGTAAAACCAGCTCCCACCCTTGTGCAGACATGAAGCCGTGTCTGAGATCAGGACACAGTCCTCTGTCTCCAGACCATTTATTTGCTGTTCTTTTCTTGCTCATCACTGCACTGTAGGAGCTGCTCTCTGCCCAGCAATCTCTCTACAGGCTCTTTATCCATCCGAAAGGGGTTCCCTCTTCTGTAAAGATCCTTCTTTCTCTCTGCTTATGGCCAGCTCTGGTCACACTCGCTTTTCCTCAGCTCTCTGGTCACTTGATCATATGATTCCTGTGGATTCCCCCTCACATAGCCTTCGGGGAGGCTAGCCCCCCCCGGCCCCACCCCTTCCATACGAGGGTCCCGCCAGTGGCTGGAACCCCAAGCCCCACACCTTCCCACCACCGGAGAAGCACTGGCCAGCCTGGGCCAGCCCGAGCCACACCAGCCAGCCAACCCAAGCCCCAGGCCAGCCCCAGCCTCACCGGAGGGCTGACCCGAGACACTGGCCAGCCCCAGCCGGTCCAGCACGAGCAGCCCCAGCCATGCCGGCCGACTGGCCCAACCCCGGGCTGGACCCAGCCACCCCAGTCCCAGCCTGGCCTCAGCCACCCTAGCCCCGGGACGGCCCCAGATGCTCCAGTCCGAGTAACCCAAGCCACACTGGCCAGCCGACCCGAGCACTGGGCTGGCCCCAGGCCAACCCAGCCGCCCCAAGCCAGCCCGGGCTGGCCCAAGTCATGCTGGCCAGCCGCCACAGCCCTGAGCCAGCCTGAACAGCCCTGAGCTGGCCTGGGCCATCCCCAACAACCCCAGCTGCGCCAGCCAAAGAATGAGAAATGCGGCATGCCTCCCGTCCCGTGACCCCCAGCCACCCAGCGGAAGAACGCTGAGCTTTTTATATGCACCATGCAGATTCCGGGGCGGCTGCAGAGGCGGTAGCTGCTACTCAGCTTCCCAGGTTCACCAGTCATCTTCCTGGAGTCCAAGGAGATGACTGATGAACCCAGGAAGCTGAATAGCAGATACTGCCTCCTCAGCTGCCCCAGAGTCTGCATGGCACATAATAATAAGCAAAAACCTGCAACCCAGCATCCCATGGTACCAGCTGCCTATTATACCCACCGCCTATGCCCCCACTTCATGTGTCCCCCATTCTGTGCAATGGGTACATTACCATTCTGAATGATTTCCTCCACCATCCCATGGAGATTGGGGTGAGCCCATCTGCTTTGCAGAGCAAACAGACACTCCCAGAGACCCAGCCCTGCGGCCTGGTTCATAGCCAAAATGTCATCTGCCAGCTTCTCTGCAGCACTCACTGAGTCGTGGTTCCTCTCCCAGTCATGGTAATCCTAAACCACAGAGGGACACCAGAGGAGGAAGAGTCAGAAGCTGCCTGCCATGGCAGGGTGGAATGTAGCAGCTAGAATGGAATCAGAAGCGTGACATAATGCCCCATGGCCAAGGGCTCCTTCTTAAAAGTGACCAACACAGTACCTGGCCCCTGGGTAGAAGGGCAGTGAAAGGCTCTGCCAGAGCAGAGTGGTGGGGAAGTGAAAGTGGTGATGTTTTGTTGTTGTGGCAGAGATCTGGGTTCATGTCTGACTCCCGGATGATACTAAACTGGGAGGAGTGGTAGATACGCTGGAGGGCAGGGATAGGATACAGAGGGACCTAGACAAATTGGAGGATTGGGCCAAAAGAAATCTGATGAGGTTCAATAAGGATAAGTGCAGGGTCCTGCACTTAGGACGGAAGAACCCAATGCACAGCTACAGACTAGGGACCGAATGGCTAGGCAGCAGTTCTGCGGAAAAGGACCTAGGGGTGACAGCGGACGAGAAGCTGGATATGAGTCAGCAGTGTGCCCTTGTTGCCAAGAAGGCCAATGGCATTTTGGGATGTAAAAGTAGGGGCATAGTGAGCAGATCGAGGGACGTGATCGTCCCCCTCTATTCGACATTGGTGAGGCCTCATCTGGAGTACTGTGTCCAGTTTTGGGCCCCACACTACAAGAAGGATGTGGATAAATTGGAAAGAGTCCAGCGAAGGGCAACAAAAATGATTAGGGGTCTGGAACACATGACTTATGAGGAGAGGCTGAGGGAACTGGGATTGTTTAGTCTGCAGAAGAGAAGACTGAGCGGGGATTTGATAGCTACTTTCAACTACCTGAGAGGTGGTTCCAGAGAGGATGGTTCTAGACTATTCTCAGTGGTAGAAGAGGACAGGACAAGGAGTAATGGTCTCAAGTTGCAGTGGGGGAGGTTTAGGTTGGATATTAGGAAAAACTTTTTCACTAGGAGGGTGGTGAAACAGTGGAATGCGTTGCCTAGGGAGGTGGTGGAATCTCCTTCCTTAGAAGTTTTTAAGGTCAGGCTTGACAAAGCCCTGACTGGGATGATTTAATTGGGGATTGGTCCTGCTTTTGAGCAGGGGGTTGGACTAGATGACCTCCTGAGGTCCCTTCCAACCCTGATATTCTATGATTCTATGATTCCCCATTGCATTTAGTCCTCAGATCAATGCAGATTGGGGGCTGCGCTGCATTTTCATTCCCAGAAGAGGTCAGGGGCAAATATCATTCTTACAGTGCCTTCTCCTTGCCAGCTCGAAGTGTAATTAAGGGTTATCTTTGTTCTCTGCACACCTGAAGAGACATCTGATGGATGGATGCCAAGGGGCCTAGAATGGAGGGCCAGGCTGAGAGCCCTCACTCCTAGAGGTATTTGAAAGCTGGAAAGTGGCTGAACAACACAGTGTCCCACCAGCCAGGGAACCGTTCAGAACAAGAGATCTCATAAAAGGCAACATGAAGTCTGTGCATGAGGGGGTGGGTGTGGGTGTGATTACAATTAACCATGAATTACAATAATGATGAACTGGGGGCAGATCTCTGTCACTCAGCTTGGGTGCTCACTTCTACACTGTATTTACCTTTGCTTGTGGTTTACAGTTTCTGGTATCTGTTGTTATATCTCCCTGGACCTCATAACCAGCATTAGCCTCTCTCTTGTCACCAACAAGCGACCAGGTCTCCATGGGGAGAGCTCTAAGGTCCTAGAATACCTAGGGCCTTTCCTGGTTTCCTGCTGGTCAGTGAGCGGCGCTGTACCTGGGCCTGCTGAGCAGTGACGACACCTCTGCAGGTGAGTTCCTCCAGCACAGTGAGAATGTCATTCTCAATGACGTAGACCAAGTCGGGGCGGAAGTGGTCGCTCAGCTTCTTCAGCTCCCCGGATGAATAATTATCCATGTGATTTCTGAAGGCTACAATATTGTCTGTGGAGAAGACCAGCACTTAGACAGTATGGCACTTATAGCTTGGGGTGAGCTCATATCCACTCACTGATAACTAGCACCCTTATCAGAGACATCACAGCTACTCCAGATGCAGCCTCTACCAGAAGGTTGCATTTTAAGGAATCATATAGGAGCATTGGTCACAGCAACTGCAGTGCCAGCCTCTCCCTGCAGGAGGCGCTGCAGGGAATGGTTCAGGAGCAGGGCTGTTACAATGCCCTCACTGTTCTAGTCCCAGCCTTTCCCAGCAGGCGCTGTCAGGAACAGCACTGAGTTTTACTGTCTGTAGGAGCAGTGCTGCTTTGCTCACGATGAGAGGAGCCCATCGATCACACTCACCTTCGCTCACCGCAGCCCGTTGGTTGGAAGCCATTTTATTCACTTCTGCTCTTATGTCTCTGAGAAGTCTAGGGAGAGGGAAATGTACGTCACACAGAGGCAAGGAACGTCACTTCCATCTCCAGGTTAATAGCTCAGCATAAGGGAGGAGCAGCCATATCTACATCTGGAATTTTACCTCTGTGTTTTGTATGAAAATGTGTATCTACTTCTGCTTTTCAGACCCTAGTCTCAGGATAAAGCTTGGATTGTCTGAGGACTTTCAAGGAAATCTGTTAATTAGTTTCTGAGTTCTATTCAGTTTTTTAAAAGTTTGCAGATAAGGCCTGGTTTTCTTTCACATTAAGGCCCCTGCACATCACTCTGGCTGTGTGAAAGGGCTTTACATGGGGCACACATTACAGTTTGCTGCCAGAGGCGTGTAAACGGGCAGTAGGGTCTCTGTAGTTATCGCAGACTAAGAGTGTCCACATGGGAGTTATACCAGTATAACGACAGTGGTGAAATTATGCAAGTAAATTTCCCCATGTAGACAAACCCTCAGACGTTTGAGCTCCTGATCATCTCTTACCTCTAGCTTAAATACTACAGACTGTAGAGAGTCACAAATGGGTACAGCCAGCTTTGACAGTGTGCCCTCCATCCAACCCAGGAGTGGATTTTTCTAGGCCACTAACATTTGTGTTGCACTGTAGAGGAAGGACTTAGAAAGAACAGTGGCTACTTCCACAAGAATAAGATCTTCATGAAATGCCCCTGATGAATGTGGAGCTCTGGTGCCATCTGGGCGCTTTCACAAAGATCTGCTTTTTCCTGGAAGTAGCCGTTGCTGTGCTGGAGAGCTTTTCTTAATGCAACAACCTGGGGAAAACTCTGCTGGTTCTGTGTAATCTACACATGGTGTCCCGACACAAATACAAGGAAATGAAAAAGTTAAGACACCTAAATGGTACGTACCCTCTACTCCTGTACCATAATAGTGGTTGTCATGGTTACAAGGCTAGCTCAACCTCTGTCCCCTTGCTGGTTTCTCTGGGAGCACTCACCTCAGGTCTTGGGCCACTTGCCTATCACAGGTTGGAATTGCGGGAGTCTTCCACTCTTAGGCCAGGACTAGGTCAGGCTACCCCAGGTGCCCGTCATTAACACCCGTCAGGCAAAATTGGATTCTGGGCACCTGTGGATCTTCCCTTCAGGAGCCTGTGACCAGTGATAATGACCAGCAGCCTCCTCAAAGCCAAGTATTTGTATTGAGCATTGGGGACAAAGCATTAGAGAAAAGGATGTTAAAATGGACAACCTGAAGGCATGTCTGCCTTACCCCAAGTACTACTGCGCCATCACGGTGACGTGGCCAACAGTGTTCCGCAGATACCCCCCCAGTTTCCACATCTGCGTGAATTCGCAACCTGGTTCCCGCAGGCTTCTGCAATGTTGGCAAGTTTGGCACAGGCCAAGCCAATTCTGTAGGCTCAGCAGGGGGTCGAGCCAGCATCGTCAGAGCTCCAATAGTTCTGACCTTGTCCCCTGACAGCTCTAAGTGACCATCTTCTCCTTCCTGCCTGACCCCTCCCAAACAAGAACAAGCATCGCCATGTTCATCACAGTGGTGCAGAGGCAGAAAAGCATCAGCCGCCCCATTTTACAAATAAACCGTGGGGTTGGACCAGGTCATTCCTAGCACAGCAGGGGATAGAACCTTGGTCTCTGAGATGGTGGATTCCAACCTCATCCACTTAGCACGAATCTGTCAGACCTATGCTGTTTATCACAGTTGTTCTAATTGCTGGGTCATACTCCCCTCTCAGTGCAAGGAGTAGAACTTATGCTTCCTGACCCCCAGTTTTGCCTGCTTTAACCACTAAACCACACTTCCATCTCAGAATTAAAATTAATGATAGCTTCGTGATCATCACTTGAACACATTTGTAATATGCAAGCAGAATGAAGTCCAGACCAGTAATATACATACTTTAATAGGGCCAATTTCACAAAAACAATTATGGGCCAGATCAGCTGGGAGGAAAAATGTAATCAGAAAAATGTGAATGATCATTGGAAATTATTTAATAACACCTTACTAGTTGCCCCAAAAGCCACAATCCCAAAACTGAGGAAGAAGGCTGGGCTGGTTAAACAAAGATTTGGTTTAGAGGGGAAGTGAAGGCAGCTATAAAAATAAAAAAATACTATATAACAAGTGGGGAAAAGGGCAAGTTGACAGTAATGAATATTAATCAGAAGTTAGGAATTGTAGAAAAGTGATAAGGGACTCAAAGAAAAATCTCTGGCCAGCAGAGTTAAGGACAATAAGAAGGATTTTTTTTAATATATTAGAAACAAAAAGAATGCTGACAATGGTATTTTTAATATATTAGAAACAATAATAATACAGAAAAGGCAGAAGTGTTTAATAAATATTTCTGTTCTGTACTTAGGGAAAAAACAGATTATATAGTCTCATCACATGGTGATAACACTCCTTCTATTCCACTAGTATCTCTGGAGGATGTTAAACAGAGATACTAAAGTTAGATATTTTTAAATCTGCAGGTCCAGATAACTTGCATCCAAGAGTTTCAAAACAGCTGGCTAAGGTCCTTACTGGACCATTAATGTTGATTTTCAATAAGTCTTGGAGCACTGGGGAAGTTTCAGAAGACTGGAAGAAAGCTAATGTTGTGCCAATTTTTAAAAAAGGGTAAATGGGATGGCACTAGTAATTATAGGCCTGTCAGCATGACATCAATCCACAGCAAGATAATGGAGCGGGTGATATGGGACTCGATTAATAAAGAATTTTAAAAGGCTAATGTAATTAATGCAAGTCAACATGGATTTATGGAAAGTAGATTCTGTCTGTGATAAATAAAGCGGGTGATAGCTCCCTTTGATGGACACCCACCCAACCAGTTAGCTGTAAAATCCCTCTTGGTAGCTGTTCTTTACTTGTTTTACCTGTAAAGGGTTAAAAAGTCCCCCAGGTAAAGAAAAAAAGTGGGCACCTGGCCAAAAGAGCCAATTGGAAGGTAGAACTTTTTAAAGCTGGGAAAGAAACTTTCCCTTTGTCTGTTGTTCTCTGGGCTGGAGGAAGAGCAGCCATGCTATAAGCAGCTTAAGCCGGGTATGATCATAAATCATCAGATCATGCCTAGAACTACTTATCTGAACTCAAAATGTGTAAGTAGATCAGAATGTTTAGCTAGACGCAATTAGGGTTATTTCTTTTATTTCATATTGGTTTGTGAACTCCTCTGTGCTAACCCCAGATGCTTTTGTTTGCTTGTAACCTTTAAGCTGAACCCCCAAGAAAGCTATTTTGGGTGCTTGATTTTTGGAATTGCTCTTTTAAAATCTAGCCCCAAAAAAGCTTATGTTCCAAATGTATTTTCTTTCTTTTTGTTTTTAATAAAATTTACCTCTTTTAAAAACAGGATTGGATTTTTGGTGTCCCAAGAGGTTTGTGCATGTTGTTTGATTAGCTGATAACCACAGCTAATTTCCTTTGTTTTCTTTCTCAGCTCTTCCCCGGAGGGGGGGTGAAAGGGCTTGAGGGTACCCCACAGGGAGAAATTCCCAAGTGCTCCTTCCTGGGTTCAAAGGGTTTGGGTTTTTTGCATTTGGGTGGTGTCAGCATTTACCAAGCCAGGGTCAGAGAAAAGCTGTAACCTTGGGAGTTTAATACAAGCCTGGAGTGGCCAGTATTAATTTTTAAAATCCTTGCGGGCCCCACTTCTGCACTCAGAGTGACAGAGTTGGGATTCAGCCTTGACACTGTCTAACTTGACATCTTTTTTTGATGACATTATGAGTTTGGTTGATAATGGTAATAATGTTGACGTAATATACATAGACTTCTGTAAGGTGTTTGACTTGGTATCGCACAACATTTTGATTAAAAACTAGAACGATATAAAATTAACATGGCACATTAAATGGATTAAAAACTGGCTAACTGATAGGTCTCAAAATGTAACAGTAAATAGGGGATTGTCATTGAGCCAGTATGTTTCCAGTAGGGTCCCGCAGGAATCCGTTCTTGGCCCTACTTGGCTATTTAATGTTTTTATCAATGACCTGAAAGAAAACACAAAATCATCCAGTTCTGGTGCCCACAATTCAAGAAGGATGTTGATAAATTGGACAGGGTTCAGAGAAAAGTCACAAGAATGATTAAAGGATTTGAAAACCTGCCTTACAGTGATAGACTCAAAGAGCTCACTGTATTTAGCATAACACAGAGAATGTTTACAGGAGACTTGATCACAGTCGATAAGTGTCTACATGGAGAACAAATATTTAATAATGGACTTTTTCAGTCTAGCAGAGAAAGGTCTAACACAGGGGTTCTCAAGCTTCATTGCACTGCAACCCCTTTCTGGCAACAAAAACTACTACATGACCCCAGGATGGGGGGACCTAAACCTGAGCCTGCCCGAGCCACGCTGCACCGGGCAGGTGGGCCAAAGCCTGAGCCCCACTACTCCAGGCAGAGGGGCCAAAGCCGAAGCCCAAGGGCTTCAGCCTCAGGCAGGGGACCTGTAACCTGAGTCCTGCCACCTGCTGAAGCCTTCAGTCTCAGGCCTCAGTGCCACGTGGCAGGGCTCGGGCTTTGGCCCGGGCAGCGGGTCCCAGCAAGTCTAACACTAGCCCTGGCAACCCCATTAAAATGGGATTGCGACCCACTTTGGGGTCCTAACCCACAGTTTGAGACCCGCTGGCTAACACAATCTGATGGCTGGAAGTTGAAACTAGACAAATTCAGACTGGATATAAGGTGTAAATTTTTAACAGTGAAGGTAATTAACCCCGGAACGATTTACCCAAGGTCGTGGTGGATTCTCCATCACTGGCCATTTTTAAATCAAGATTGGCTGTTTTTCTCAAAGCTCTAGGAATTATTTTGGGGCAGGTCTCTGACCTGTGTTATCCAGGAGGTCAGACTAGATGACAATGGTCCCCTCTGGCCTTGGAATCTATGACTGAGTCCCTAGACTGAGAGTTCTACCACTGTTGTGTAACCCTCTGGGAAACTGTGAGTTGCTTTCCCTTCTAGTGACTACTAGGCCAAAGGGAAGTTTGGGAATAAAACAGGTGATGCCTGTTTTATGGCTCCCATCCTGAGGACTGGAGATCTCCCAGAGGGGCTGGAGGCCACAGAAAGTGAACTACAGATGGCTTGCCAGGAGAAATAGCAGCTGGCCACCCAGGAGACCAGAGGTCTCCTGATCCTGATGCTCAGTGAGCAAGAGGGAGAAATAGAGTCTCTGAGCTCAGAGCCCTCACAAATGCTGAGAGGAAGAAGGGGTTCCACCGACTGGGCTGGTGATGGTTGGAATTGTGAGACTGGCATTCAGAACTGTGGGGAGCTTGGGGAACCCTCTCCGACATATGTGAATTTAGATGGAGTGTGTTTGTGTAACGTGCTGGGGGAATGTTTTGTTTTGGTAAGGGGGGAAGTCAGTGTTGCCAACTCCACATAGCAGGAAGTCACCAAACAAACCCTGAAAAGTCATTAGATGTAGCTGTTTAAGCACTCAAAAGGAGTAAAAAATGTCACCAAACAAAGTTTACAGAGAATTATACCCAGAGAATTCAACAGAGAATGTTATATATATATATATATATACACACACACACACACCCAGGCAAGTATAGTCACAAAATCATTCACAAGCAGCTCAATAGTGTTAATAGAAACCATTCCATGCTCTTCTAAAGTATTCTTCCCTTCTTGTGTACTCAGGTATTGACCAGCTGCTTCAGACCTTGGGAGAGAACACGACTCTCATAATTATAAAGGGAAGGGTAACCACCTTTTTGTATACAGTGCTATAAAATCCCTCCTGGCCAGAGGCAAAACCCTTTCACCTGTAAAGGGTTAAGAAGCTAAGGTAACCTCGCTGGCACCTGACCCAAAATGACCAATGAGGGGACAAGATACTTTCAAATCTGGGGGTGGGGAACAAAGGGTTCTGTCTGTCTGTGTGATGCTTCTGCCAGGAACAGATCAGAAATGCAAGCCTTCCAACTCCTGTTGAGTTAGTAAGTAAGCTAGCTAGTAAAATGTGTAAGATTTTCTTTTGTTTAATGGCTGGTAAAATAAGCTGTGCTGGAGGGAATGTATATTCCTGTTTTTGAGTCTTTTTGTAACTTAAGGTTTTGCCTAGAGATATTCTCTATGTTTTGAATCTGATTACCCTGTAAGGTATTTACCATCCTGATTTTACAGAGGTGAGTCTTTTACCTTTTCTTTAATTGATTGATTTTTCATTGTTCTTAAGATCCAAGGGTTTGGGTCTATGTTTACCTGTACCAATTGGTGAGGATTATTATCAAGCTTTCCCCAGGAAAGGGGGTGTAGGGCTTGGGGGGATATTTTGGGGGAAGAAGTCTCCAAGTGGGCTCTTTCCCTGTTCTTTGTTTAAAACACTTGGTGGTGGCAGCGTACTGTTCAAGGACAAGGCAAAGTCTGTACCTTGGGGAAGTTTTTAACTTAAGCTGGTAAGAATAAGCTTAGGGGGTCTTTCATGCAGGTCCCCACATCTGTACCCTAGAGTTCAGAGTGGGGAAAGAACCTTGACAACAACAAACTATCACAGCTCTGTGCTGTACCAGAAGGTGCATGACAAACTGGAGGACTATCAACAAAAGGTCAACACGGCAACCTGAGATCTCTTATATCGATGAAACTAGCAGTCTGCGTGACTGGAGACCCAGCCTCTGGGAGAGCTTGCAATGTTCTAAAATCACTGACAAGCAGCTCAGTAGTGTTAATAAAATCCATTCCATGCTCTTCTTACTACATTCTGCTGCACACCAGCAGCAACCAGTACATTGTCATCATCAGGAGGTCACCCTCTGCTGATTGGGAAGGAAACTGCAGCCCTCTGCTGATTGGGAAGGATTCTCTGTACACTGCAGCCCAGGCCGGCTGGGGTTGCTTAATTTCAGCTGACTCTTTCTTGCCACCCTGGATTTGACCCAACAGGTTAGCGAAAGGGAGAGCCCAGAGCCAGGGGGAAGAGGGCATTCGCCTGGCCTGAGCTCAGCACTGCAGAGAGCCAAGAAAGTAGATTTAAAAACAAAAATCCACTAGCCAGACCCCTTCCGCCCACTTCCAGGGTTTCATTTCTGAAAACAGTTGGGCCCAGAGCCAGGGGAAGGAGTAAAGGGGAACTGAAATCAAGCTAGCTCCACCTTTGATCCTGTAATAAGGGCTTCATTCCTGGAGGCATGGTGACCCCCATCCCCTTGGGCACAGGGCCCTGTCTCATCCCACCCCACCTTCCATCCATGCGGCTCTCCTCACTGGCTAACCTGCCTCGCCCGCCCAGCCTGCTTCATTACCCATCTTTCCCTGCATCACAGGCTGTGCTACCTACTACGGAGCAGCGAGAAAGAACATTTGGGTAAAAACAAGCCCTGGCTAATGTGCTGCTCTCTCCAAAGTGCGCCTAGCTTTAGCAAAGTATTCAATTAGCCTCCACAAACTTCTTTTCCTCGCCTGCAGATTACTGTGATCTCAGCCCAAGAAGTCCTGGAATGCGATTCCTTCTGAGGACATGCTCAATTGAGACATAATGACATTGACTTGGTGTGCAGCAGAATGTAGTAAGAAGAGCATGGAATGGATTTTATCACCACTATCGAGCTGCTTGTGAATTATGTTATGACTATACATATTGGTGACTTCTTTCTCTGAATGTCACTGTAATTGGCAGCGAAAGTCGCTAAATTTGTCACTGGTCACTTTGACACTTATTTTCTCGCTAGGGAAACCAAAAAGTCACTAAATCTAGTGACAAAGTAGCTAAATTGACAACACTATGGGGCTGCACTGCCTGCCTGACGCTCAGACCCTGCTGCCTGGCCGCTTGGCGTTTCAGGACTGGGGCCGCTGCAGCCATGCCACCCAGCGCTCCGGGGCTGGCTGCCTGGCACACCGGGGGCGCTCTAGGCTCCTGCGGGGTAGGGGGGGCAGAAGGGGAGGGGGAGAGGGAGGGGAGGGGCCGAGGGCACAAGGGGAGGGGCCGAGGGCTAGCCTCCCCCAACGGGCAGGTCACAGGCCGCCCATGACCTGACGGGCCAGCCAGCTCCAGTTAAAAGCACCACTGCTCTCGAATGAAGGGTTTGTGTGTGGACTGGACTCAGATTAGGGGCAGCACTTGAATTATAGCTCAAATTAACTCCGCACCACAGCCAAAACCTGAGACGCTGAGCACAGCGGATGGGAGGTTTGGTCAGTGTGCAGAGAGGAGACCCTGCCTGTACCAGCCCCAAACTGCAGGGCTTATCTTTCAAGAAAGCAGCTTCACGCATGGGCACATGGAACCGGCTCAACAGGCAGCAGCCTCTGGCAGTGAAAACTGAGCTGATCACTTACGGGTCATTGGACCAGCTGTGCAAAAACTGCAGCCTTCCTGTTAGGAGGTCAAAGTCTGCCCCGGCACAAGCAGGCGACTCCAGTGAGTTCTGGGGCTGGTTGTAGGTCTGGGCCCCTGTGGAGAACCCTCAGGCACATTCTGGGGGACAGGCTCCTCGGCTGAGCTCTTGCCAAGATCTCAGGTGGAATGGAAAAGCCAGACACCCCACCCCCAGCCCCTCCTGCAGAGCCTCCTCCCGCCCAGCCCATCACTTTCACTTTCATTTTTATTCCGCCTCACACTCAGAAAGCTGCAGTTTGGGGAGATTCTGCCCCCCTCATCTGATCCCAGCTCTCCCCCTTGGACTGGGAGGTGGGAAGAGCCCCAGGAAATCCTGTCACTTACTTTGCAGGCTCCAGGGAGGCAGCACCGTCTGCAGCATATGCTCCCAGCCTTGCACCGTATGGGTTGCCAGACTCCAGGAAGGAAGTCCTGGAGGAGGAAAACCCCGCCTCTGTGCAGACACACACACACACTCATGCCCCCTCACAGATATTTAAGTTATGTGGAGTCAAACAGGGCTCCTAAAGCAAGGGGATGGCTGCCAGCTGAGCTGGAGGAGACTGGGCTCAGTCATGTCATGGAATCATAGAATATCAGGGTTGGAAGGGGCCTCAGGAGGTCACCTAGTCCAACCTCTGCTCAAAGCAGGACCAATCCCCAACTAAATCATCCCAGCCAGGGCTTTGTCAAGCCTGACCTTAAAAACCTCTAAGGAAGGAGATTCCACCACCTCCCTAGGTAATGCATTCCAGTGCTTCACCACCCTCCTAGTGAAAGAGTTTTTCCTAATATCCAACCTAAACCTCCGCCACTGCAACTTGAGACCATTACTCCTTGTTCTGTCATCTGCTACCACTGAGAACAGTTAAGATCCATCCTCTTTGGAACCCCCTTTCAGGTAGTTGAAAGCCGCTATCAAATTCCCCCCTCACTCTTCTCTTCTGCAGACTAAATAATCCCAGTTCCCTCCTCTCCTCATAAATCATGTGCTCCAGCCCCCTAATCATTTTTGTTGCCCTTCGCTGGACTCTTTCCAATTTTTCCACATCCTTCTTGTATTGTGGGGCTCAAAACTGGACACAGTACTCCAGATGAGGCCTCACCTGAATAGAGGGGAATGATCATGTCCCTCAATCTGCTGGCAATGCCCCTACTTATACATCCCAAAATGCCATTGGCCTTCTTGGCAACAAGGGCACACTGTTGACTCATATCCAGCTTCTCATCCACTGTAACCCCCAGGTCCTTTTCTGCAGAACTGCTCTCTAGCCACTCAGTCCCTAGTCTGTAGCAGTGCATGGGATTCTTCCATCCTAAGTGCAGGATTCTGCACGTGTCTTTGTTGAACATCATCAGATTTCTTGTGGCCCAATCCTCTAATTTGTCTCGGTCCCTCTGTATCCTATCCCTACCCTCTAGCGTATCTACCAATCCTCCCAGTTTAGTGTCATCTGCAAACTTGCTGAGGGTGCAGTCCATGCCATCCTCCAGATCATTAATGAAGATATTGAACAAAACCAGCCCCGGGACCTTCAGGCACTCCCCTTGATACTGGCTGTCAACTAGACATGGAGCCATTGATCACTACCCATTGAGCCCGATGATCTAGCCAGCTTTCTATCCACCTTATAGTCCATTCATACAGCTCATACTTCTTTAACTTGCTGGCAAAAATACTGTGGGAGAGTGTAACAAAAGCTTTGCTAAAGTCAAGGAGTAACACATCCACTGCATTACCTAGGGAGGTGGTGGAATCTCCTTCCTTAGATATTTTTAAGGTCAGGCTTGACTAAGCCCTGGCTGGGATGATTTAGTTGTGGATTGGTCCTGCTTTGAGCAGGGGGTTGGACTAGATGACCTCCTGAGGTCCCTTCCAACCCCGATATTCTATGATTCTATGATTCCCCTCATCCATAGAGCCAGTTATCTCGTCATAGAAGGCAATCAGGTTGGTCAGGCATGACTTGCTCTTGGTGAATCCATGCTGACTGTTCCTGATCACTTTCCTCTCCTCTAAGTGCGTTCATGTTTTTAGGGTGAAAGGACAAAGTCAACCCACTAGGACTGGAAAGATCCCATTGTGACCATGGTGGGATAGAGGGGACAGCAACACCGCCTGGACACCACAGTGAACGACACAGTTCTCGCCGCAGAATGAGGCAGCAGGGGCACCAACAAGGCAAGCTGCCCCGCTACACCCCCAAGTGGGGTCATCCTCTTTGATCCTTTCAGGCTGCTAACACTGCCAGTCAAGGGAGCCAACTGCAGCCAGTCGCAGGGTGGTTTGGGTCAAGTGGGCCCACTAGGGACTGGACTGAGAACCACAAACTCATTGCACTCAGGACTTCTCAGAGACCCAGTGTACTGGCAGCCTTAAGAGAAGGAGAACAGGTATCAGAGGCTGCATTTATCAAACAGCCCAGGACCACCATTGTCCCACTGCTAGCAGGGGATTCCTCAGTGCACTCTGGTCACTTTCTGCTGGCCTGGATGGAAATGCACAGAAAACCTGCAGAATGGGGGCTTCCTTAGCCAGTGCAATTGACATAGCAGCGCTGCAGCCCTCCCACCCCACTGGTGTCCCCAGGGTGGGGGCAGGAAGGTGCTGGTCAGGGTATCCCAGGGGGGCTCTTGCAGCCAGGTCACAAGCTAGGAAATCTGGTAGTGCAGCTCTAATCTGTGCTGGGGGCCAAATGGGCTCCTGGCAGCACCAAGAGCACAGGCCATCCCTCCTCTATCCCTGAGCAGGGCTCAGCACCTACCCAGAGGTTCATTCTTCCCTGCCTCCCAGATACATGTAGGCACCTTGCATGAGATCTGCAAAAGCATTCAGCTCCAGATCCACAAAGGCATTTAGGCACCTAACTCCCATATATTTCTATGGGAGTTAGGAGCCTAAATACCTTCACAGATCTGGGGCTCAGGGTTGACCTAATTCTGCTCCCATGGACATAGTAAAACTTCCATTGACTTCAACTGGAGCAGAATCAAGCCAACACTGAGCACTTTTGGAAATCCCATCCCTTTGCATAGTCCAACAGGACTTCTCTGGATACCCCAATGGATTCAGGGGCAGGTGCCCAGATCCTCCTGTCGGCATTTTGGCCATAGCAAAGGTTCTATGCCACTAGTATTTGCAATATTTCCTCACAAATCTTGTCTGTTTGCGGTTTGTTTTACTTATTGAACTAAGCAAAAAAAAGTGGGTTTGTGCCCTTTTTTGCTTCTTTCTGGTGCCTGAAGAAGACCCATTGGGGTGAAGGGGGCAGCCTCTGTCTGGTGTTTACCATGGAAAGCCCAGAATTTCAAATCCGAGCTTCCCTGGTTTTGCTGGAGGATCCAGAAATGTGTGTTGGGAGCATTCATGGCAGGAGTGTTGAACCTTTAGGAATCTGCCAACTCTTCATGGGGTGTCTGAGTCTGTGCTCTGGGAAGCTGTGCTGAGACCCACAATGCAATGATCCAACAGCAGATGAAAGGAGTGCTGTGCAGGGATACGGAGTAGGTGTTTCCCTGCTAAATGATCTGCTGTGATTTGCACTGTTACAAGGGCGTATGGGGCAACAAACATATACATACAACTGAAGTACCTATGTGACCCACACACCTTCTGTGTGTGGTGTTCTGTCCCATCTAGTGGCACTGAGACCACTTAAAGAGAGAGAGAAAATGAGTCTGCTCTACAGCCGTAGCTAACAGCCAGATGGCTTTTAGCTCATGAGGTAGAGGCTCATGCACTAAGCTCCAGAGGTCCTTGGTTCGATCCTGCCCACCGAGAACTGGGGTCTGTCGGTTTTACACCTGCACCTGTATGCTTGTTGGCTAGTATCCCTGGAGCCCTGTTGTAAGAATGTGGCAGCAGCCCAGAGGCCGGGCCCAGCTGTAATGACACAGCGGCAGGGACATGGGCTGCACTGAGCCAAGTGATAATCGGGAAGTTCAGCTTCAGACATCAGAACTCCTGGGAGCCAGCCCTGCCCCTTTGGAACATGCCCTGCAGTACTGGACAGCTGGGGCAGGGGAGGCAGAAATCCCGCAGCTGTGGTTAGCCCCACTTAGCCACAGGGCGTCACTGTTGGTCTGCATCCGAAAATGCAGCTCTCCTGCAGCAACTGGATGTATGTCCTGCCCCTTGCCCTCTCCTGCTGCTGTCTGGCTTGGGGGCCAGCTGTTGCAGGGCTCGATTCCAGCCCTTCTCTGATGGGTACTGCCAGCTGGCCATGACACCAGCCAGGCAAGGTGGCAGCCTGGCGTAACGAGCACAGGGGCGGTGCTGTGCGCCTCTGGTAACAGCCCAGCAGATTCCCCACCCAGCAGGCCTGAGCCTGTGCTTCTGCCCGCCTGGGGGGCCACAGCCTCATGCTGGAGAGGACCAGACGGACCTTCGCTGTCAACCCAGCCTGGGCAGCGGGATGGCGGCAGGGCTCGGCAGCGGCTGTGCAATTCCCTGGCAAGGGCCGAGCCAGGGCAGACTCAGCCCTGGGCCAGCTGCTGTGTCCGGTCCAGACTCGGGGGCCCAGACAGCTCGTGTGACAGGTCAGCGCGGGGAGGCACCTCTACGAGACACAGCCCCGAGCGCCGGGACTGTCCCTATAAAACGGGGCCTCTGGGCTCCCTGTCTGGGCAGGGCAGGCCGCTGCAGTAGCAACAAGGAGCTAAACACAGCGGCTTTCACGGCGCCCCGCGGGAGCAGCGGGCCCCGCCCGCCCCGCGCAGACCCTCCTCTCCGCGCGCCACGCGCCCGGGGGCCTCGGGGCGGGGCGGGCAGCGCCGGGAGGCGGAGTCAGCCCGTCAGACGGGGGCGGGGTCTCGGGGGGGCGCTTGTCGCGGGGCCCTGAGCTGGGAGGAGGAGCCAATGCGGGGGGCCCCAGCGAGGGGGGGGAGGGAGGGGGCGGAGCAGGTCACGTGGGGCGGGGCGACAGGGACGGCTCAGCTCTCGGATAGTGACGCGAGACTTAGTGGGATTCGGGGGCGGGCCCAGGTCGCTGTTTCCCCATTGGTTGGTGTCTGCCCCGCGTGGTTGCTAGGAGACAGGTGTAAACAGAGCGGAAAGCTGCCGGACGCGGCATGGCAACGAACTACAAAGCGGGGCAGGTGAGAGCCGGGGGGCGGGCACCCCCCTGGGACCCCCCACTGACCCCGTCCCCCCGCGGGTCCCCACCGACCCCTGCCCCAAACCCCCGCGGGCCGCCACCGACCCCGCCCCCCCCCCCCCCGCGCGGGTCCCTACCGACCCCGGCCCCTCGCGGGCTCTCCCTGGCCCTACCCCCCACCCACCCATGGCCGGGAATTCGGAATCATGCTCACCCCCTTTATAGCATAGGAAACTAAGGCCCAGTGGGAAGCAACTTGTCCGAGGTCGCAGTGCAGGTGCGTCCAGGGTCCCTGGCTCCGAGCTAACGCGTGACTGGCTCCCACCCCGGGCTCCTTCCCCCAGGCCAGGCTGCCTGGTCACAGGGCTGTACTGGAAGCTCACGACCTTGGTGCTTCTGGGTTGCTTCACAGGACCCAAGGGTGGCTCACATGCATCCCAAGCAGGAATAGGGTTTTGTGAGCCCTCCTCACCACCTGCCCCCTGCTGTTAAGGGCACAAGGGTGTCAGTGCAACAGGAGGGGCTGGAGAGACCTCTGGCAGGGGAGGAGGAGGTAGGTTTGGGGGATGAGCCATCCCAGGCTATTTAAGCATACCCTGAGTACCTGCAGTGGGCAGTGGAGCTCTCTGGCTCTGTTTAATGGCCTACCCCCTCTCTCTTTTGCAGTATGAGGATGCCTTCACTGCACAGAATTTGCAAAACTGGACCCTGCCCAAGCTCTACAAGGAGGTAGGACCTCTCTGCCCTCACCCTGCATTGCCTCTGCTTCCCTTTCATGGAGTCGGGTTCCAGAGCTCTATGCAGGCCTGGCTATGCTGCATCTGTACCTCACCTGTGCAGAAAGGGTGGCTGCACCATCTCACAACAGAGCCTGTGCCCCACTGGCCACCTCTGCTGTTCTTCCTGGCTGCTCCTCTAACATGAATTGGAACCCAATGGAGTGGTGTGGCAATAAGATAGTGTCAATGGAGCCAGAGTAATCTGGAGACAGACTCTGTCTCCCACTTGCCTCTGTGCTGGGATCAGACCAGAGTGGGCCAGGCAGCCAGTTTGGGGACCTATACGTTTGGATCACATGCAGCTGGGAAACCCCGTTTGCCCAGTGCTGACAGCCAGGCTGGTGGACTCCCGCTGCCCTCCCAGGCACTCCCTCATAGACCAGCCCGAGTGGCTGTGTCCATCCATTTCTGTTCTACCTATATGTGGACACTTTAACCCCTGTTGTTTTCCTTCTGCCCTCAGCACCCCTCTGCCCGGGAAGGCTACACCCAATTTGTAGCCAATGACCGAGGACACCTGCTCCCTGCAGTGCCACGTTCAAAGGTGAGTGGACTAGTTTGAATCATAGAATCATAGAATATCAGGGTTGGAAGGGACCCCTGAAGGTCATCTAGTCCAACCCCCTGCTCGAAGCAGGACCAATTCCCAGTTAAATCATCCCAGCCAGGGCTTTGTTTGGCTCCTGTTTCCTAAGCAGTTTTCAGGGTTTGGAGTTGGGAGCCCTGCGAGTGGGCAAGTAACTATCTGCCTTGTCTCTGGTGCCCATCACCATCGTATCTAAGCCCTTCCAGGTACATCAGACCTGCACTGTGAAGGCTAGAGGGAACTAAACTGAGCAGCAGTGCCCAAGCCCTGGGTGATCAGATGGTGACGACTCCTCTTCTTCATGTCCCGTTGTTGAATCACATTGAGTAGTTAACCCTGAAGGCCCCTGCCCGTTAGCACTCAGTGCTGGTGCTGGCCCAGGGAGGGGTATGGTCACAAACAGATGAGGATGTGCCCATGAGCCCCCATCGCAGAAGCTGCTGCATTTTGCCCTTCCTGGCCGCGGTTTGAGGGAGTTCTGTGTGGGGAAGATATTTTCTAACCATGAGCTGGGAAACCAGCTGGCTTTATACAGAGCCCATCTTCCCCAGGGCATCCAACCCGCTGTGCAGAGCCCTCTCCTGGGGGCACTAGCTCTGCCTGGTAAGGTGAAAGCTCAGGCTGTGCCTCCCTCAGAGAGGGTGCAGCTAGCCAGTGCCAGTATTTAGTCACCCTAGGAAACTGGTGCGGAGGAGCCGGAGGCAGCAGCTGGATTCCTGGGTTGTTCCTGCCCCCCTCAGAACCAGAGCTAGGGAAGCTACAATTGTGCGTGAACCTGGTTGTTGCTGGCTCGATTTTCCTCTGGGGGCAGGAAGCTTTGGGTAATGGGGTCTCACTGCCAGCTGGCTGGGTTCAGCTCCCTTCAAACATGGCTGTAGCAGTCCTTTGATGACAGTGCAGACAGGGCTGCTCTGTCTCACAGAGAAGTTCCCAGGGCTCTGCTGCCAAAGACCAAAGCCATCTCCCCCTGCCCTGCAGGCTTCCCCCTGGGGAACATTTATGGGAACCTGGGAGATGCCACTGAAGATCCCCCCGGCCAAACTGAACCTGACCTCTCGCTCAGCTGCCGCAGCCTCACACCTCACCAACTGGATCCACAAGTCCACCGCACTGACCAGCGCCTGCAACGGCCTCCGCCCGCAGATCACCGGCAAGGTAGGGAGCCCTGCGTGCAGGGGCCACACCTTCCTACAGGGAGCAGGCGGCACCAGACACCTGTTTGCCGAGGTTTGGGTTGAACTCTTGCAGAGCAGAATTGGAGGGGGGGGCTTGTGGGCCTCCTCAATGGGCACTAGGAAATTGCAAGTGTATATAACTGTTGGTATTAATCTGTGCCTGCCCTGACTGACATGAGGGTGTCTGGGTCTCTGGGCTGGGCGAGTCATCAAATAGTAGCTGTGCCCCAAATACCAAGGCCGGGGTTTATGAAGCCAGGTGGGTGTGTCCCGAGGGCAGATTTCAAGGACACTCTCCTAGCCTCTTCTCCATCCTTTCAGAGCGTATTTAATCTCCTGAACGTGGCAGCCTGTGCCGTGCTGGGGAGGGGCTGACTCAGCTGCATGGCGAAGGCACCTTGAAGGGCTGCCACCCCCCAATCTGCAACCCACATGCACAAATAAAACCCTAATCTCTGTACTTAGCACAGCAGAGGCTAATGCTGAGGGTTCGGTCTCATCTCACGATGGCCATAGGCTCTGGAAACTGACAGCTCCTGGTATTTGGAGAGTGGAACCTTCTCCTCCCCCCTGGTTTGGTCCCTTTCCCATTGGGTAGGTGCTGGGGGGTTTTCTCTGCTGGCTTGTAGGGCTGCATTGGCCGGTGTGACAGGGCTGCTGGGTTCAGTATAGCATTGATTGTGCACCCTGCCGTGGCAGCTTAGGGCGTGTGCCCATGCAGTCCTGCAGCTGTGCCAGCAGGGGGTGCTCACAAACCACAGCTGCCCAGAGTGGGAGCTGCCCAGAATGCAAAAATGCCCCTGCCCCAGCTGCTCCTGGTAGTGCTGAGTGGCATCTCTTTGCTTACCTGACAAACTCACTCTTGCACAGAAGCCCATGCCCCAAGCAGGTGGGGACCTCTGTCCACATTGCTCTCCCAAGGGAGGGGCTGGGAACCATAGACGGGTGAAGGTAGGTCATGTTGGACATGCTGCCCAGGGCAGGAAGAAGGGGCTTCTGGTAGGAGGTAGGCAGGTCAGGCCTGACCAGTTCTCCCAGCGGCCAGAAGCCCTTCTTGAACTCATGGGATTCTGGCCAGTGCCCGAATCCCATGAGTTAACATCTCTAAAGGGTTAACTTTGCAGCACTGACAGTAAGGTCTCCAGTGCCGCTGGAGTCAGTGATGAAAGCAGATGGTCCCTGGCCGGTGCTTGAGCGGCACCAGCTCATCCTCAGGTGTCAGTGGAAACAGCCTGCTGCAGCAGCACTGCGGAAGGGAAGGGGTTACACCCAGCCTGGGGAGGGACCTTCTAGGAACGTGGAGACCCCAGGCAGGGAAAGAACTGCAGCAAACCCTCTCTCTGCATGGGGGCCCAGGTGAAGAGCCCAACTGGCAGTAAAGAGCTTGCCTATAGTGCCAGCTCTGCTCTTCACATCCCTCTCCTGCTCTGGCTTCGCATGCTCCTCCCTGGCACTGATGACCTCTTCCTCCCCAAACAGCCCCAAGAGCCTGAATCACACACACAGACCACAAAGGAGCTTTCCAATAAGAACAGTCGGGCATCTGGCAGAGGCTCCCAGGGCCCCAGGTGCTCAGCCAAAATGCCCCCTGAAGAGGAGGCTTATCGCAAAGGATCCACCACCCCCAAGGTCCCACTGTCACGCCAGCCTGGCTGCATGGACGTTCGAATCAAAGGAGCTTCCTCCCAAGAGATCTCAGGTTCACACCAGCCAGGCTCAAAGGAGGCTTGGCACAGAGGAAGTGTGTCATCTGAAGTCCCATTGTCACGCCAGCCTGGCTGCATGGATGTTCGAATCAAAGAGACCTCTTCACCCAAAGTCCCAGCTTCCAACCGACCTCCTTCAAGGGAGGCTAATCCCAGGCGAGCCATCTCTGCCGAAGTCCCAGCTGGAAGTCGACCTGGGTCAATGGAGGCTAAAGCCAAAGGAGTCAGCTCACCTGAGCTTGTGGCTTTATGTTGTTCTGGGTCAATGGAGGCCAATCCCAGGGGAGCCATCTCGCCTGAGGCATTGGCATCAGGCCGCCCTGGTTCAAAGGCTAGCGAAGCAGCTGAGACCCAGAAGAGGATGTCAAGGAGGGTAGCGGAGGGGAACGGGAGCATGTCGCCCAAGATGGAAGGGTCAGCGAGACCCCAGTCCTGCCCTGAAGAAAGATTTGGGCAAACATTCAACTGAAGGTCAAAGCAAATTCTATGTCCAAGACACGAACGCTAATGAGACCAAGGACAAACATCTTGCTCAGCATTTCAAGCCTTCTGGCCCTTTACTTTCTTCAGTTCTAGTCACCTCCATCCCCAGGCTGGTGGTGTTTCCTTTCCCTCCATCTAGCTGTAAATCTCAACTTTTAATCCTGTTTGTGAGCTAGTTTCTTTGCGAGTAGGAGCTTCCCCCCACATAAGAGTGAGCCCAACTGACCCAGCAGTGACACAATCGACTTCCCAGCCTGTCGAGCCCCAAGGTTGGGGCTCTCAGACCAAGATGCTGCCTCACAGGGACATTCACCCATATGCACAAATCGCTTTTCAACCTGAGCATGGGAACAAAACCAGCCAGGGTTGATGCCCAGGTTGGCAAGAGGGTGATTGGTTCTGAAGGAGCCCAAGCGATGCTGATGATTCGACAGTACCATGTGGCCAGCGTGTGTGTTCATTGTAATCAACACAAAAATAAAACTAAAAAAACTAAAAAAATTCTCCCCTCAGTTTTCATTTACCAGCATTAGCATCAGTGGCAGGCCATGGGCTGGCACTCACCATCCACTCCCACAAGCATTAGCACCCAGGGCCACGGGCCGGCGCACAGCCTCTACTCCCCCAAACGTTAGCACCCAGGGCCACTCACCCTCCATTGCCACCCATCCACTATGGCTCCTGACAGCATGCTCAATGCTGCACCATCAGACCATGCTAGAACACAGTATGCTGGGCCTCTTGCTCTCCACAGGTCTTGTCTTTGTTCTAATTGCAGGGGGGCTGCAATCTTCTCCATTTCAGGCTGATTAGGTGCAGCCCTGGGGCTCCTGGTGAGATGCCCTTGCAGCCTTCAGCCACAAGTGGCCTCACCAAGTTTGTGGTGTTGAGTGCTTTCCTGCAGGGCTGGCTCTTCTACTAGCACAGCTAAGAGCTTCCCTCACCCCCGGAACAACATCCAATGTGGGGCAGTCTAGAGTCATGGAAAAAAACGCAAAGCCAGTCCCCAGGGGGGCTCAGTGATGTTCTGACTCTGTCCCAAAGGGATACAGGCTGCAATCCCTCAGTATTGCACCACTGTAGCCTCACCTTTTCAGGCTGGCTTTTCTCTGCCCAGCATGGGGGACGGGGAGCCAGGCCTAACGCACTCAGCGCTGGCAGAAGAATCATCCTTTCTGAAGCCTGGGGGGGTGCTTTCACTGCACTGTAGGGCCCCTGTGCTTGTCTAAAATGCAGTGATGAGCGGCAGGCTGGGGGAGGGGCACGGGGGGCTGGCAGGGGCTAGGAAACCCAACACCTTTCAGCAGCTGGTCTGAACCCAGCCCAGGATTGGCATGAGCCAGAGAGGGGATGCAATGCACAGAACAGCTATCAGATTGTGGGAGCAGGGGGCATTCTGCTCTTCCTAACGGGCATCATCGAGCTCCCTAACAGCAGCCCCAGAGAGGCCACAGCTTGAACGGAGATGGAGGCTGGGTGGAGCTCTCCAGGGCAAGACCTGTGGCCAAGGGAAGCTGGCCCTGCAGCACCTTTATTAGCATCAATTGTCATTACAGAAAAATAATTTAAGAAGAATCAGGCTGGAGGACAACATGCCTCAGCTGTAAAATGCATCACCTGGCCAAGGCCTTCAGTGCACCCGATCCTGACTGGCCACCACCTAGAGCTAGGCTATGGCACTCACACTCCCAGCCTCTCAGCTAGACAATGCCAACACCAGGGCCCAGCATTAGGCTCCTCCATACTCATCCTGCCATCTGCCCTCGCACTCCGACTCACCTCCCTTTGCTAGTCCCAGCCTGAAGAACAGTTTCATCAGCAGCAGCTGTGGAGCATGAGTGGGCAAGGGCGCACAGGACTGGATCCTCCCAAACCCACCCTGGCATGCCTCCCATCAAATAAAAGCCACACCCCACTCCTGCCCAGTGCCTCCTAGTGAGCCTAGAACAATCGCCAGGAATTTAACCAGTCGGCCAGTGACATCCACCCCACTCTCTTAGGGTGGGACGCAAGCCCAGGGTCAGATTTTACAAGGCAGGTTTCAAATGGATAGAAAAATTGTAGGCAACACACCAGAAAGGACATGATGAAAACATGGCTGCCCCAATTTCTGCAACTGTAAAACCAGTGCCTGCCTCTGTTGCTTCTCCCCCAGAGTTACCAGGGTCCTGGGCTGCCCTGATTCCCCAGAACTCAGAGCATGTCTTCCCATCTCTCTGTCTGCATTGAAGCCAACTTGGTACCAGGAGCGTTTGTGAGAGGTAATTAGGCATGGCAAAGTCCAAACATAACAGTTGGCATATGCCAAATCTCTTGATTTCAAATCAAGAGGACTCCAATTAAAAGTCATTTCAGCAACTGCAACATGAAATTGGTTTAAGGGCTGAAATACAATTTTCATTCTGAGAGAAGGTAACTCCTGCTGAGCTGCCATCAGTGGATGGTTGCAGAATACAGCTACAAAGCACGTGGGATTGAGTTTGTGTCCATCGTCCCCACACACACACTTTCTGATGCGGAGGGGAGGGCTAGAGCTCTTTTTTTTTTAAAAAAAGATATTTGTCCCCACTTGATTTTTGAATTTGGAGATTCAGGTCTTCTCTGGGCTTGGAGACCTCTGTGGTGAATGAGGAACCAGTGAGGATGATATCGCAGGAGCCAGAAGTGAAAGCTGAACACCTGGCAGGAGGAAGGGTTTGTTCAGACTGTTACACTCCTGTGTTTGCTTTTGCTGTTTTATGTTTTGCAATTTTGTAATTGTAAACTGGGAATCATCACGCAGGTGTTTCTAGTAGGATCCCGCAGGGACTGGTTTTCCGCCCTATGCTATTTAACATTTGTTTCAATAAACTTGAAGAAAACATAAAATCATCACTGATAAAGTTTGCAGATGATACAAAAATCGGGGGAATGGTAAGTAATGAAGAGGACAGGTCACCTGGTAAACTGGGTGCAAGCAAATAATATGCATTTTAACATGGCTAAATGTAAACATATACATCTAAGAACAATGAATGTCAGTCATGCTTACACAGCAGGGGACTCTCTCCTGGGAAGCACTGACTGGAAAAGATTGGAGGATCATGGTGGATAATCAGCTGAATCTCTGGATGCATAAACGGGAATCTTGAGTAGAAGTAGAGGCGTTATTTTACCTCTGCACTGGACTGTTGGAATACTGTGTCCAGTTCTGAAGTCCAGAATTCAAGAAGGATGTTGATAAATTGGGGAGGGTTTAGAAAGCCATGAGAACAATTAAAGGATTAGAAAACATGCCTTACAGCAGGGGGCAGGCAAACTTTTTGGCCTGAGGGCCTCATTGGGTTTCAGAAATTGTATGAAGGACCGGTTAGGAGAGGGGGTTGTGGCCCAGCCTCCACATCCTATCCCCACCACACACATCCCCCCCAGGACCCCTGGCCCATCCAACCACCCCTCCTCCCTGTCCCCTGACTGCCCCCTGCCACCCCATCCAACTCCTCCTCCTTCCTGACTGCCCCCCGAGACCCTAGCCCCCATTCAACCCCTGTTCCTGCCCTGACTCCCATCCACACCCCCGCCCTCTGATCACAATCTCGAACTCTCCTGCCCCCTGCTCCGTGCCCCCTTACTGCGCTGCCTGGAGCACCGGTGGCTGGCGGCACTACAGCCTTGCCATGCTGCCACCACGCAGCACAGAGCACCAGGTCTGGCAGGGCTCGGCAGCTGTGCTGCCCCAGGAGCTCACAGCCCCACCGCCCAGAGCACTGCGCCGGCGGCAGAGTGAGCTGAGGCTGCAGGGGAGGGGGGGACAGCAGGGGAGGGGCCAGGGGCTAGCCTCCCCCGACCAGGAGCTCAGGGGCTGGGCAGGAGGGGCCTGTGGGCCATAGTTTGCCCACTTCTGCCTTACAGTGATAGACTCAAGGAGGCCAATCTACTTAGCTTAACAAAAAGATGGTTAAGGGGTGATTTGATCAAAGTCTCTAAATATCTAAATAGGGAACAAATATTTAATAATGAGCTCTTCAGTCTATCAGAGACAAGTATAACATGATCCAGTGGATGGAAGTTGAAGCTAGAAAAGTTCAGACTGAAAAGAAGTGTCAATTTTTAACAGTGAGAGTAATTAACCATTGGAACAGTTTACCAAGGGTCAGGGTGGATTCTCCCTCACGGACAATTTTTAGATCAAGTTTGGACGTTTTTCTAAAAGCTCTGCTCTTCGACTGATTTTGAGGCGTTTCTCTCCTGTGTTATCCAAGGGGTCAGACAAGATGATCACAGTGGTCCCTTCTGGCCTTGGAATTTACGAATCTAACATCAGTGACTAACCCTTTGGATAAAGGAAGCCTTTGCAAGACTCCACCCCTTCCCTTTTAACTAGGGCTTTTAGTGCTCCCTTCATAGACATCCTGAGACTCCTGGACAGACATCCCCCAGAAAAACCAAGACAAGCAGACTGGAGGCTGCTAATATTTCTAAAAGCAAAAAAACCCTTTCATCCCCTGCTAGGCCCCCTGATCCAGCACAGACATGGTGCCCACACCCCATCTTGTATAAATGCTTTTCAGGGCACTTTAAGCAGACACTCCTCTATCCAGTCACCACTTGCACCAGGCCCTGACCTTACCACTGGGGCCTCTAGATCAGCCCATGCTTCTGCTTGGTCACTACTTGCCTGGCTCACTTGGGGTGGGGAATTACCAGTGAAAGACTAAAGCTGGTAGCCACCAAAAGGCAGTGCTGTTTGCTGGCTCCATGACATTGGACGGGAAGAGGGATCATCTCTCTGCCTCCTCCGGGAGAGGTGCCCATGCACCACTGCCTCTCTGGGTCTGCACCTTCACTGACAGTTTTAGGGCACTCCCCCCACACTGCTCTGTCACCAGCACTGACTAGAGTGGTTATAGCCACATGCATCTTAACCCAATGGCAACCCACACTAGGGCCTAGAGCTGTCAAGGGAGTTATAACCTCACTGTTACTCTCCGAGGCCAAATCGTAACTGGACACCAAAGCACCCAGAGCTGAAGCATTGTGTGGGGCAGTGTGAGAGGAACCTTGTGCTGCTATTGCTGGTCCTGGAGCCACTCTGGAGACAGAGGAATTCATGTTTCAGGATAGTCCATGCTGGCTCCACCACACTGACAGGAGGGGGAGGAAAACCTCTCCTACAGACAGTAGAGTCAACAGCTCCAACTGCTCCATAGAGGAGGCAGAGCCCCTGAATAGGAAGGGGCCATTTTTACAGTCACTTGGAAGAGCAGAACAGTGTAAACACAACTACTGGAGCACGTTGGGTTTTAACAGCAATCTCTAGCCCCCTGAGCAGACTCTCCAGCAGCCTGCACCTGGGGCAGCCATTACCCTAGCACAAAGCGAGCACAGACTGTGTCTGAAATGCCACCATACTGAGGCAGGAGCATTTCACATCAATGTAAATGACCATGGGGTGCAGGCCCACAGTATCAGGTTCCTCAACTACATACCCAAGGGGCAGCCAGTCACTATGAGCTCCATAACATGAAATTAAAGGGCCCTGACTCCCAAGTCACATCACACACCTCTGCACTGCTTCTCTGAAGAGAACACGACATTCTCCATCTTCTCAGGGTAAATACTCCATACGTCTGTTCAGATTTCAGATGTTTCATTAGAGTCTATTGAAAAGCCGAAGTGGCAGCTCATTTGAAAATCTGTAACAACTCCTCAGCTGCCAGCGTGCGGTGTGAAAGAGCAAGCCTGCTTTACCAGGAAGGGTGGGTCTGTTACAAACACACGTGCCGGAGTGACAGTGCACAGTGAGAGGGAGACCGTGGCACTGGCAGTCATCCAAAAGGTTCAAAGAACAGATTTATTTTCAGAGGGAAAAAAAAAAACATTTGATTGAATACTCCAAAAATATACGGGTGCTTATCCTTCATCTGCTGGAAGAGTTGTGAGCTGCTGCACAGAGCGCTTTGAACTCAACATGCCCAGCCCCCAAGCACTGGGCCCACTACAAGCTGCCCCTCTCCCCACTGTAAAGCCCACAGGATGCTGACTGCAGCAGAAAGCCAGATTCCAGCAATTAGGCATTTTACCCAGGACAGCGTCAAATTCCTTATTCCCCTTGCTAGCATCATGGGCGCTGGCGTCGGCGGCTCAGTCTGTGCTTGCCCTAGACCCAGCGCCAGCATCAATGGGGAGAGTTGTCTTTTATGTGAGCCTACACACATACACTAGGCTAGAGGCACTCACATCTCCTCCCCCAACCCCTCAGGCCCAGTGAGGGGGCACACAGTGCCAGTATTGTCTCAAGCTTCAGGGCAGAGCAGAAAGCAAGTGAACCAGAGTTAGTTTGAAAGAACAGCAATTAATTAAGAAAGGCAGCTCCTCTGAGCATGCTCTAGGTGGATAAGAATCAACTGTGAATCAGCTGTCAGTTACCAGCTGCTTGTGGCTACCTAGAGTCTTGAACATCCTGGACTGGGACTCCTGCTGGTGGCATTCTGGAAGGGTGTTCTGAGATCTCGCTGGGCTAGGATAGCTGGAGACAGCACATCACTCAGGGCTAGTGATAAGCAAACTCTGATCATTCACATGCTTTACAAAGAGGGAAAGCACCATCTTGCCTCAACAATTTAGTTATCTAGGAGTCTCTAATCCCTCCTGCCCTCCCCCCATATACACACTGAGCTCTGTCTGGACCAGATCACCAGATGAATCAAATCCTTGTAGGAGAAGGGAGGGCCTTCAGGAGGGAGGCGCCTTCACATGGCTGCGAGTCCAGCAGAGGAAAGCAGGGTCAAGACCAGGACCAGGACTCCAGACTGGTAGACTTGGGGAATCTTAAATCCTTTTCCCATGTCCCACATCTAGAGACAAAGAGAACAGAGACACACTCAGCAAAGAATCAGGGCATCACACGGGGGCACTCACATAGTCTGCAACCGAACCCCAGGCATGCCAGGCCTCCAAAGCCAGGGCCATCAGTGCATTGCAGAAAATATGCAAAGAACAAGCCAGAGAAGGGAACAGCCCCTCTGGCTATGGAGCTGTCGAGATCCCACTTGGAGTAGTGTGTTCTCTGCACTCCCTCCCATTTGCAGTCGGGTGCTCAGAACTGCCCAAGTGAGGAAGGGGCAGTTGAGCCTATCACAAGATCTGTAGGAGTCTCTAGGGTGAAGGGTGCAGGCTGCGCACAGGGGAGTGCGAGCCCCAGCACTTAGACTGGACAGAGCACTAGAGATGCTGCTGCCCAGGATCATCCTGGGAATGGCCTAGATGACCCAACAGAAATGAACAACCTTTGATAATGCCCTGTGGAGTTAGCTACAGTGACTCGTTCATCACACAAATGACAAACCCTGTCCCAGCGAAGCTGGTTCCAGCTGGTTTCTGACTGGCGATCAGCAAGTCTGCGAGTTTGTCACAGAGGTCACGGATTCCGTGGCTTTCCGTGACCTTTGTGACTTCTGCAGCGGCTGGTGCACCTGGCTCAGGGGCAGCTCAGGCAGCTCCTGCGCCAGCCGCACCAGCCGCTGCTGGGGCAGTCTCAGGCCACTGACCCCTGCAGCACCAGAAGAGTTTGGGTGTGGGACGGGGCAGGGGGTTGGGGCATGTGACAGGCTCTGGGTGGCGCTTACCTGGGGGGCTCCCCGGAAGCTGCGACATCCCCCACACTCAGCTGCTAGGCAGAGGTATGGCCAGGCAGTTCTGTGCGAGGCCTCCGCCCAGAGCACTGGCTTCGCAGTTCCCATTGGCGGGGAACCGCGGACAATGGGAGCTGCAGGGGCAGCAGAGGCAGCATGCAGGGCACCGCCACCCGCACTACCTCAGCGCTCGCTGGGCCCCTGGGAAGCCCCCTCCCCATCCAAGTTTTAGTCACGGGTATTTTTAGTAAAAGTCACTGGCTGTGAATTTTTGTTTACTGCCCATGACTTTAAAATACCCGACTAAAACTTAGCCTTAGCCATCAGTAATGCACTGAGGTGGCAGGCAGCAACAGACAAGGCAGACCATCTTGTCTGTTCCCAGTTCTGCCACTGACTACCTGTATGACTTTGTGCTAGTTACTTGGGCCTAAACTTTCTAAGCATCCACTGATGCTGGGTGATCAACCCAAGAATGTCCTGGTTTTCAAAGGTGTGAGGTAGCCTCAGCTCTAAACGAAAATCTAATGGAGACACCACTGGAAAAATCAGGCCCCAGATGTCTCAGAGTGAGCAACCACAGTTAGTCCACACTCCAGAAAACACTGGATGTAATAGTCGTTCTGTGCCTCAGCTGTCCCTCTGTACATGGGAACTTCCTGACCCCACTCGGTATTACGCCAAGGAGCTCCACAGGAGAGCCAAAATCAGTCACAGGAGGCATCTCCCTTCTCCAGTGGGGAATCTTACCAGAGAGCAGCACTGCACCTAACCCAGCCACCCATGCAGTCAGCCCCATCCCCTCAAAGACAGGGAACGCAGCATTCAGGAGTCATTTTCCTCATCGTCTTAATATCTCTCTGATTGTGCCTCTGTATACGGGGTCTGAGTCAATCACCACAGTGTCAGACATGGACCTAGTTGGTCATTCAGTCTGCTGCTAGCCCTGGCCAATGTAGGACTGCTCCGTATCACACATAGGTGCTATCAGGTGATCAGAATATGTACCAATGCACTAAAAGTCTAAGTTAAGGGTGGAGAGAGCTGGAAATTTCAGCCTAAGCTGGCAGCGTTTTTGGTTTATGTTGCTAGTGCTGTGATAACAGGGCTGAACGTAGGCCCAGGCACAACAATAACCAGCTCTCCAGCAGTGGAGCGACCGGAGTGCATGCACACGCACGCACACACCCCCCCCCCCCCACCACAGCACTGCAATTTATTCAAGGAAATGCAACACCTAACAATGTAAGCATTAACCGTTCCCTGACCCACATTTGTGCAATGTAGCCATCAGCCTGGCCAGCTGTCAGCACTGCTGGTTATTTTAACATGGATTTGGAGGCAGTTTCATTGCCTTTTTTATGTAAATACACAGTTACAGTCTTTCAACCCACATTTGACTCAAAGGCCCTAATGAGATGATTGTTAAGGCTTGTTCTATTTGGTTGACAGCAAGTCCATGAGCAAATGGGGCTCAGCCAGCTGGATCAATTGTGGAGCCCTGGGCCAGGCCTCATGTTCGCAGATCTGATCTGGAATTCTTGGCAGGCTGCAAAATGAACAATGTTTGCAGGAGTGTCAGCCATACCAGAGTCAACCAGTCTCTCCAGCTGCGGGATTTACAAAGCCCCCTCACCTCACTCCTCAGGGTGCCACTGATCACTACAGGGACAGCTCTGCCAGGTGCATGATGCGTTTCTTCATCATAAGCATCTGGTAATACCAGAAGCAAGATACAAACTCTGGGAATCAATACTTATGCCACCAAGACGAGAACACAGTGGGCACCCAACGTGTGCAGCACAAATCCATGTTTGAAGAGCTGAAGCCACACTTGCCACACCCTGAGCCACACTTCCCCTAAAGCAGAAGGGATCAGGTCACACTATGAGCCAGCTGCCTCTGCAATTTTGATTTTGTAAAACTAAACATATTTGAAGTTACAGAAACACAAGACAATCGTTATCTGCAGCACATCTTGTTCCTACATTGCGGAGCCAATATTCTCTTCAGCTGTTTTTTAAATCTGCAAAGTTCTCCTTCACTGAGACGGTTTTCCAAGTTTCAGCCCAGGGCAAATATTAAGGGCTGGTTTCTATAAAGGGACTAAAATAGATCACAGACAGATGTAATATAATATTACTATATAATAGAACATGGCTATTGTGAGCTGATATTGACACTGAAAAACAGTCATTTTGGAAGATCTCACATCATCACAGGACAATGACATTACAAGCTGGGGATATTAAACAAAAGGTTACACTTTCAGGAGTGCCAAAGTGACTTAAGTCACATTGGGAAATGGGACTTAGGCACTTCTGAAAGTATTACCCCAGATACCCACCCAAATCCCTGCACCTTAGACAGACACATACATGCAGCTCCATCAAGGCTACTCACAAGGTGTCGGATTCCGTTCCAGGTGTGGTAGGTGAGGGGGAAAGCCAAGGCAAACTTAGCAGAGTAGATAAGAGCAGGCCCCAGGCTGAGTGACTTCACAAATGCCAAGTAATAGGGGAACTGTTCCGGGAGAATCAAGGCAGCCAGACCAAAGAGAGACACCCCTGGAAAAGAAAGAGCCCACAAGTCAAACCAGCTGCCAGTGTTAGGAAAGAGAAAGTCAGGAAAGAGAAAGCTCTGCAAGAGAATCAGCACTCCCCAGCTGAGACCCAGGGACTCCTATTCCTGAGGCCTGAAAAGCCAGTGCTAACTCTCCACAAAATGAGCCAACTTCCTTCTCCCACTCTCCTGGTTCCTCTGTATCAGTACAGCACAGCTCCCACAGGGAGCGGCCTTCAATTCTGCATGTCATAGTGAGGAGATGGAAGGAGAGTTACTTTTAGGTGATTATTGCAGGAGAGGTCACTTTTTGCTCTGACACACTTACGCCTTTAAGAACAATTCCAGTCACAGTCTCAGCTTTGCTAAATAAATAGTAACAGAATATAAGGTGTGAGGTCACTTTGTTACCACAGTATTACCCCCTGAAGTCAACAAGGCTATTAAGAACCTTACTGTTGGCCCCAGTCCTGCCAACACTGAAGTATGGGAGTAACCAGACTCATGCAAGTGGCCCCCAGTGACTATTCCTCAGAGCACAGTGACACGCTCAAGCATTTGCAGAATCGGGGCCTTAGAGCATAAGCCAATCTATCTGGGAATGCAAGTTTCAGAGGATCCCCTCAAGGTCTGAACTGTAAGAGAGGAGCTCCACCAGAAAGTCCTCTAGAGTCCAAAATAGGACAAAAATATGCACTTGCCAATCACTAACCAAACAGACAGTTTAGCAGGAGCCAGGCCCAGCCGCCCAATGGCATGTGCGGACATCAGTGAAGAGGCTGGCACACAAAGAGACGGCTTGACGTAAGTGAGCATCCTACCTGGAGAAGTGGTGGCAGTTTCTGTCATTTCTAGGCCAAAAGGCTTTTTACAGATGGTGCTGCCAAAAGAACGGGAGTGATGAAAGAGAGAAGAGCTAGCCAAGCCATGACTCAGTGGAGCCCGACTGCTCTCCTCTGGTACGCGGGCTTACGCAGCTCTATCAGCAGCAGTGCCAGTGCCTCTACGCCAACTCACTGCTTCCCAGCTCAGCCATTCGTGGTTTCAACGGCCTCTGTGTTTGCCTTGAGACAGTGCAGGAATCAAGTGCTCATGTAATTGCTGGCCTGGCCAGTGAAAGCAGAGCTCCCTGCTCCGTTCCATTTTGTTGGCTGCACATCTGTCTGGTGAGACAGTGCAGCCAGTGTGGGGTTACCCTTTGGATTCTAAAGGCCTGGGGAGAAGGCCTCTTGCTGCTCCCATGGCAGAGGTCAATGGAGGGCTCGTTTTGCAAGTGAGTAATAAATCCTCTTTTACAGGCAATGGCAACTCTGAGAGCTTGAACAACAACTAGCAGGTTCGATAGCACACTGGCTGCTGGCCAAGCACCCCGCACAGAAGGGCAGGCATTTCCCAGCCCTCTGGGAAGTCAGTAGCTTTGGGCTGGGGGGGATGACCAACGGGACCGCAAGGCTTGGGCCATGTTGACAAACCACCTCTCTGCCTGGCACAGTGGTGTCACTCCTCCTGGTATAGTATTACAGAGAAGGGCACATGGGCTAACTCAAAGGGCACTATGGAATAAACCCGCTGGGCTCACAAGATCCAGCAAGGAGATAAATTGCACTGATATAACAGAGTGATCTGCAGCAAGCACTCACATCAGATTAAACACTGCTGTGCTCATTGTAACTCATTTCAGTAACTGAATTCAGACTGCGGCTCATGCTGCTGACATCTGGCACCTGGCTGGACCTTCAGCTTTTCTACTGGGAGACAATAATGCCTAGCTGCACAGATTAGCAATTCTGGGGTTTAACTCAGTGAAAGCCAAGAGGGAGGCAGGGAGCATATGGTCAGTTCAAGCCTTGAGGCCCAACCTACACTAGACCCCCTTCAAACAAGCAACTCTGTCTAATGAGTCCATCTGGAAGCAGCACCAAGGTTTCTAGTGCCATTTTTATATAAGCTTTAGTTAAACTCCCTCACTGGCAAAAACAGAGTTTTCTGGTCCTGTGACACAGCTTTGCTGTGGATTTCATTTCAGATTCCACCCACCTTGTGGAAATCAAGTGTGTGGGGGGGTGGGGGAGGGGCGGGTGTTGCGCCTCCCCAAAGACATTCCCCACGTTCCAGGGCCAGCTTTAAGAGTTAGAGGGGGAGGGCTGGTGAAGTTATCCTTATCAGCCCCTCACTTTCTCCCTTTCCTTCCTGATCATTTTGCTCCCACAGCAGCACACCACAAAGACCAGAGTTAAATTTGGTACTGAGTCACAAAAAAAGAGGGAAAGGCCTTAGGAGAATGAGGGTCAGAAAGACGGTTAAGGTTTCAACATTAGTGTTTTGGTTAAATGGCACAAGATCAAATTATCTGTCTGGACATGGTTTAGTGGCCCCAATCCTGGTGCCACCTACTCCCCCACCCAGTGTGCATTATCAGGGTTTCTGTAGGGGGCCCTAACTGGGAGGCAGCTGCTATGTCTATATAGGACCTACACCAATAGGATCTTGATCCATGACTAAGGCTCCAAGGCACTACAGTAATACAAATAATAAATACCTGCAGAAAGCTTAGAAAACCCATTTGAATCTGAACTTGCTCTTTCAATTCATACCTGATGAGTGGCTTCCTCAGACAGGGGTTCTTGCTTGGGGCAGCGGCCCTTTAACAGGAAGCCATGGCAAAGCGAAAGCGAACACCACTTTGCATTTAAACTATTGCACCCCATGTGAGAGCCACAAGAGTGAGTCAGTCCCCACAGACAAAAAGTGAAGCCCTGGGAGGGTAAGTCACTTGCTCTGCGATTTCAGGCAAGGGAGTGGCAGATTTCAGACCAGAATGCAGGTTTTCTGACTCCCAGTCCCCCATGCTCTAACCAAGAGAAAATGCTGCCTCCTTGACTTTCCCAGGAAGGGTACTACTTACATATGGCACACATGTGCAGGCACCGGGTCTGACAACATACAGGAGTCTGGACACTGGTGTATAGGGCCCTGCACGGATACACAGTTTATATCCGCAGATACAAAGTGGATATCCGCGGAGCTGCAGGGCTCTAGCGACAACGAGCGAGACCAGCAGGACCATGGCCAGTGACCAGGCCCTGAACTGCAGCAGTGAAAGCAGCAGCATGTCGGGCTGCTACCTGCAGGAGCCAGCGACCAGCCAGGGCAGCTCCAAGGTGGAGGCTGTACCACCCCAGCCCTGCCCACTGGGGTGGGCACCAGGCTCACCAGCAGCTATCCCTGGTCCCACCGGCAGCTATCCCTCGTCCCACTAGTGTGTGCAAGCAGCTCGCATGCTCCCAGACAGGAGACCCGCACTGCTGGTGGAAGGGACAGGAGCGTGCAAGCCACTTGCACACACTAGCATGACCAGGGACAGCTGCCAGTAAGCCTTGTGCTTACCCTAATGATCAGGGCTGGGGGCGGTACAGCCACACCAGAGGATCTGCCTGGGCTGGATACTGCCTTCTGGGAGCAGTGGCTCAACATGCTGCTTTCGCCGCTGCAGTTCCTGACCCAGTCACTGGCCAAGTCCCTGCTGGTCTCGCTCATCGTCACTAGAGCCCTGCAACTCCGCAGATATCCGTGGATATAAATTGTGTATCCGCGCAGGGCTCTACCAGTGTATGTGGCAAGATACAGCTTGCAGAAGGAAAAAAAATGAGATTAGGAGCAATGGGTATTTATTTGTGCCGTCAGTACAGCCCATTACAGATCCCAGCTATGGCAACTACAGCTGAGACACTCCAACTCCTTGCCTTGAGGGCAAGGAGAGAGAAGGTAATCAACAGAATAAAAGTCAAGTTGTATCAGAATTAGTGACTGAGAATTAAAGCTCTCTATACTGATACTGACCACAGCCCGTCTACTCCCAAAGGTACCTGAGGCAGAGAATCACACACCTGCACTCATTGCAACACCAGTGCCACGGTGGGCGATGGACATCAACATGGGCAGAGACCACCTGCAAAACAATAGACCTCGTCAGAAAGATGAGCCACTCCTCGAGTGTGGGTGATATGCAAACAACACATCTGGGGTGTCTGAAGCATGCTAGAGGTGAGGTTATCTAGAGAGAGGCTTGAGATAATGTGAGGATGAAGGACTGGCTGGGCACTGGGAACTCACATAAACCTGTTGAGAAGGGGCACAGAGGCAGAGGCATGACCGATCTGTTCCCAGACAGCTCTGTGCTGCTGGCTGTGTATTTCTGCAGTCAGAATTATTCAAGGAATCTAGCCAGAAGGAAAGGAAAATGGGTGGGGAATTTGCAGGGGTGGCTCAGGAATGACAAACCCCACTGGCAGGAATCCTGGGAGGGAGAAAGCCCATGTTTGCTAGGAGGGAGGATGGGGGGGGAGAGTGCAACACTGCCATCAATTCAGAGGGACAGGCCAGGATTCAGGCTCCCAGACACATATACAGAAATGAGAAAAATCCCAACACAACAGGAAATTCACCACAAGAGAATCAGATCACTGAGGTGGTGTGCTCTGGTGGCTTCACATGATCCCTTCCTGTGCCTCAGGTCACCCCAACACCCTTTGGACTCAAGGTTTTTGGGGGAATAATCCTTTGACCCAGTCTAGCGCCTTCCATCGAGGACGTCAGAGGGTTCTGAAGACATTAACTAGGGCTCACCACCCCTTGAGGTGGGGCAGTTTCATTATTACCATTGCAGAGATGAAGAAACTGTCACAGGTGGGAAAGTAACACTCTGCTGCTCAAGGTCTCAGAATGTCTATGACTGAGCTAGAAATACACCCAGATCTCCCACTTCTCTGCCTTAACCACAAGGCAGGTGCTCCCTGATGACTAAAGGGAACATACAGAGTTCTTTCCAATGAAGGGGAGGATGATGAGGGTTAAGCTCTTTGCCAGACTCTGGGATGTAACCCCCAGAGATGCAGACGCCTCTGGAGTTCTTACTTGTAGATGGTGATATGAGGGGACATGGGACGGTTTGACTGGGTGTTTTTATCGCAAAATTGAGCCATTTCCTCCTTCGCTGCTGTTCCCATGGGGACCACGCTGGAACAAAAGGAGAGGCAGGAAATCAGAGAAGTAAAAGGAAGAGCAACAGAATTAAGTGACTCAGAGTTACCCTGTGCCCGTGGAACATCACTGTCTAAGCAGGGCTGTACCAGGTCCACAGAGCAACACTAGAGGGGCATTTCACCTTGCAGGACTGGTACATCCCATGGGACACTGCTCACCCATCTCCACATCAGCACAAGTCAAACAGTCCACACACAATGCCCCTTCCACTGAGCAGCTTTTTGCTCTTTGCAGTTTTATCCTGAAACAGGAAAGTTACCTGAACCATGGGCACAGTTCTGAAAATGGGGCCAGCTCATAGCTGCCCTGCAAGTCAGCACCTAGAAAAAGAACTAAAGGACGGAATAAACATGACATCAGGTCTGCATGAAGCCCAAGGAAGGTGCAGTGAGGCCATAAGTGAGAATGGCAATGCCAGGGAAGCAGGCTACTGACATGAACTCATCTCCGTTCCCTGCTCAGAGGAGTATTTATTTATTAAAATTATTAAATCCATCTATAGGTGCCATCCAGTGGTCAGGGCACCAAGCCCACAACTTCAAAATTACAACTTTAACAAGGAGTACCCATACATATAGCCACATCAACCCACCCTCCTCAACAGCCTTAACCAAAAGGGGAAAGATAGGCTTCGCAATGTGTTTGGAAGGGTAACAAAACTGGGCCCTGGTGGACTTGTGGGTGGAGGGAGAGTTCCAAACTAGAACCCCTCACAAAAGCTGCCAGCTCAAGCACCTCTGCTGGTCTCGACTGCAGTAATGCAGCATGGATCTCTCGAAAAACAGGAGGTGAGAGAGTCAGGGGCAGCTCTAAGCATTTCATAATAAAACTTAGGATAGCGAGACAGTGCTGTGCTCAGTTCCACACTGATTTCCCTAGCTCTCCCAACTTGAAAAGCACCATCCACAGTCGAGTCTGACTATTAGCTATCTGATAACATTATATAATGCTGATACCATGCAATCTGCCCTTTACTGCCATGGTAATTGCACATTGTACCAAAGAAAGACCTTGTAATTTCATGTTCCTGAGATAACTCAGCAATTACTCTTACAGCCCAATTTAGCAAAAAGAAAACAAAAAACAACAGCTTCCCCCACCTCCCACCGAGCCCAGCTGTGCAGCTTGCATGGAGCACAGGAGGGTTTCTGTTAATCGTACCTTTGTTAGGTATAAAGTTACTGTGTACACTGCACTGCAGCTTACACAGAATGACAGCAGTGATGAGCAAAGCACAGGGATGCAACATACTGGTGCACCTGTGCGGCATGCAAATCCCGATCAATGCTATCCCAAAGCGCCTTCTAAAGTGAGCCTGCTTTTATTCCAGTTACACTATTCTAATCCAGCTGTGTCTGTACATGTTCATCATTGACGCATTCAATAACAGACAAGCCCAGGACTAAAACACACCCCAGCCTCCACCCAGGAGTTTATTTTATTCCAGGACACAATTATTACCCCACAAAAGAAACACCTGCAGGTTATTTAACTAGCCACATATTTATCATGTAATGACATAGTAAATACCCTGCCAAAACATGGCACCTGCCAGATATCTGAATGGTCAGAATTAATAAGCAGGTAGAACATGCACACGCAGTGAAGTCTTAGAAGGGATCCCTTAGGGAGAAAGGAATTAATCCCTTTACTCTCAATAAAACCTCAAAAACTCACTGTCGCATAGAAAGGCTGGGGCTGAGCCGAGTCCACAGGCAACGCTGACCCACATGTCTGCAAAAAAGAAGACGGAAAGAGCTCTGTGAATGTCGGATAGACACAGAAAGGGGAAAATGCACACAATACAGGGGCATTTTTATAACCAGGAGCAGAGGAGACCACAGTGCAATGCCTGATGTTTTAAGAGTGAATCTGGGAGAGGAGGAATTATTTTTAACACTTGTAACGCTGAGCCTAGCTGTTGGGCAGAGTTTGGAGAGTTTAACTAAGAGTTCTCTCTTTATGATACCCTGTAATTACCATACTGAGCTGTAATACCTTGCTAATAAGACAGGCATCAACAGTACTCTGCACTAACAGCGAGGCTGATGCACGCCATTCTTCACCCTCAGGAGAAGTAATTATCAGGACTGGGTGGTAAATGTCCCAGAAAGGCATGCCTGCCAAGCAGTATGAAAAAAGCTGGTTCAGACTACAACTCTTCAAGCCTCTGAAATAAAGAGATCACCAGCTTTCCTCCTAAAAGCTCTTTTTCATTATATTGTTTCACCCTTGCCATTCGTTATTCTCTGAGTGTTAGCAAGAAGGCAGGTCAATGTCATGGCCCAACGCACACAGTATTTCAGGCACATCAACATTGGAGGTGGGAGATAAATAAGGTTTTTATGGTCCCCAAAGCAGTGGGAGCCATTCTCTACAGATCAATTGCAGTAATTGTGACTGACATTCAAGGGCATTTCTCCAGCAAGAGGGGCAGAGCCAGGCCTCCAATCCAGCCACAGCTCAAGAGTTTGCAGATGTGGGTTGGAATCTACAGCATCCACTCTCTCTCCTCAGTTACTGTCAAGGACAAGGCACAAAAGACAGCACTTCATTTCCTGGTGACATGATTAGAATTAAGTGTATAACAACACTCTGTACTTTCATCTACAGCACACTGACAAACATTAATTAACCCTCAGATGCATGCAGACTGCATCTGCTCCAGCATCTCAGGAAATCTCCCACTGTTTCATTAACACCAGTTGGTAAACACAGCACTGGCATTTTTAACCATCCGCCAGCAGACCTGAGGACACAGCGGTAAAAACACCTGGGGGCCAGACCCTCAACAGGGCATCATAGCTCCATTGACCTCAACTGAGCTATAAATATTTACATAAATTGAAGCTCTGGCTCCTGGACACAGTCTACACAGATGGCAGAAGACAACAGATTTTAAAAAAAAAAAAAAAAGAGACCGAGTATACAAAACGACCGGGCTGACAGCTCTGCACTCCGAGGATCAGCCTTGTTTTACAATTTACTTAGTCTTTAGTGCAGGGACCTTCTTTTTATTGTGTTTGTACAGCACCTAGCATAACAGGGCCATGGTCCATGCCTGGGGCCCCTTGGCTTTCCTGCAATTCAAAATAAAATAACAAAGAAGGGAAAGAACACACATTCGTTCAATGACTCGACCACGGTCATACTGTGAGTTAGCTGGCAGAGCCAGCATTAGCAATTCAGAACCGCCTGTCTCCCAAGATCAATTCACTGCCCCCTATTAATATAAGTACTGTCTGGGTTAATCTAGTTTACGGTTGCTCCATGCTCGGTTCCCAATGCAGTTGTCTGCAGTGTCTTTCATTACGGAGCTATGGTAATGACAACACCAATTACTACCACAACACACGTTTAGGCTGGGGGCTTCCCGCATGGCCAGATTCCTCCCCTCATCTCTCTCCAACTTCTGTCAGTGGAAGATTTTTCTGTAAGCTGGAGGCAAACTGAATAAGGAACACAGCTAAACAAATCTGACAATTCTGCAATGAGGGGAGGAAGGAGGATCCAGACATTAGGAAGCAAGCAGGGATTCAGGATTCCCTACTCTGCCACAGACTCCCTGTATGACCTTGGGCGAGTCATGCAGTTTCTGTGCCTTAGGTCCCCATCTGAATAAAGGGGATAACAGCTCTACCTTGCCTCACAGGAGGTTGAGGATAAACACATTAAAGATTGTGAAGTGCTCAGACATTACAATAATTGGGGTCATATATGTACCATGGATAAAAAAAATTAGGAGTGCATCCGACAGTTTTGGGGGATGCAGACAGAAAGCCAGTTAGAAAATTTATTTATCAGCAGGGGAAGAGGGTATGTTAGCCTTAGCATATGTACAGAGACAGTCATCAGAGAGCACATTAAAATGCACCCATGTAATCCAACACAAATGTCACAATAAATACATGCATGGGCAAGTTGCTTCTACTTTAATGTCCGGGCTTAGTCTATGCACATCCAGGGGCCAATTTACCATTGTCCTACACTTTGTGGAATTGTTTCAAAGTGCTGCACAGTGAGTTTAGAATGCCACCAAAAAAAATCAGAATGACAGGAGTGTAATCTACTATGCAAAGTGCAAGGAAATGATGAATCAGACCTTGGCTGCTCACTTACAGCTGCCTGTGGCTTCTGTGACCGGAATTGAATCTATGCACACCTCAGAAAGCTTTCCACCCAAGCCAGCATGTTTCTTTCCATCCACACCACACCAAGCCTAAACTGTCTTTTAAAACAAAAAAGGTAAGAAAATATCTAGAAAAAAACACCACCTTTGTTAACCTCGATTGCAGTGAGAAAAAGTGTATAAGTAACTCAAGAGGGAGAATAAAGAGCCCTCTAATAGTACATCTTCTCCCTGCACTGGTAGTTATAGACCTCAGAAGATGGGGGAATCAGCAAGGTATTCCACTGCTGTGTGTTGTGGAATGAACTCAATGGTGTCTTCAGAGACCATGGATTCACAGTTTAGTGGCTCTCAAAGTGCTCCTTCCAGCATTGTTTGATTGCTGCATTGTCCTTGAGGAGGGTGGAGCCATCCTGGGAATGTAAGGGGGTTGGGCCTTTGGAGCTTGGCCCATATAGAGCTTTTGTTGCTTGAAAGAAGCTTCTCATGTCATCCTGGTCTACAAAACCCTGGATCTCAGAGGACCTTCTCTTGCCACCACCTGTTTTTGATGTCATGTAGCCTCCTTTGGACTTTGGCTTTGAGCAGATGATAGGCCTCATATTTTTGTTGGTTAGAGGAATCATTTTGCCAGTTACAGAATGCATTTCTTTTCTGCTGAATTAATGCTACGATTTCCTTGTTGTTTTTGTCAAACCAGTCTTGGTGCCGATGAGTGGAATACCCTATAGTTTCAGCACATGCACTAGGATCAACTTAAACATACTATTCACAGTGCTCTTGAATGTCAATGATATTGTCAGGTAAGTTAGAGAGTTTCCCATCCTCTGAGGAATTACAGTATGCCATCACCCAGATAAAAATAATCACCAGGCCCAGACAGCATCCCAGCTGAGGTTTTTAAAGCTGGTAGAACAATGCCCCAGCACAAACTTTGCCAATTCCTTGACAAAATCTGGACCTGTGAAGAAATTCCACATGACTTTAATGCCAACATTGTTACAATATTCAAGAAAGGGGACAAATCGTTGTACAGGAACTACAGAGGTATTGCCCTCCTCTCCGTCACAGGGCAGATCTTTGCCCGGATCCTATTAAACCACCTCCTCCCCCTTGCCGAGGAACTCCTCCCCGAACCACAGTGTGGCTTCAAGCCATCCTGAGGCACAACCAACACGATCTTTGTGGCATGACAGATTCAGGAGAAATGCAGAGAGCAACACCAGGAACTACTCATGGCATTCATCAACCTAACCAAGGCCTTTGACTCTATCAATCATGTTGCCCTATGGATGGTGCTGTGTAGGTTTGGCTGTGCATAGAAAATTATTTCCATCAGACTACTCTATGATGGGATGACTGGGAGGAGTGGTAGATACGCTGGAGGGGAGGGATAGGATACAGAAGGACCTAGACAAATTGGAGGATTGGGCCAAAAGAAATCTGATGAGGTTCAATAAGGATAAGTGCAGGGTCCTGCACTTAGGATGGAAGAATCCAATGCACCGCTACAGACTAGGGACCAAATGGCTAGGCAGCAGTTCTGCGGAAAAGGACCTAGGGGTGACAGTGGACGAGAAGCTGGATATGAGTCAGCAGTGTGCCCTTGTTGCCAAGAAGGCCAATGGCATTTTGGGATGTATAAGTAGGGGCATAGCGAGCAGATCGAGGGACGTGATCGTTCCCCTCTATTCGACATTGGTGAGGCCTCATCTGGAGTACTGTGTCCAGTTTTGGGCCCCACACTACAAGAAGGATGTGGATAAATTGGAGAGAGTCCAGCGAAGGGCAACAAAAATGATTAGGGGTCTAGAACACATGACTTATGAGGAGAGGCTGAGGGAGCTGGGATTGTTTAGCCTGCAGAAGAGAAGAATGAGGGGGGATTTGATAGCTACTTTCAACTACCTGAAAGGGGGTTCCAAAGAGGATGGCTCTAGACTGTTCTCAATGGTAGCAGATGACAGAACGAGGAGTAATGGTCTCAAGTTGCAGTGGGGGAGGTTTAGATTGGATATTAGGAAAAACTTTTTCACTAAGAGGGTGGTGAAACACTGGAATGCGTTACCTAGGGAGGTGGTAGAATCTCCTTCCTTAGAGGTTTTTAAGGTCAGGCTTGACAAAGCCCTGGCTGGGATGATTTAACTGGGAATTGGTCCTGCTTTGAGCAGGGGGTTGGACTAGATGACCTTCAGGGGTCCCTTCCAACCCTGATATTCTATGATTCTATGACTGCCACCATTCTGTGCAACGGCTCAGAGACCAAACCATTCATCATTCGCACTGGTGTCAAGCAGGGCTGTGTCATTGCTCCAATACTCTTCTCCATTTACCCTGCCATGATCCTGAGTCTCACCTGCGATGGCTTTCCTGACGGAATCGGGATTGAGTATCATATGAATGGCCAACTCCTCAAACTCCTACGTCTCCAAACAAAATTTAAAGATCCCAAGAATTGGCATCACTGATTCAGTATGCAGATGATTGTGTGTGGAAGGATGACACAGAGGCCGACCTGCAAAGCACCCTAAATCTTTTTGCAGATGCCTATTACAGCTTGGGTCTCTCTCTTAATACCAGGAAAACCAAGGTATTCTACCAGCCCTCAACTGCACAAACTACTGTTCGTACTCCACAAATCACCATTAGCAGAGAATCCCTGGAAAAAGTGGACCATTTTCCATACCCTGGCAGCCACTTCTCCCAAACAGCCAGCATTGACACAGAAATTGAATACAGGATCCGCTGTGCTAGCACGTTCTTTGGAAGACTACTCAAACGAGTCTTCAATTATAGGGATCTACAAACAGGTACCAAGATCTTGGTTTACAAGGCAGTTGTCATCCCCACCCTTCTCTATGGATCAGAGACCTGGGTAACCTACAAACAACATCTCAAGCAGATGGAGTGGTTCCAGCAGCACTGCCTCAGGAGGATTCTCAGGATCAGCTGGAAAGACCGACACACTAACATCAGCATTCTCTCTGCAGCCAACATCAGCAGCGTAGAAGCACAGGTCATGAAACATCAACTCTGCTGGGCTGGTCACTGTGTACATATGCCTGACACTTGTCTCCCAAAGCAACTACTCTTCTCTCAGTTAAGCCAGAGAAGAAGGGATCATGGAGGGAAGCAGAAGAACTTCAAGAACATACTGAAAGTACACCTTAAAAAGGGAGGCATAGATCCAACAAACTGGGAGGACTTGAACACAGAGGCAACAAACTATACACCAAGCCACAGCCCACTTTGAGAACAGACTTGCTCATGAGACAGAGAAGCGACAAAGGAGGAAAGAAAGGGCACAACACTCCAGGCAACAACTATATCTCCTCCAAGATTTCACCTGTCACTTCTGTGGGAAAATATGCAGGGCACGAATCAGGCTCCTCAGCCACTTAAAAACCCCATCAATGAACACCTTTGGCAGACATCATCATTGCATCGAGGGATAGCTGAAGAAGAGTTCTAGACCATGCTCAAGTCACCTCTTAACCTTCTCTCCAATAAACTAAACAGACTAAAATCCTTTAGTCTTCTACTGTAAGGCAAGCTTTCCAGCACTCAGATCACTCTTGTGGCTCTTCTTTGAATTTTTTCCAAATTTTCAACAGCCTTTCTCAAGCAGGGACATCAAAACTGGACACAATATTCCTTTACTCAACAGCAACATATTGAGATACAGCCACAGACTACGGTGAGATCAACCTTTGTCTGTTAGAGAAAAGCAGAACTCCTGTCTACTAGAACCCATACGAACATCGAAAACCCATTCCTAGGACCATACCAAATTCACAGCCATGAAGAACGTGTCATGGACCATGAAATCTGTTCTTTTGTGTACTTTTACTCTATACTACACAGATTTCATGGGGGAGACCAGCATTTCTCAAACTGAGGGTTCCGATCCAAAAGGGGGTTGGGGGGGGGTCACAGTATTGCCACGCTTATTTCTGTGCTGCTGCCTTCAGAGCTAGGCAGCCGGAGATTGGCGGCTGCTGGCCGAGGGCCCAGCTCTGAAGGCAGCAGCACAAAAGTAAGGTGGCTATGCCATACCATACCATTCCATCCTTACTTCTACTCCCAGCCAGTAGCAGCCACTCTCCGGCCACCAAGCTCTGAAGGCAGCACCACTGCCAGTAGCTGCGCAAAAGTAAGGGTGGCAATACCACGACCCCCCAATAACTTTTGAAGAAAAAAAAAACACACACACAGCACCTATAGGGGCAGGACCCCTACAGTTACACCACCATAAAATTTCAAATTTAAATATCTGAAATCATGACATTTACAATTTTTAAAATCCTACAACCGTAAAATTGACCAAAATGGACCAAGAATTTGGTAGGCTTTACCCATTCCATATGACACTGACAAAGGTACGTCATCATTCTGCCACACAGTGACTGCAGCAATGGCAATAAATGAGAAACCAGTCACAAATATACCTGTTGTTCAGCTACCTACCCTGTGCTGGTTACTACTATGCTGTGATACATTTAAAGGCGATCTGAATGAGGAAAAGTGCTTGTCTTTTGCAGGGACTGTTGGGTATTTGTTTTTTTTTCCTAATTTATGACCAATGAAAAAGGCCAAAATAATTATACTGGTCCAACCCCTAGTGGGGATGAAGTTATACTCATATAAAGATGTCTTATACTGGGTTATTGTAGCTGTGTTGCCTAATATCCTGGGACCAAGGTGGGTGAAGCCTGAAAAAGAGCTCTCTATACACTCCAAAGGTCCTCTCTCTCACCAGTAGAGCTGGTCCAGGAAAAGTTATCATCTCACCCACCTTATCTCTCTTATACGGGGACGAGTTATTCCCCTTCCTGTATGGGGATAAGTTACACCGGTATAAATGTGTCACACTGGGGTAGTTCATACCACGTTGCCTACACTAGTACAGTTAAAGCTGCACAACGTTTGTGTCGACACAAGCCCGGACTCACAGTTCTAAGATGCAGGGTCAGTCTACCCAGGCATGGGCAGCTTAGATCCACTAGACAGTGCAACGTGACCATAAATGTCTGTCTATCTGAGCCCTCCCTATGCCGCACGAGTGAGGGGAACTGATGCTGTTTAGGGACCTTCAGGATCTTTTGCTTATTAACACTGCAGAATTCCCTGCCCTTCCAGGGCTCTGTTTTTAAGGCAAGACTATCACAATCTCTCCATGGCAGCGGGAGTTGGTCAGGCTTCACTGCAGGTCACGGAGGCCACTGACTTGGCCAGTTGCAGCACCACCGTAGGTGACAGGGAGAAGCCAGGGGCAGGCTCCCAGCGCTGCCCCGAGCTCTCCAACAGTAGAAGCGCAGCCACATCACAGGCAGCCACCGGCCCACCCGCCATCTCCCCCAGGCCACCCCTTCCTCTCCCCCCTCCCCACATCGCATCGCCCCCCGAGCGCCCCTCACTCTCTCCAGGTCTCCAGCCTCCCCGCCCCCCGAGCGCCCCTCACACTCTCCAGGTCTCCAGCCTCCCCGCCCCCCGAGCGCCCCTCACACTCTCCAGGTCTCCAGCCTCCCCACCCCACCCCACCCCGCCCCCCCCCGAGCGCCCCTCACACTCTCCAGGTCTCCAGCCTCCCCGCCCCGCCCCCCCCGAGCGCCCCTCACATTCTCCAGGTCTCCAGCCTCCCCACCCCGCCCCCCCCCGAGCGCCCCTCACATTCTCCAGGTCTCCAGCCTCCCCCGCCCCCATTGCTCCCCCCGCTCCTAGATGTCACCTCAACAAAGAGGCCGCCATTCCGAAACACCCCAAGGTCCGGAAGTGACCTCAGACGCACAAGGCACGTGCCCCACCCTACTTACGCTCCCGCGGGGCGGGGTCTCGTCTCCCAGCGACCGTTCGACCCCCCAGTCGGGGCGCCTGGCAGGCGCGGGTGTCGGGCCCCGCCCGTTGCGCGTCTCCCTGGAGCGGGGCCGGGAGGCGCTGGGAGCCGGGACGCCTGGGTTCTGCTCCCCGCTCAGGCCCCGCTCCGAGCCCCGGGCAGGTCGCTGGGCTTGATGCCGCGCCCGTTAACCCCGGCAGGCAGGTGACCCAGCCCCGCTCCACGTCTCGCGGGCCCCCAGCCCCGTGGCGGCGTCAGCGCTGTTTGCCCGGGGGCCGGGGCGACGGTGGTGCAGCCCGCGCGCTGATTTCCAGGGGCAGCAGACCTGGCGCGTGCCCTGCGGGTGTAACCTGCCCCCTGAATGCTTAACGTGCATGTCACACGCGGGCCAGACCCTCCTGGCTCGAGCCCCAGAGGGAGGCCCCGGGGGGGGGGGTTAAATTAGATTATGAACGTTTAAAAATAAGTTATTTAGTTTTGAGAGCAAAGCCCGCATCCCCGAAAGGTATTTCTATCCAGCTATGGGCCTCGAAGAAGAATTGACTACGAAGTCACTTTGCGGCTGGCTGTTTGGAAGCAGGACACAAACCCCAATTGGCTGCGAGCTCTATACTTAGGGTGTGTCTTCACTACCAATTTCAAAGCGCTGCCACAGTAGCACTCCAACCTGCCTGCGTAGCCGCAGCACCCGTGCTGGGAGAGAGCTGTAAAAAACCCACCCCCGCAAGGGGGTGCACTGTCTATACTGTCACTTTACAGGGCTGAAACTTGCAGGGCTCAGAGAGGTGTTTTTTTACACCCCTGAGTGAGAAAGTTTCAGCGCTGTAAAGTGGCAGGGTAGACAAGGCCTTAGATTTCAACCAAGTAACAAGTGTGAACTCCTCAAGCATTAGAGTTGGGAATTCAGCTGTTGGGAGGAGTTCAGTTGCACATCTCCTCTTCATGGCGGTGGGAGGGGGGAAGCAATGCACAAAGCCTTTTGTCTTCTGATGTTTAGCAGTGGTTTCCCTGGAGTTGATGGACCTTTTGTTGGGCAAGAAATAGCACTTCCTGTTGGAAACAAGTATTTCACATTTGGTAATGCTTCTTTCCTCTGTGGTGATTTACAGTTACAGAGCAAACAGTTAAATATTACTTTATAACATGGCCTACAGGTGTTATAAGTGAGATTAATGCACACAGCAACTTACAAGCATTCCCTGAAGTCTAAACACTGAGCATGTTTTTATAACTCTAATATCTATTTTAATCGTTCCAGCACACAGGTGAGGCAGACTGGCTCCAGCTATTTGTCAGCACTTGTGGGTCGCGGCAGAGCACTGGGAGAGAGCTCTCCCAGCACTCTTAAAAAAAAAACACCTCAATGAAACTTGCTGCGCTCAGGGAGGTGTTTTTTCACACCCTTGAGTGAGAAAGTTGTAAATTGCCAGTGTAGACAAGCCTTCAGTGTTCAGTTGTCACCTAGGGGCCTTAGCATGAACTGGCCCTTCCTCTGCCAGCATCACAGCTTCAGAAACTTATCTGAATTCTCACAACCCTCCCACAAGGTAGATCAACATTATCTCCATTGTAAGGTCGGGAGGTGACTTATCCAATTGAGGGACAGGGCTCAGTACACACCCAGGTATCCTGACTCCTTGTTTCCCGCTGTATCCTTCCTCTCATACAATGCCCCCTGCCATTTAAAATAGACCCTACAATAAGTGAAATAATAACAGTGGCCAGTAATTTATATATGTATGTTCAACGAGGAGTACTTGTGGCACCTTATAGACTAGCAAATTTATTTGAGCATAAGCTTTCGTGGGCTAAAACACATTTCATCAGTGGGTTTTAGCCCACAAAGTGTTTTAGCCCACGAAAGCTTATGCCCAAATAAATTTGTTAGTCTCTAAGGTGCCACAAGTACTCCTCCTTGTTTTTGCTGATACTGACTAACACAGCTACCACTCTGAAACTTGATATATGTATGTTGAAAGTCACACAAAGGTCAAATTCTTATACTTTGCACCTCTTCACAAATCTTCTCTCCCCCCACACCTTCCCCATTCCTGCTACCAAAAGAGCTAAAGTAGCACCTGGCAAAATTATATTTGTACTTAAATATTTTCAGACAAGGAGCAGAGAAACTGCAAGATTTGGGGTCTGTCTCATCTGCTATCCTGCCTCTAATTGTAGCCAGTGCCAGATGTTGGCCTGAGATCTGATCAACCCCTCCCCTCCCCACCCCCTACCCCCTCCATTAAACCAGCCATGGACGAAACGCTGGGCATTCACTACTAAAATTGGCGGGGGGGGAGTTCTACTGCTGATAAAGCACCCCCACCTCAGGAATGTCCTAACGAGACTTATAACCACCAAGGTTATAAAGTAGAGACACCCAGGCACTGGGAAATTAGGAAGAATACAGAAAGAGACTCAACAAATGGTAAGAAAAGCTCTGACCAGTGTTTTATGCTCACCAGCTGCACAAACAGAAAAGGACACAGCTAAGTTACAATTTGGGCATGAAAGATAAAATGTAAAAAACTTGGGCAGGAAGGAGGACAGAGAGGTGCCAGTGTATAATTGGTTAAAATGTTTGTTATTTAGGAGTGATGGGTTTAGTGAAGTGAAAGGGGGGAGCTAGTTTTACCGATAGAATGTAAATGGAAAGCAAGGCTCTTTGGGAACCATTTCTGGACGGTAGTTCAACATCAAGCCGCTGGAACTCTGACCCCTCTGCATGATCGTGATGTGCAGACGCATCGCCAGGAACCCCCAGATGAGTGGATCCTGACTGGCCATCAGGTGAAATTTGTCTGTACCTTGGGAGCGGTGCGCATAAGGGATTTGCTTGGTATATGTATTCTGTGTGTGTTGCCAATAAATAGATGTTTAGAGCACAGCTGTCTGAGGCTCTTTCACTGGGAAAAGGTCACACAGACCTATACAGCCCCAAGCCCCATGGGTAGGGGCGGGTACTTAAATTGACCAGGTCTCTCCCTGAGCCCCATGAGAAAGGCTAGGTGTCTTACACCCCAAGCTCTCGATAGGGAAAGGGTGGAAGTGCCTAAATTGACCAGGTCACACCTTGAGCCCTCAACAGGGTGTAGGCCGGGTGCCCTAGATTGTGTGGGTAACAGGGGGGATAGTATCTGAGTGGCCAGATCTTGCTGCTGTATATTCAACAGTGGCTACACTACTACTTTTAACAACCTGACTCTATCAAAGCTAGCTCAGGTACGCCTGGACATGCTGCAGTCTTGCCTCCAAGTTTTAGTGTGTATATATCCTAAGGGAAAGCTCCCAGGCCCTGCTGGCACAGGGTCATAACCAGGATCTACAAATAACTGCTTGAAAGAGGCATAGAGAAAGCAAGCACCCTAGATTTTCGACCTCATTTTTCAGACTGGAACAAATCCGCTACTCATCTGGCATAGCCCGGAGGCCCACAGGACTACAGTACTCATTACCTAGAAACGCAGCCTTGAATACTCCAGCTGTGACACAATAAATAGGGCTTCGTGATCCCAGTTGTTTTCAGGCAGGGATACTGTGCAATTAAATAAAATTCCAGCTGAACAATTCTTACAGAATTCAGCTAAACGAGCATTGGCAGGGTCATAGGAGCAAAGAAAACCATTTCTCAGGGTTCTTTCCTCGGATCTGAGCTTCTTCAAATCCAATAATGGGCCTGCCTGCCCTGAAAACCTCAGCAGCTGGTGATTTGTTCTGTTGCAGCTAGAACTGACTGTCGTTTGATCCGTAAAACTGCTCAGGGGAGCTATAGTGGGAGGAATACATCACAGCTCTTGCACTAAGCACAGCAGACTGACCAGAGCAACATCACACGAGCATGCTACTCTGGTCACCTGACTAGCATAGAGTCCAAATAAAGGACCTGATCCTCCCCTACAAAGCCTCAGCTAGGCCAGGACTTGGGTGTCCAGGTGACTGTCTCTCTCTGAGTGACCAACAGGGACCCTTATTCATAGATTCTAAAGCCAAAAGGGACCACTGTGATAATCTCATCTGACCTGCAAAACACTTGTATAGTTTCAGTCCCCCTCTTGAAAAACATTTCCAGCTGAGCACTGGGAGACAAAGAGTCGATGTGGAAAGATGTTCCCTGCTGGCTTTTTTCCACCTGTTTGAGCTTCCTTTGTTTTCCCTTCCCGCTTGGTGACTCTGTTTACTACTTACATGCAAATTAGGACAAGCACACATTCCTTTGTCTAGGACAGACCTGTTAGCCAATGTCTCTTAGCCAGGCCTGTGGGATTTGGAACATGTGTTAATAACATCATATAGGGGAATCTTATAACTTCACATGCAATGTTGCCACACATATTTTATCAAGACAATACTGACCAGCAAATTAGGAGTTTTCAAATGATACCTCACAAGGTATATCTTGTACAAAGATTATTACAGTAGTGTGTAGGGTGTGAAATGAACACAGGGGTGTATTCCATCACAACCCCACAATCCTTTGAAGAGTCACTGCTTCCCAGGATAGAGTCCGCCATCCTGTAAATATAGCTTAAATTCTTTGTTTCTAAATGTAGAACTTTACATTTGGCCATAATAATCGCACACTGTACGGTTACCTCCAATTTACCAAGCAATCCAGGTCACTCCATATCAGTGATCTGCTACTATTTACTGCTTCTACAATCTTTGTCATCTGCAGACTTTATCAGTGATGATTTTAAGTTGTCTACCAGATCATTGACAAAAATGCTAACTAGTGTAGGGCCAAGAACTGATCCCTGCAGGACTCCACTGAAAATCAGCCACTTGATTCCCCATTTACAGTTGCCATTTGAGATCTATCAGACAGTTTTTAATTCATTTAATGTTTGCCGTGCTGATTTTATATCATTCAGTTTTCTCAATCAAAATGTCATGCAGTACCAACCCAACCACCTTACAACAATCTAAGTACAGTACAAGACATTAACACTAGTGCTATTATCAACCAAACCTTTCATCTCATCAGAAAAGATAACAAGTTAGTCTGACAGTCTGATCTATTTAGTCTGATCTATTTTCCATAAATCCATGTGGATTAGCATTGATTATATTACCCTAATTTAATTCTTTAATAACTGAATGCTGTTTCAGCAGTTCCATTGTTTTACCTGAGATTGATGTGAACTTGAAAGGCCTATACTTATATGGGTCACCATTTTAAATAATGTCACAGCACTAACTTTCTTCCAGTCTTCTGGAACTTCCCTAGTGTTCCAAGAGTTACTGAAAATCAACATTAATGGTCCAGTGATCTTTTAAAACTCTTGGATCCAAGTTGTCTGAACCAATTGATTTAAAAATTTCTAACTTTAGTAGTAAGACAAGGTGGGTAAGGTAATATCTTTAACTGGACCAATTTCTGTTGGTAAAAGAGACATGCTTTCGAGCTCCAGAGAGCTCTTTTTCAGGGCTAGGTCTTTAGTAACTTCTTTTAACATCCTCCAGAGATGCTAGTGGAATGGAGAGAGTGTTATCCCCACCCAGTGATAAGACAACTTCATCTGTTTCCCCCCAAATACAGAACACACCTATTTATTGAGCTCTGCTGCCTTTTGGCTCATAATTGTTTTCAGTTCTGTGAAATGGGCCTTTTGACAGCACCAAGTATGTATGTGACTGGTCTGAACTTTATTCTGTTGATGGGACCGGGTCTTGGTGAAGGATCCAGGCTATGGAATTGATGTGTCCCAGAGATCAGTCGGAGCCTGACTCTTGGCATTTTGGAGCCAGCTGAAGGCAGCATTCTCATTACCATCGGGCACAGACACCTTGGCTGCCTGCAGAATCAGACCCTACTGGCATGGAGAGTGCATCTGTGTCTGCTCCTCTTTCCTGCCTGCCACCACAGCGCCCCCCCCCCCCGCTCCCTCAACTAGGGACACTGGCCCATGGTCCCTCATTATTATTTCGAATGACCCCCATTAACTGTGTCATGTACAAATCTCTCCCACCCAGACACTGAGTTTCAGCTTTCCCCAGGGGTGCTCCATCCCCACTCCACCCCCTCCTCCAAGCATACCCTGCCCTCACTCTGCCTCTTCCTGCCCCTGCTCCTCCCCATTCCTCCCACCCCCAGCGCTTCCCATTCACCATGTAACAGCTGGTCGGCAGGTGACGCTGTGGGGGAGGAATGGGGAGGAGCTGATGAGTGGGGCCTACCGAACAGCTGATGGGTTGGTGACTGGTGGGTGCTGGACACCCACTATTTTTCCCCCCGGGTGCTCCAGCCCCAGAGCACCCATGGAGTTGATGCCTATGCTCCTGCCCTCCGCTGCCTCTCCCAGCTTCCCATTAATTTCTGAAGCTAGTACAGTATCGTGCTTCCTGGGTGAAATCCCGGCCTCATTAAAGTCAATGGGAGTTTGGGAAACACAATTGTGACATTACATTCCATGTTCCTTATGAAAATATCCTTATGATATGAATATGACATAACTGAGATGTGCTTTATGCAAGATGGTCCATGTGAGACATCATTGGCAAGGTTATGAGTTACTGAATGTGATTATCTCGTATGTATGCGTGTATCATTTCTATATCTGAAGTTAGGAATATGAACTATGTATCTGTATTTCAAATGTGTTAACTTTGGGTGTCACCCCAGGTACCTTCAGATACCACAATGGAAAAGCCAGACAGAGCTAATGGGCCATCAGCAGAAACAATGGACTGTGAAAGAGCTTAGTCTTCCTGTGGACACTGGAGACAGCCTACGAACAATGGCTGCCACAGCCCTGTAGAGACATGGGTCCGAGTCACCTGGTGCTGGATACCCCTCCTCCTCTGTGGAATGCCAGTGGTTTTCCACTAGAAGACAAAGGGTTCTCGCCTTACACAAGAGCTATATAAGGCAGGGGAGTGACATCATCAAGGTTTCCTCTGCCTCCCCACCCTAAGAGACACTGAAAAAGACCTGGAAGCAAGAACTGAATGATGGGCGGGGAGGGAGGATTGAGCCCATGCTGGAAGGGCATCTAGCTTGTGAGTAATAATACCTGAGGTCTCAATAGGGAGACCAATGCAGCAGCCTTTCGGACTTTCTCTAATCTGCCTGCAACAATATCTAGGGTGAGAAATACTGTTTGTAACCAATTTCTTTAGTGAAACTAGCTTAGTTTGTGTGTTTGGTTTCATTTGCTTAGTAATCTGCTTTGTTCTGTTTGCTACCCCTTTTGCCGCTTAAAATCTGCCTTTTGTAGATAATAAAATTTGTTTTGTTTACAATATAACCCAGTTTCTGTAATTTCTAACGGGAGAGGGGAGGGCGAGAAGTTGTGCATACCTTCCTCCGCACTGAGGGAGGAGGTGAATTTCATAATATACCTTTGGGTCTGCATTCCAAGGGAGGTGGACACCTGAGTGCTGAGGCAAGTCCCTTAAACTGAGTCTTCCCAGAGCTGATCTGCAGCTGGGTATGGCCCTCCCTGTGTGTGTGTTAGAGGAGGCTTTACTCGCTGGGCTCAGCAAGACAGGTTAAAGGGGGCCAATGCTGGCAGAACAGGTAGACTCAGTGGTATCTCAGCACATCAGGTGGATTCCTAAGGGGCATAACCCATCACAAGAATCATAGAAATACCATCCATGGACCCCCTTTGATCTCAGGGACCTTATAGAATCAAACGTGTAGGACTGGAAGGGACCTCTGGAGGTCATCTAGTCCAATCCCCTGCACTCATGGCAGGATTAAGTATTATCTAGACCATCCCTGACAGGTGTTTGTCTAACCTGCTCTAAAAAACCTCCAGTGACAGAGCCCTTTGTCTCTGGACACAGGAGGTCCCTTCCAGTACTATGCTCATTGAGTCCAGTCCCCTGCTATCACAGGAAACCCCTCTGCTACTAGAATCTAGTGCTTCTCCATCCCACCCACCATCCAGCTAGCATCCAGAGAGCCTTCCCTTCTGATGCTCCTGCTATCTGGAACAGCTTCCTTGTACCTCCCCTTCTATCTTCAGCTGAGAATATGTCCCTCTTCTCTTGTGTTCTCTCTCCTTTGGCCATTGTTTTTATTCACTCGGTACCAGTAAGATTTGGATTGAGGGCTTTTAGGGATGCAATTTCTAAGGAAGTTGTTGAATAAAGTTGTCTTCTCTTCTCAGTTTTTCCAATCCAGCTGGCGCACACTGGTTTGTTATTATAGGGTTGCACACAGACCCTGGGCTGTTGGGGCTGCCTGTTTTAATTTTACAGGCAAAAAGAGCATTGACATATTTGTTCAGAAAGGAAACAGCATGTGGAATCTGGAAACAGATTTAAGAAAAAGGAAGAGTAGGTCAAACATTGCTCTTAAAATCCTGAGTTCCCTTTCTGTGTGTTAAAAAGGAACCTCTCCTTCTGTCTTGCAAATGGAAGAAACTAGCAATTTCAAGAAACTGAAGAATGTGCTGTTATTAAACTACTAAATTGCAATAAATGTTTTTTGAAAAATGCATTAAAATCCATCTCAGGCATCTTGTTCTGATTTGGACCTCAATCCCAAAGCCTTTCCACACCCAACCCGTCCATTGACTTCTTGTGTGTAGCATGGCTGTGCACTGTTAAATGGCTGCCACCTTTCACCCCAGAGGTGGCTGCATTTCAGTGCTGGGATGAAATTATCTCTGTGCATAAGGTTAGGTGTGTCATGGCGTCCCCAGGCACTGCTCTGGAACTACTCCTGTGACAAAGTTCCTGCTCTACCTTGGTGGGTTTTGCACTTATTGGCAGATTTGCTCACCTTGGAGTTTCATGGCAGCCCTCAGCTTGGCCGTTTTTCTGAACCCACAGTCCAGGTCAACTCCTCCTGTGTCTGACCAGGAGTTGGGAGGATCTGGGGGGAACCCAGGCCCACCCTCTACTCCGGGTTCCAGCCCAGGGCCCTGTGGAATGCAGCTGTCTAGAATGCCTCCTGGAACAGCTGTGTGACAGCTACAATTCCCTGGGCTACTTCCCCATGGCCTCCTCCCAACACCTTCTTTATCCTCACCATAGGACCTTCCTCCTGGTGTCTGATAATGCTTGTACTCCTCAGTCCTCCAACACTACACATTCTCGTTCTCACTCTCAGCTCCTGGTGCCTCCTGCTCCCAGCTCCTCACAAACGCACCACAAACTGAAGTGAGCTCCTTTTTAAACCAGGTGCCCTGATTAGCCTGCCTTAATTGATTCTAGCAGCTTCTTGATTGGCTGCAGGTGTTCTAATCAGCCTGTCTTAATTGTCTCCAGAAGGTTCCTGATCTGGAATCTTCCCTGTTACCTTACCCAGGGAAAAGGGACCTACTTAGCCTGCTCTCCTGCTGCTGCCCTCTGGCCTAGGCTTTCCTTGCTTTTTGCCCCTGCTTTCAGCTTCCCCCCTGACCGGGCCAGACGCTCTCCCCCTTCTCCTCCCTTTCTTTTCTTTTTGTTGTCTTTTTTTTTTATTTCCTGCTGTTGCTAGAGTGCTGGCCGGCTGCCGGCCGGCTGTTAGCCCCCCCCACCCCCGGCCTGCCCTCGGACACTGCTGCCGCTCCAGCTGAAACCCCCCCCGAGGGAGAGAGTGGAAGGACCCAGCCCCCAGACCCAGCCGCTTGCTGTTTGTCTGCGGTCCCGTCTTCGGTCAAGAGGATTCTTATCACTTACTCCAGCATTTCTGGAATGCCGCTGCTGAAAAAAAGAAAACCCGGAATAGACAGAGAAAAAGTCATCCACCAGAGGAACACCGCCCGGGGAATCTACAAATCGCCGTGGAGGAGGCCTAAGACTGAGTAACTTTCGAACTGTGCTCTTGTGTGGGGGGAGGCCTTGACTGTGTCTTAATTGTGTTTGTAGGGACACGGGGGGTGTGGCACAGAGCTGCCCCCCCGATCCATCTGTGTCCTCCCAACCCCCACACTATGACCTTCCTCACTGCCCCCCCCCCCCGCCATCTTTGCTGGCTATCTAACATCTGCCTCTGGACTCAGCTGCTTGCCCTGATTCCACCGCATGGACCAGAAGCACCAGCCAACCAAACAGGACTCTCTGGACAAGCGTATGGTGGTTTATGTGGCCCCCCCAAATTGTCCACCCCACAGCTTGTCCCTTTCTATCTGACCCCAACTCCTGTTAACCACCTGCCACCGCCCCCGCTGGGGCATTGGCAATGGAGGGCACCGGGGTGACCTCCACCGCTGCCATGCCCATCGCCTCCCCAGACTCTAGGGAAGCCCCTCCAGCCGGCGGGAAAAGCCAGGGCAAGAAGAAGGGGAAGGGCCCTGCTAAAACCACCGGGCCCTCCATGGCAGGGGCCACTCCCACTGCAGCGGCCCCACCACTGACCACGGCATCCTCCCCCGCTGTCCCCTCCACCAGCTCTGCGGATGTCCCTCCCTCAGCCCCCAGGACGTATGCCTGGGCGGTGCCAGCCCCCCCGCCTGCCGCCTCATCATCTCTCCCGCCCACCGCCTCCGCCTCCATCAATAGTGGCTGGGGCCCCTTTCCCACCATGACAAGGAAGTACGGTGTCCGATGCCTCCTGGTGCCCGCCTTGCCCCACATGGAGACCTACGTGCAGGCGTTGGCGAGGGTGCTGGGGCCCTCGGCCATTGTGACGGCCTCCAAAATGTACAGGAAGGTCGTCTTCTTCTTAGCATCACAGGCTGCCACTCAGGAAGCGGTGGAGAGGGGCCTGGCGGTGGGGGGGGTGTTTGTCCCCCTAGAGCCGCTAGAGGACCTGGGCGTCCGCCTGGTCCTGACCTCTGTCCCTCCTTTTCTCCCCAATGCTGCCCTGCTACCCGCTCTTTCCATCCTGGGGAAACCTGTTTCTGTCATCAGCCCTCTCCCGTTGGGCTGCAAAGACCCCACCCTCCATCACATTTTTTCCTTCCGCCGGCAAGTGCAACTTTTATTGCCGTCGGCGGTGCGTGATGGAGTGGCACTCAAGGGGTCCTTCCTAGTCCCCCACCGGGGACCCGTTACCGGGTGTACTTTTCCACGGGGGAAGCCCGGTACTCCCTCTGCCAGGCATCGGGGCATGTCCGGAGGGACTGCCCCTTAGCCTGGCAAAGAGGGGCACCTGGGATCCCCAAGACCTGGCAGGACATCGGCCCTGTCATTGCCGATGCCCCTGGCCACCCGGTACCCGAACCCGCCCCCCTCCTCTTTGGACCACCACTACTCCTGCTCAGGCCCAAGGGGCACCTCCCCTACAACGCCCAGAGGAGCGGGAGAGCCCCGCCCTCGCTGCTGACAATCTAGCGGGGCCTATGGAGGAGGGTGTGGCAGAGATACCACCAGGCATGGGAGAGAGCCTGCCCCAGGGAGAATCCTCCCTCCTTTATGCTGCCCCACCGTTCCCCCCCGCCAAGTCCCTGAGCCATCGCCTTTACCCCTGACACGACCCCTGCTAACCAGCCCCCAGATGATGCCATGGAGGGCTGGGCCCTAGTCCAGGGGAAGCGAGGCAAGCGGAAGGCTCGAGCTCCGCCTCATCTACCCGAGGAGGAGGCCCCCCGGAAGATCAGGAAGGGGGGCACCGATGCCAAACCTTCCGCTTTGCCCACGAGTGCGTCCCATCCACCAGTGTCAGCCGGGAAAGACGTGGCAGCACTGGAGGGTAGTGTTTCCCCTCCACGGGAGACCCTCCCCTCCGAGACCCTCGAGGAAGCCCCTTCTGTCCTGACACTACCCGAAGCCCCCGTGAACCCCAAGACAACTGTCGTGGCGGGTGCCAGCGGGGAGAACCCCGGGGCGGCGGAAAGTGTCCTCTCCTCCATGTTCAAGGAGATCGAGGCCTTAGATCTGACCCTAGTCGCCCAGGGAGAGGACGACCTTTTGCCAGCAAATCTCGATCTGGGCGACCTCACTCCATCCCTCTTTTCCCCATGCTCCCTCCCCTTAACTGTTGCTTCAGCTCCCACCTCCGAGGAGCCCCTGCATTCCTCCACCGACCCGGCCGCTGATGGCATCCCGCTGACAACCACCGAGCCTGCTCAGGTGACAGCCAGCGCCACGTGGCCATGGCACGAGTCGCCGGGGCACCCCCCATTGGTGTGGAGCAATTGACTTCCTTGCCGGGCGGGGGCCCTACAGAAGATAATCCACCTCCTGATGCTGTGGCCGCTAAATCCACCACAGAGCGCATGCCCGGTATCACTGAGAGCTCCCTCCCCACCCCCTTAACCCTTGAGCCTGATCGGGAGGCACCACCATCCAGCTGCTTGCCTCCCGAAACCCAGAACCTCGCCTCTGCCCCTGCCCCTACCCCATCCAGTCTACCTCCTGCGATGTTATCGCCGCCCCCGGGGCTGTCTCCTTCCCTTTTCCAACCGATGACCCCCAGGGAGCGGCCTTTGCGTTCTCCTGCCCCGACCCATTAGGAGCTGCTATTTTCCCTCCACCACCCCCTATCGCCCCAGAGCTTGAGGCGGGCCTAGAAGCTCCAGCCCATCAGGCACCCCGTCGGGGGTCCGCACCTTGCTTGTCCGTTTTAGTGGACCACAGGGCTGCAGCAAGGGCCCCGCTGGGAAACAACCAGGAAACCGTAACCCCACCCCCCCATGAGCTGTGACGAGAGCTGTGGAAGTTTTTAGAGGATGTCCGCAGCTCCCGCAACAAGGTACAACTTGCTTTCCAGCGATGGGGGGACTTTTCTCAAATCCTCCAGACCACAAGGCCCCTCATGGGGGAAGGCAAAGGGACGGGAAAGCAGGATGCCGCGGCCTACTGGCAGGTTTGCGTCTTCCGTGAACAATTACTCACCTACGGGATGGGTCACGGACTGCTGCGCGGCCCGCTGGGAGATGCGAGCGTCCCTGCCAGTGAGGACCCCCCCGACCCTCCCTATGACACCTCTCACCATCGCAACGTTGAACACCCGGGGTTGTAGGATGGCTCTCTGCAGGTCCCAGGTGCTCTCCTTCCTTCGGGAGGGAGGGTACTCTGTGATTTTCCTACAGGAGACCCATACGGATCCAACCGCCGAAGACAGTTGGCGGCTGGAGAGGGGGGACAGGGTCTACTTTAGCCATTCCACGATTCGACAGGCTGGAGTGGCGACCCTGTTCTCCCCCGACCTACAGCCCGAGGTACTAGGGGTCACCGAGGCCATACGGGGTCGCCTGCTGCATCTCCAGGTCCATATAGAGGGGCTCGTGGTTAACCTTGTTAACGTCTATGCCCCGACATCGGGCCCGGAGCGGCTGCAATTCTATCAGCAGGCATCCGCTTTCCTCAGCACCTTAGATTCTCACGAGTGCCTGGTCCTGGGAGGGGATTTTAATACCACCCTCGAGGAGCGAGGCCGCTTGGGGACCGAGCAGAGCCCGGCCACCACAGACACCCTCCAGGAGATAGTTGAACATCACTCCCTAGTGGACATCTGGCATGACCATCACCCGGATGACACTTCCAGATTCACCTTTGTCCGGGTGGAAGCCCATCAGTCAAGCCACTCCCGGTTGGACCGCATTTATTTATCACGCTTCCATCTCTCACGAGCCCACTCCTCCAGCATTCGGCTGGCCCCATTTTCTGACCATCACCTAGCCACCGTGACAGCCTCCCTCTGTGTGGAGAGGCCGGGGCCGGCTTACTGGCATTTTAACAACAGCCTGTTGGAGGATGAGGGCTTTGTGATGTCCTTCCGGGAATTCTGGCTGGCCTGGCGAGGGCAGCGGCGTGACTTTCCCTTGGCGTGGCGATGGTGGGACCTGGGGAAGGTGCGCGCCAGGCTTTTCTGCCGCGACTACACCCAGGGTAGCAGCCGACGGAGAAATGCGGCGATAGAGCAGTTGGAACGGGAGGTCTTAGAGCTGGAGAGGCGTCTGGCCACCAGCCCCGAAGACCCACTCCTCTGCGGAGCGTGCCGGGAGAAGCGGGAGGAGCTCCGGGCCCTCGAAGACCATCAGGCCCGGGGCGCCTTTGTTCGATCCCGCATCCGCCTCCTTCAGGAGATGGATTGCTGCTCCCGCTTCTTCTATGCCCTGGAGAAAACAAGGGGGGCCAAGAAACACATCACCTGCCTCCTGGCAGAAGATGGCACCCCCCTCATGGAACCGGCGGAGATGTGCAGGAGGGCCCGAGTCTTCTACATAAGTCTTTTCTCCCCGGATCCGACCAACCCTAGCGCTTGCAGAGTGCTTTGGGAGGAGCTCCCTATGGTCAGCGTGAGCAACCGAGACCGGCTAGAGTTGCCTCTGACTCTGGCCGAGTTCTCGGAAGCCCTCCATCGTATGCCCACTAATAAGTCTCCAGGCATAGACGGGCTGACCATGGAGTTCTACCGCGTGTTTTGGGATGTCCTCGGCCCAGACCTAGTCACTGTCTGGGCCGAGTCTCTGCAGAGCGGGGTCCTCCCTCTTTCATGCAGGTGAGCTGTGCTCGCCTCATTGCCGAAAAAGGGGGACCTCCACGATTTACGAAATTGGCGTCCCGTCTCGCTCCTCAGCACGGACTACAAAATTGTAGCGAAAGCCATCTCGCTGCAGCTAGGGTCTGTGCTGGCGGACGTGATCCGCCCAGACCAGACCTACACCATCCCGGACCGCAGTATCTTTGATAACCTATTTATGGTTTGGGACCTTTTGGAACTCGGGCGTAGAGACGGTCTGTCATTCGCCCTCCTGTCCCTAGATCAGGAGAAAGCATTCGATAGGGTGGACCACGGGTACCTCCTGAGCACTCTGCGGGCGTTTGGCTTCGGACCCCAGTTTGTGGGTTTTCTCTGGGTGCTTTACACTTCCGCAGAGTGTCTGGTTAAGCTCAACTGGACCCTGACCAAACCGGTCAGCTTCGGGCGAGGAGTACGGCAGGGGTGCCCCCTCTCGGGCCAGCTGTACTCTCTGGCGATCGAGCCCTTCCTCTGTCTCCTCCGCAGGAGGTTGACAGGGTTGGTGCTGCGGGAGCCGGAGCTGTGGCTGGTCCTGTCAGCGTATGCCGATGATGTGCTCCTCATGATCCAGGACCCCGGCAACCTGGCACGGGTGGAGGCTTGCCAGGCCATCTATTCGGCAGCCACCTCCGCCCAGGTCAACTGGGTCAAGAGCTCTGGCTTGGCGGTAGGAGACTGGCGGCAGGCGAGCTCCCTCCCACCCACACTTTAGACCATCCGGTGGAGCGCGGGTCCGCTGCTCTACCTCGGCATTTACCTTTCTGCCACACATCCCTCTCCACCAGAAAACTGGGAAAATTTAGAGGGAGGGGTGATAGAGCGGCTCCGGAAACGGACGGGACTACTCCGATGTCTCTCCCTCCGAGGGAGAGCGCTGGTGCTTAATCAACGAGTCCTGTCCATGCTCTGGTACCGGCTCAACACCCTGGTCCCGGTCCCGGGTTTCCTGACCAACCTCCGGACATCAATTCTGGGGTTCTTTTGGTCAGGAACGCACTGGGCCCCTGTAGGGGTTCTTCATCTACCCCTTAAGGAAGGAGGACAGGGCCTGAAGTGTCTACACACTCAGGTCCGTGTCTTCCACCTCCAGGCACTACAGAGGCTCCTCTACGGTGCAGGCAGTTCGGCGTGGAGCACACTGGCGCACGCCATCCTGCGCCGCATCCGAGGGCTCCGATATGACCGGTAGCTCTTTTATCTCCGTCCGGGAGGTCTTCCGCGAGACCTCTCCGGGCTGCTGGTCTTCTACCAGGACCTCCTCCGGACTTGGAAACTGTTTTTAACGACCAGGTCCGTGGCGGCCACCGAGGGGGTAGGTCTCCTCGCGGAGCCCCTGCTACACAACCCCCAGCTCCGTGTGCAGGTGGCGGAGTCCCACTCGGTGCTCCAGAGCTTGATCCTGGCAGAAGTCACGAGAGTCAGAGACCTCCTGGACTACGACTGGGGAGACTGGCTGGATCCCCTAATGCTCGCCTGGCGCATGGGGCTCTCCAGACCTCATACCCCCCGGCCCGTACTTCAGGAGGTGAAGGCCACTTTGCCGCCCGCTGCTAGAGCTTACCTCGATCGGGTCCTGCTCGAGGGCACGCCCCGCCCACCCTCTACCCCAGGCCCGCCGGACCTTTTAATTGGACCCCTGCCCCGCAGACCCAATCGACCCCCTCTCCCCTTCACTGTGAGCCTGCTGCATGAACTGCAGCCGGTACACTTCCAAACGGCGCCAAGGAAGCATCTATACACGCTCGTGCTCCACACCCTTCACGCCCTCACCCTAGTGTCCCGTCCTGACACAAAGTGGCGAGACCTTCTGCCACCTTTGGAGGGTGAGCAGCCCCAGTGGGCCAGCGTATACTCCACCTTGGTTCCGAGGCCCGTCAGGGACATCAGTTGGCGGCTCCTTCATGGAGCTGTGAGCACGGGTGCGGTTCACCCCCGTCCCAGATACTTGTCCCTTTTGTGGAGTGAGGGAAACCCTGGCGCATGTATATTTGGAGTGTGCCAGGCTGCAGCCCCTGTTCCAGCTCCTCACAAATCTCCTATTATGTTTTTGGTTGCATTTTTCCTCTCACCTTTTTATTTATGCACTCCCCATCCATGGCCCCACAAAGTTGTGGGATCTCCTAGTTAACCTCCTCCTGGCCCTGGCTAAAATGGCCATCTATAAAACCAGAGAGAGGAGGTTGGCCGATGGAGTTTCCTGAGACTGTGGGGCCGTTTTTCGATCCTCGGTCCGTTCACGTATCCGGGCGGAGTTCCTCTGGGCGGCATCCACGAACTCCCTTGATGCTTTTGAGGAGCGGTGGGTGCTGTCCGAGGTTCTCTGCTTGGTGTCCCCAGCCGGGTCCCTTTGTCTGACCCTTTGATTGGGGGAGAGAGTAAGGGACCCCAGCCCCAGCCATTGCTGCTGCGGACACCACCACCTTAGAGGGGTCCTTTTACATGTGGGTGCACGTGCCCCCCTCCTGCTCCGGATTGTCCACCCCACAGCCTGTCCCTCTTGTTGGGTGCTTTCAGAAGAGGGAATTGTTGGTGACACTCGGGCATGGTGCCAGGTAACTCAAGGGGGTGGAAGACCATGAGAGTTGATGAAGCCCCCTCGCTCTGGGCCACCAGGTAACTCGGAAGGGTGGAAGACCACGAGAGTTGATGAAGCCCCCCGCTCTGGGCCCAGGCAAGCCTGAACACTTCCCTCCCCTGAAGCTAATGAGAAAACAATTGTGATTGGTTGCTGTGTTACACATTGCATATGCTGCTGTTTTTACTTTGTAAGTGTAAGCAGAGTCAGGATGAGCTCCACCCTGACATCTGGTGGTGAGGTGTGGCAAGTTGTGGAAAAGAACTTCAGGGGCTGATCTCATTTGCATAGGCACACCCACCCCGCCTAGAATGAGGCCATAACTGCCCAAATGGTCACTTTGGCTGTTGTGGGATCCCCAGTGTCTCTGTTATTGGGGCGGGAAGAATAAATTGTTATTACCCTGATTATGGGAACTGTGCTTGGAACTGTACTTGGCCTTTTGTTATGATGGAGGGACTCACCATCAACTAAGTAGCACTCGCTAGGCAAAGGACATGGGTTCCAAAACTCTGTGAATTGAGAGAGGCTTGAGATAGGTATTAATACCTGGTGGTGTGGGCTCCTTTGTGAGAGTCTGAAACACCCATTGTACCTCTGTCTCTCTCCACTGTGGAATGTCAGAGCTAATTTTGGGTCTATTAAGAGTCTTGCTACAGGTACTGTGCTGAATTCACTTTGGCCTTATGGTGCACCAGCACTAAGGCTCCCACTACTATGAGCTGAAATCGCTGAGCACTGTGTCAAGCAGTGGGGAGCCAGAAGATCTAGAGTGCAGTGGTGCTGTTTGTGGATAGGCTGGTGGAGCGTTCGTGAGACAGCGCGGCGAGCTGTGCAGAGCGGAGCTTTGTGTGAGACGGCGAGGCAAGCTGTGCAGAGCGGAGCTGTCTGTGAGACGGTGGAGTGGAGCGTTCGTGAGACGGCTAGCTGTGCAGAGCGGAGCCCTGTAGGGCAGTCAGCTTCAGGACACGTAAGGTGCCCCTTACCTCTTTCCCCACACATAGGCACATTTTAGCCAGACTGGGGAGCAACACTATGCAGATGAACTTTTGAACTCTGGGGCTGGACTTTTTGGACTTTGGGTGATTTGTGGATTGCTGGACTCAAGAGACGTTTGGGTTCTGGGACTCAAGAACCCAAGGGAAAGGATGTGGCCCAATTTGCTGGGGTGGGTCTTTGCTCATGGTTTGGTTAATGAACACTAGTTGTGGTGTTTCCCCAATTTAATGCTGATGTCCTTTACCTCATGTTATTAAAGCTTCTCTACTACACCAAGATTCTGTGCTTGCGAGAGGGGAAGTATTGCCTCTTTGAGGCGCCCAGGGGGTGTGTAACATTTTCCCAGGTCACTGTGTGGGGGCTCGAGCCAGTTTTGCATTTGCTTTGATGAGAGGGAACCCCTGGGTACTGAACCTGGCCCTTGCTGCTATCAACTTGGCCTGGCAGAAGGGTTACATAAGTGTGTTATGCAAATAAAAACATCTTTTGCTTCAAAAAAAAAATTACTCTCCTATAGCCATCTGGCCCGACCCTGTCACACTCCATACGAAGACAGTCAACACTCTGGGGGAGCCTCCTCTCTGTGAGCATACTGTTCCCAGGGTAAGAAGCTTACACCGCTTCGACCTTCCTGGGTCTGACCTCGGAGCATTCAGCATCCCCTTCCACACCGTGCACTTCCCTCAGTGAGTCTGCACAGGCGAGTCTCCTGGGGAAGCTAGAAGGCCCTGCACCCCAACTCCGCAGTCAGACATGACTCTCAACCAGCCTGTAAAACAGAAGGTTTATTAGATGACAGGAACATGGTCTAAAACAGAGCTTGTAGGTACAGAGAACAGGATCCCCTAGTTAGGTCCGTCTCGGGGGGCAGGGAGGCCAGAGCCCCATCTGGGCCTCCCTCCATTTCCCCAGCCAGCTCCAAACTGAAACTCTCCAGCCCCTCCTCTCACCTTTGTCTCTTTCCCAGGCCAGGAGGTCACCTGATCTCTTTGTTCTCCAACCCCTGGGAGGGGCCCAGGCCATCAGTTGCCAGGAGGAAGGGTGTTGGCCATTCTCTGTGTAAACGCCATCACACTGGCCCTCTCGGGCTCTGCAACAATAACACACCCTTATCCTCCCACCTAGATACTTAAGAAATGCGTCGGGGAAACTGAGGCACACACAGTATTCAGAGAAAGCATGAAGAACATTCCCACTTCATCACAAGGTGCATTTGGGGATCCTTAGAAATCAAAGCTGCCATGAGAATTTAAGAGGTTACAATATGGAAATCATAGTGGTTCACGCTCTAGGTCCTGTGTGGGGATGCAGAGCTATTTCTGCAAATTCTCTATGGCAGTCAGACCAGGTGGATCTCATTAGCTCCAATTAAATAATACAAAGAATGGGGGAAATAGGAGAAACAGTAAACAGCCAGCTCAGAAGGAGCCCTGCCTGAAGTTGGTGTATTGTAATGCAGTCCTGCCCTCCAGCTTTATGACACAGGAATCAGAGCAAACCCCATGGAGGGGGTAAATTTTTGGGAAATCACCTATTCTGGAGCAGGGGACCCCACCCATTCCCCTTGAGCCAGCTCTGAAAGTGAAGCTTGCCTGATTTCCCTAGCACCTGAGAGAAGAGCAAAAACGCCCAACATCCCCAACCAGTGAACATGGCTGGTCTCTTGGTGCTGGATAATAAAGAGACATAAGCCTGGCTACTCTGTGGCCCAGAACATACTGGACTGAATCAGTTATTGAAGCAAAGCAGACCCCATTGATGCAGAGACATCAGTAGCACTCCCAGACCATCCCTATTCACCAGTGGATCTGTCTCTCCACCCTTTTAGCCTGGCTCCCTCTGCACCAGGTCTGGCTGTCCTGAAATGACTTGCATCACAACCCCAGAGCCAACCACATGCGGCTGCTTGGCCCAGTTGGGCACAGAGTTTTCTTTGTCAATTAAAACTCAAGCTGCCCATCCAGGGCCAGCCATAAGGGAAATGGCATCCTGGGCAAAACATTATTTTGGTGCCCCTTCCCCCGCTGTCTCCCAGGGCTCCCCACCCATCCCCCCTGCCCCTGTTGCCTCCTCATCCATCCCCTCATCTCCCCTGACCCTCGCTGCCTCCCTGGGCTCTCCACCTCCCCATTGCCTCCAGCCCCCACTGCGTCCTCCCCTTGGGCAGTGGGTATCATAGGCATGGGGAGGCTGTGCCTCCCCAAACAGCCTAGCGTGGCCCCGCCCACGTTCTGCCCCCAGGCCAGGCCCCCTTCTGCAGTTCCCAGCACCCTGCCCTGGCTGGCTGGCCTGCCTCCTGCAGAGACTTGGGATGACTGGTGCTGGGGCTGTGTTGCCCCCCGGGCACTCGGACCGCACCGCCCGGTGCTGTGGGGCTGGTCGCCAAGCACACAGGGGCTGGAGGCACTGTGGCCATGCTGCCCAGCCACCTGGAGCACCAGGGCTGAGGCCTTGCCGCCTGGCACTTAGGCTGGGGGCTACAGTGGGGGTGCTCTGGGATCTTGCGTGGGGAGGGGAAGAAAGGGAGGGACTGGGGACTATCCTCCCCCAACAGCTGGGTCACCGTCCACCCATGGTCCACCCTCATTGCCCAGAGCTCCCTTCTGCGGCCTCCCGCAGGCCCACCCCGTTTCTTGCCTCTTGATCACAGCACCCCATAGCTGTGGGAGAGTGGCAGCTGCTGGCCAGGCTGCACAGGGAGGAGTTTCTGAGCCCAGGGGCTCCCCTGGTCCTACGCCCCTGACCATCATGCCCACAGGAAGGGGGGACCCAGGGGCTGGCCCTGCAGGAGCGAGCCCTGCTTCCTGTGCCTCCCTGCCAGGCTGGCAACTCCAGGCAGCATCGGCCGGCCCCTGCCCAGGCTCCAGCCCTGGACTCACCCCACTCCAGCAGCTCAGGCCCACAAGCTTGCAGCACTCGAACAGCCGGCCCCTGACCACAGTGCCCTGCCCAGCCCCGCCCTAGCTACTGGGACAAAACAGGGAGCTCAAGCGTCAGGATCCCGCTGAGTCCAATGCAAAAGCTGAACACACATGTGCCTCTTACTCAGCTAACCTCCTAGGAGCCCTCATCTCTCCTGCCCCCGAGCGTGTCTGCAGCACACAGGGAAGTTGCACAAGACGCTGCACGTGAATTACGTCAGTAGAAAACAATCTGGCGATTTGAAAGTTCTATCACAAGATCCTGAGTGAGGCTGAATTTAGAAATTTTACTTAGAATTTATCGTGAGAATTGGCATGTCTGCACACATTTTTAATAGAGTAACTAACCATTAGAACTATTTACTTAGGGTCGTGGTGGATTCTCCACCACCACTGACGATTTTTACAGCAAAACTGGACGGTTTGCTAACAGCTCTGCTCTAGGAATTATCTGGGGGCAGGTCTCTGGCCTGTGCGATACAGAAGATCAGACTCGATGATCACAATGGTCCCTTCTGGCCTTGGAATCTATGAGCAGAAATATGTTTCTTGGTCCACATTTTCCAATTTCTGCAGAAGCCAAAAGCCAGCAGAAGTGCTGGTGTCCAACCACACTGTTAGTTGATTTTTCTTTGTCATTTTAAAACGGCAACGCTTTGGTGGGAACTTTCAAAGAGAAAAATACAATTTGTCAGAATTTCCAGAGGAAAAATAATTGTTTTCCAACTGGTTCTACTGACCCCCACCCCCTTCCTTATTTCACCTTCCGTCCTCCCTATGCAGCGTACCATGTCAGAGCCAGATCCCCTGAGTCAGGGCTATAGTTAGGGTGACCATGGCCTTGTGCAATGCAGTGAGAATTCCCCTCCTCTCTCGCAGCTGCCCTGTGTCCCTGGGGGAGAGGATGTATCTGGGGAGCTGAAAGGTAACTGACTTACTTCTGTTTGTGACATGGGAGCACCAGCTCTGCTAGAGTTAAGGTCAAGACCAGTCTTCTGTTTAACACTGTTCCAAGACTGTTCCAAGGTCTCTAAAATTTGCATGCTTACTCGGATTGCCTTGACACTGGGTGTGCCTCATAGGGGCACTGGATTCTGTCAGTGATCCAAATGTGGGGCCATTTAACCAGGGAGTTCCCAAGATACAACACCCCAAAAATAAATATCTCACTCACTTGAGAGTGACCCCCAGAGTGTGCAGGAGAGTGACTCCTCCTTTTGGGGAGCAAAATTTAGAATGGTTTTAACAAGAGAAAAGGAGTACTTGTGGCACCTTAGAGACTAACCATTTATGCTCAAATAAATTGGTTAGTCTCTAAGGTGCCACAAGTACTCCTTTTCTTTTTTGCGAATATAAACTAACACGGCTGCTACTCTAAAACCTGTCATTTATTAAAGTTACTCTTCTGGGGCGGGGGGGGGGTGTCTGTAATTCTATCCGTGTACCGCTTGTGTCACTTGTGTTCTCACACGGAGCTCTACTTCTCCCTGCTGCAAGTTCCCTCCCAGTGGAGCTATCCTGCAGGACCTAGGTTCCCTAGGGCTGGGTTCTTACACACACAGCGCATCTGAGAGGACTGGGTCAATCAGCACTCCCACGCTGACCCCTTATATGTCCCTGGACTCAGCAGGCTGAGTCAAGCAGCACTTCCAAGCTGCCACCCTCATATGCCCTATGTTCAGCACGTCCCTCCTCCCACTTTCACATTACAGTTGTTCTGGTAGTAACCCATTTGATGAGCAAACCCCACAAGATTTTTGGGCACTACAGAAATCTTTAGCTTTGGTAAGAGGAGTGTTGCTGTAGAGCAAATGGGGAAGACAAAAAGACGAGAGAGAGGGAAGCAACCAGCTTAACCATAAAAGTTATTTATTGCCAGGTAATAACCATATAAGGAGAGCCAAACAAAAAAGCCAGTTACAATATTAAATCTATATTAAATTTGATTACAAAAGTCAGGTTTAGAAAACTGTAACTGATCACACAAGTCAAGATTAGAAAGCTATACCTAGAGTAGAAAAAAAGCCTCAGAGAGAGAGAGCTGGGTTCCCCTCACTCTGTGAAGCTTGAGCAGGTCAGGATTTCCCAGGTGGTGGTGGTAGCTGAGGGTCCAGAGTAATGGAGACAGGCAGAGCCCCCAGCACGATCAGTCAGAAGAAGATGAAGTTCTAGTGGAACTGATACAGATGTTGGATCCAGGCATCAGAACACTTATTTGAGCATGGGTCAGGGTTTTTGTACAAAAAGAACAATGGTTCAAGGGAGAACACTAGATTTTTTTATGGGTAAACTGATGGCTCAAGGGAGGATACCAAATTTGTTTTGTTCAGGGTAGACAATAGGAACTGCTCATTCCTGGCTATGGGCAGTGTTCCTTCAAGGGAGCTCACAATGCAATTAGGCAACTTCAGTATTTTGGATACCAATAAAGGATTTATTACTGTAATTGGTCTGATAACTACTGAGCTGGGTGTGTACAGGCATGTATTCATTAACACCTGGAGCACAGATCCCCCATCATGCAGTGCTTCCTTGCTTTTCTGGTCCCAGAGTTCAGTGCGGTTCTTGCCTTGGAATCTCTGTTCTCCATTCTGTATGCTAATGGAGATGCCTCCCTGTCCCATCTTCGATGCAAATGAGACTAGGGGAGTTGCACCTGAATCCCTCCAGACAAGGGGGCAGCATTAAGGCATCTCCCACAACCTTTCCATTGTTTGTGGTAGTCTTTCATAGAATACCAGGGTGGGAAGGGACCTCAGGAGGTCATCTAGTCCAACCCCCTGCTCAAAGCAGGACCAATCCCCAACTTTCTTCTGATCGATGTTGGTTCAGGCAGAGGCTGGGGTGTCTTTCATGCGTCAGACAGGCTGGATACTGCACCCTGGTTACCCAAGAACACAGAGCTGATAGGTAACAACTTTTAATCAGGCTTTTGCACAGCACACAGTGTGCCTTCAGGAGTTTAAGGGATTTAACCAAAGGCCAAAATGTAGTACACAAGCAAGCCTTCACCCCAGCAGGGGGCAGGAGTTAATCATAGTCCATCTGTCTCCTCCATCCTACCTCCTTACCTGGAGCTGGGCCTTTTGCCATCACCTGGGAAGGGAAGAGCTCCCTCTTTGGACTTTGGACCCCCATGAGATCAGACCACTGCAGCTCTTCCCTGGAGCCCTCTGCAATCCTCTAGCTACTGTCTGGGAAGGTCCTTTTGTTGGGTCTCCATAGGGCTTAGCACTCATAGCTTTCCCTTTCCACAACCTCTCCCCTCTAGGGGCACCATTCCTGGGGAGCTTCCTGATCAGCTACCGTGAGACCAGCCTCTGAGTTCTGGGCTTCTTGACTGAGCCCTCATAACCCTTTATTAGGCCCAGGTGTTCCTCAGCTAATTAGCTGCTGCCCTTGGCAGTTAGCTACTCACAGGTGCGTCTGGGTTGGCTTGTTCTTGTTAGCAGAGCCTGTCACAGTGGGGTGGTGCAGGCACCTCCAGTCACCCTGTCTCATACTACAAAACCAGGCAGGCAAGGTGTGTAAAGGCCATGCACGCCGCTCCGGAGAAGAGCTGCAGAGGTTTGACCTTAGGATGAGCCTGACTCCTGGTGAAGGGCAGGGATTGTCACTTACTCTATGTTTGTACAGAACCCAGCACCAGGGGGCCCAGCCTGGTTGGCTTGTAGGTGCCATGGCAAGGTAAAGGTTAAATAACAGTAATAAGGAAGGTTTCAGAGTAGCAGCCGGGTTAGTCTGTATTCGCAAAAAGAAAAGGAGGACTAATGGCACCTTAGAGACTAACCAATTTATTTGAGCCTAAGCTTTCGTGAGCTCCAGCTCACTCCATCGGATGCATTCAGTGGAATCTCCTCACTGTATTTTCCACTGAATGCATCCAATGTAGTGAGCTGTAGCTCACGAAAGCTTATGCTCAAATAAATTGGTTAGTCTCTAAGGTGCCACTAGTAATAAGGAAGTACTTTTTCATACAAACCATAATCAGCCCGTGAAACTGTAGTGTATTAAATTGCTCCCCATTGGAATGAGCTACTTACAGTGTACTACTTACAGCTGCCAGTCCTGGTGCTCCGTAAGTAGCACATCCCTATGGGGAGCAATTCGTACACTACACCTGGCGGCTCTCGCAGCCTTGCTGCCCGGCAGGAGTTCGCAGCTCCGCTGCCCAAAGCGCTGGCGGCACAGGGAGCTGAGGCTGCAGAGGAGGGGCCTAACCTCCCCAGCTGGGAGCTCAGGGGCTGGGCAACATGGTCCCGCAGGCCGGATGTGGCCCACGGGCCGTACTTTGCGCACCTCTGGCCTAGAGGCTGCAGGCCTCCTACCTAACCTCGAGCTTCGTGCTGCAGGGAACTCCCACCCCATTGAAATCCCCTGCATCTATGCAGATTCCCCTGCACTCCGATGTCCACTGGTCCAGCTGCTGGCTCCATCCGCCCTGCTCTGCACTAGATACCGTCTATGCTGGTGCACTCCATGTGGCTCAGCCCAGCTGGGGACAAGGTTTTCTTTGTCAATCGAAACTGCACATCCCTCAGCCTGCAGAATGCTTCCATTTGCGCCCACATGCAGGAGCAGCCACGGCTCAGTGCAGGGCAGACGGAGCCCCCCTGACTGCTGCAGAGATCCTGCTTTACAGGAGGTGCTCACGAGTCACCATCCACGCAGGGGTATGGAAAAGGGACTCCATGAATAATCCCTTGCTCTTGTCCAACACTTTCTCTCCCCCTGCATTCAGCTGTCCTTATGCACACCCATCTCGCTCTCTCTCTACTAGTGATGTTGCACTGGTTGCCCTGCCTTGTCTCATGTACTGTTTATTAGCAGCCTGCAGGGCTACTTGCAGAGGTAGGCAATATGAGTGGCTACCCAGTGGGCCAAACAACAGGGGAACCATTGGAATGAGAAGATCCTAACACATCTGTAGTGGCTTATTTTGGAGAGGCACCAAATGGAACTTGGCCAGGAGGGTGAGCTTGGGAGAGGCAGGTAGCTGGACTGGTGGCTCTGGAGATGTTGCCTGCTGCATGGCTTGGGTTTCACACTGAATTAAGGGGATTTAGTCGCAGAGACGGAAAGACCATGATTTGCACAAGTGGGAGCCCAGCGGTGGACTTCTGAGACCATAGCCAGGCACAGCAGTGAGAAAGCAGCCCGAGGGTCTGAGCCAGGCACCCAAGAGCCTCCTGGGGAGATCAGCACCTTGGAGAATCAGGCAGCGCACTGGACTTGCTCACACATTACATGTGTGAGTGTGTGCACTGAACTCAGTGGCACGGCTCCAGTGTGCCACACTCAGCCCATGCTTTGCTGGGACAGGGCCAAGCCTGGGGTCTGACCATGGACCGAGGTTTCCTTTTACCCTGGGCCCACTGACAATCAGTACTCAGCTAAGTGTGACCCGGCTGCTCCTGCTGTGCGGAGCCAATTCCTGGCCATGTCCTATGGCTGCTCCTGCAGATCCCAAATCCTGCAGCACAGTGGCGCTGGCTAGCAGGCGTGGCGCCCGCTCTTCACCACCCTGTTTCCGGATGGCTGGCGGACACAGGGGCTGCAGCTGCTGCTGAACTTGTGATGGCTTTGGCCTCTGACTCAGAGGCTGGCTCTGGGCCAGAGGATCCTAGCCCCAGTGCAAGTCCTGTGCTGTCCCCGGGTGTGAGGGAGCCATTGTTAGGGGACATGGGGCGAGGGTGGTACCTGGCTGAGCCTGAACTGGGCTAGGGGACAGTCACAAACCCAGTGATGGCAGAAGAAGGCAAGTGCTTGAGCCCAGTGACCCCAGTAACTTCCCAGATCTGGTGAGGGAGATTTCAACCCCTGGATCTCACTTCCAGGCTGCCCAGCCAGTCGGTAGGGCAATCAGTGGCTGGCACAGGCTGGGATCAAGACAGACTGCCTTCTACCACATCCCAGCAGTTCTGGGAAGTACTGGAGGTAGGGTTGCCAGAAGCGCTGGAGATAGGCTTGGCAGATGTCCCGTTTTTGACTGGAACACCCAGTTGAAAAGGGACCTGGGCTCCAGTCCCACTGATTAGGCCGCTAAAAGTACCGTTGGCTGCAGAGTGGGGCTGGCAGGCTCCCCGCCCAGCTCCGTGCAGCTCTCAGAAGCGATGACATGTCTCTCCTGCTCTTGGGCGGAAGGGCAGCCAGGAGGGCTCTGTGCGCTGCCCCCACCCTGTGCGCCGGCTCTGCAGCTCCCATTGGCCAGGAGCATTGGCCACTTGTCTAAGGGGGCCATGCTCCTTGGTGAGGATGAAGGGTGTAATCCCCAAGGGAGTGCACATAGCGCACAGGCCGGGGGAGGGACTAGGTGCAGAGTTGGGGACCAGTAGAAGGCCCCAGGCTGGGGAACAGCCTCCCCAAGTCCCATCACTGCAGACATTTAATCCTGGCCCAACGAACCCACCTCCTGACCCTTCTCCCTCTCTCGCCTGGGGACTGGGGGGAACTTTCCGAAAACACCAGGAATTCCCCCCAGTTTCGCATTGGCAACAAAATGCTGCAGAAAATCTGCCTTTGGCAGAAAATGCTTCACAAATGGCAGCTCTGTAGTGTCCCCTCCTCGGGCCACGTGAACCAATGGGAAGGCACCAAGCCTCAGAACCATGGCAACTGCCCTTGGAGGACACGGCTGTCCTAGCCCTCATCAGCCTCATTGTATCCAAGGCACCTCCTGACAAACTGTGTCCGTGCTTCATTATCAATGCGCTTTGCAGTGACTGTGAAATCCATTAGCCTCATTTCGCAAATGGGGAAACTGAGGCAGACACTAACCCACAGTCACTTGGGAGTCAGTGTCACAGCTGGGAATAGAACCCAAGACTCCAGGCCCCCAGTGCTGTGCTCAGACCATGCCTGTCTAATACAGATCCGTTTGTACTGGCTTCTCAGCCCCCCAGGTTTTCCCTCTTCTTCCCTCCTCTCCCAAGTCCGAGCTGAACGCTTCCCAGTTCTGTTTCCCACCTGTAATGAACCATCCCTCAGAGGGGCCTTTCTTCCCAGCCAAGGACAAGCTGACATGAGAAAGACCCAAAGCAGGGTCTCCTCACGAGAGCCCAGTGTGTGCATCTCCTCTGCGACCTGCTGCATCTGAACAGAACACAAAATGGCAGCTCTCCAGGCAGTGTAGCTGAGTGTTGGCACAGAAACCAGAGCCCACACTCCCAGCTACACAGGGGCACCGACCCCCATTGCTGTGCTGGCATCACACACTCTGCCCCTACTGTGGCAGCTTTGCAGGCTCTGGTGCCTGTGAGTGGCATTACCATAAGTCTGCCTCTGCCAGCTGGAGCCCGGCCTGCGCTGAAGAGTGATTCCTGCCTGGGTGGAATGGGGCTTGGATGGGCCATTCTCACCTGCTGTGTCAGGGCCCTGCTGCATCCACAGACAGCTGGGGGGCAGAGTGCCTAGTGGATGGGGAGCCAGGAAACTCCCCGTTCTGCCACTGCCCTGCTGTGGGACCTTGGCCAGGTCACCTCCCCTCTCTGGGCCTCAGTTTCCCTCCCCCTCTGTAACTATCTGGACTGAGCTCTCTGGGGCAGGGACTGCCTCTCAGGTGTGTTTGTACAGGGCCTAGCACAGTGGGGCCCTGAGCTGGGCTGGGGCTTCTCAGTGGCATTGGGATGTAAACAATGACAAAAGGTTTGGATGCTAGGGGTCTCCTTGGCAACATTTGTCTTCACTTGTCTTTGGTACCTGCGGGGCTGGTTAGGTTTGGGACTGGTGGATCCTGTTCTAGTTACCACATCACCCCCGGTGTCAGACCACCTCTGGCATCCCACCTCTGCCACCATATGCCTCACACTGACCTTGGCTTCCACCCAGTATTTATAATGGGAACTGCAGCAGCAGGGCTTGGTCGCCCAGGCTCCCCCTGGGACTGAGCCAGGCACCTTCCAGCTCCCACCTCGCTGAGGAGCCTCACAGTGAAATGGGAGGGAATCCAACTACCCGTTGTAACAAACTGCCCCCCTGGCCCAGGCTCCTGGCCCTCCCACCCAGCTCCCTCACAGATGGGCGACTGCTGCCTCCACCCAGGGCAGCCCAACTCCAAAGCACTAAGGACTGCTCCAGGAGGCAACGGCTTGTTTTCCCACCTGCTCTCATCAGCACAAAGGACACCAGCCTGGTGCCCTCGCACGGGACGGTTGTCCCCCTGCATGCAGCGAGCAGTGAGGTCTCTGGTGTGAGGGGGTCACTGACCGGCTTTGGGGTGTGCAGCCCTGGCCCCAGAGAGGATCAGGGCCCTGCTGCTCAGCTAGAGAAGGTCTCCTTCAGCTCAGCCTTGTGCAGGGAGCTGGGTGGCAGGGTCCCAGCCCCTGGTGTGTGTGTGATTTAGGAGTCTGGGGTCTGCCTGCCACTGTGATCCAGCAGGCACCTTCAGCCTGGCCTGAGGACGTGCTAGGCCAGGCCTCCTGCAGACAATGACAACGAGGCCCTTGCACCATCCTCGGGACTCGTCATGGAATCTTCACCCACGTTAGGAGCCACATCCCAATGCGGGGGCCTCCTAGCACCAGGGGCCTATGGGATCTACGGGGCAGGGGGAAGGCAGAGCATGAACTCCCGGGCAGTACAACGAGAGCCCAGCTGGCAGCTCAGGGCTCATGCCCAGTGTAAACTGCCTTTACCAGCTCAGGGAGCTCAGAGTGGCTGCTTGCTTGTCTTTTCAGCACTTTGTATGGCAGGGCTGTGATGCGCCCCCAAGAGAGGGAAGCCCCCTGGAGAGGCAGGAGGACCGGGGCAGTGTGTCCTGCCTGCCAGCCCTGCATGTGGCATAGCAGCAAAGAGGAGCGGAGGTGCTCAGGGTTGAAAATACAGCTGGGCAGGTGATTTACCCCAGGGCTCCTCGCTTTGCTCTTTGCCGCCGATGGATCCAGCTGTTTCAGGGACTGAGATCTGTCTGACTGCCAGGGCTTGCCATGCTCCTGCCCTCTGGCTCGCACTGCATTCCTCCTGGGGGCTGCAGCGGCCCCTACGCGCCCGCCGAGAATGCTGCCTGACAAAGGTGGCTGTGTGCCCGCAGCGTGTTTACCACTCACTCACACACACCAAACAAAATCCCCCTTTCAGTTTTGTTCCTCTCTCTCTCTCTTTCCCCCACCACCCCAGATGCCAGGCTCCCATTGGCCCGGGCGTTTTGCAGACCCTGCATCACCGAAGCACTGGCTGTTTTTAAACCCCAGGGCCGTTCTCCAGCCATCCTTCGGCGAGGAACTCTTGGTCCCACTGCTGGCTTGCCCATGCCTCTAGGAGTCATACAGTAACTGGAAGCCATGGGGTCCCAGGGCACTTCGGGGAGTGGGAGCCTCGTGCTGGTCGCTGCCCTGTTCTCTGCACTGGGTAAGTGACTTCTCCCATGGGGGCGGGGAGCCGTTCTCTCCCTGTTCCCACAGAGACCACGGAGGGGTGGCGAGGCACATGGTGGGAGTGGGCCCTGCCCTGTGAGGTGCGTGTCTCGGTGGTAACCAGAAGACACGTGGGGATGGGAGGTTGTTGTGGAGCAGCCCCAGTGCCAGGGGTTCGGTTGCTGGGGAGACAAGTTTTGTGACTGTTAGACTGGCAGTGGCTGCCCCTGGAAAACAGGGCAGGCTGGGCTGCGCCTGCACCCTCTGCAGGAAGGTTCATGCTGCTGCTCCAGGAGCTGCTCATACAGCCGGCATTTCCCTTGCACTTTCCTCCCTGAGGATCCCAAAGTTTTTCCCAGGCCACAGGAACAGAACCCAGCTGCATGCAGCTCTGGGTCTCTCCTCAGCGCTGCCAGGGACCCAGCTGCCCTGTAATGAGGTGCATGTGCAAGGGAGCTGGAGACAAGGGGGTGACATTAGTGGGGAAGGTCTGGGTGGACAGAGCATTTCATGGGGTCTCTGGGGTCACAGGAGCCAGAGGTGGGGCTGGAGCAGGATTGCTCCAGGGACTGTTTGAAGCATTACATCTGCATCTCTATCCTTGAACTGCCTCGTTGCTTTGAGCCAATGACCCCCCTGGCACATCTGGTTCCCATCTGTCCAGAGAGCCCTGCAGTCCTTGGGCAAAGATAGGAAGGAAGAATCCTGCACCGGCCCTGGGAGATGCCTCCTCCATCCCTAGTTGGGGGCTGAAGTAAGAGCCCACCTCTGGCTGGGGTATTGGCACAAACTGGGATGAATCCTCTGGCCTGTTTCATTCCATGCATTCCCACGTGGGACGGTTCCTGGCTCCTGTCACTGCATTTCCCACCAACCTCCCTCCTGTCCTGTGGGGCAGAGACAGGACCCGGCTGCTCAGAGCGCTTGCTGCTGGGGGCGACTGCAGGGGCGCTTCCCTCTCCCTCTTCTTGGGCCCCTCGGCTGGGCCCGGGGGGTGAGGGGGGCTGCCATTGTCACGTCAGCACATTTCTGTTCATTGGAAGCTGGTAACAGACCCCATGTCTGTCAGGGGAGGGTGTAACAGGCTGACACATCCCAGACTGTAGCAGGCTCTCAGGGCCAGACCGGTAAAGGTATTTAGGTGCCTAGTGGGCATCAAGGTGTTTTTAAAAATCCCACAAGGCTTCTAAATCCCTGTAACTATCTGCCCCCCGCCTCCCCAGCAGTGACATGGCAGGCGCAGCGTCCCAAGGCTCTCATGGCACCTCTCCTGTAGCTATCAGAGCATTGGAGCTGCTGCGCCAGAATGGACAGTACCTCCATATAGTTTTGTATCCCTTCTCCTGCCATGTGAGGTCAGATCGTTGGTGTATCTAGCCCCATGTCCTGCAGCTCCTTGGTCCACGTCATCTGATATTACAAATAATATGTGAAGCTAGAACCAGTTCTTCTGCTGGGAATCAATGAATTTACAAATGTTACTAGACTGAGCCAGGTTTCTATCCACTCCTGTCCTGCCTTCTGTGGTACCAGGGACTTTGGGCAGGCTTGCACAAGGTGATGGAAAAACCCACTCCTGACCCCAGCGTAATCAGTTTACACGCTGGAGCATGAAGTTTGCTCTCTCTGATTAACCCAGTGGCCTGTGCCAGTCCTAGTCAGTGCAGAACCTGGTGGGGTTCTAGCCGCAGGGTGTGTCTTCCTAGCCAGCTCATGCAGCAGTGAGTTCCACAGGTCAATTTCTCCTATGATCCCATCTCCTTCATCAGGATTAGCTGCTCAGTTCCCATCTTCCTCCCAGGGCGATGGGAGGACAGGGAAGAGGCAGGCCCCCGACTCAGAGAACACCCCAGAGGTCAGCACCACAGTGCGCTCCAGCCAGCCCCCAACACACTGCCTACCATGTCCCTGGAGTGGCAACAGGCAGCTCCTCTGAATACACCCACCGCCACCTCCTGCCTTTACCCCAGAGCTAGGTTTGCTTTTGGGGTCTCTTTTCCTCGGGTCAGTTGGGGATATTTGGCTCTGTGTCTCTCAAGGCAGCATCAGGCTGCAGCCCAGTGGCCAGGGCCAGAGCCCAGGCAGGACGGCACCAGCCTCATTGGTTCCTTGCCCCTTAGTTCCTCTGCCAGCCCAGGCTCCAGTGCCAGCTTCCTGGAAGCCCTTTGGCTCAGACTGCAGCCTGGCTACCATGTGAATGAACCTGTGCTCCTTGCTCTCCCAACAGAGCAGGGGTTTGGGAGACCCATGTGGGAAGATCTCCCTCCCCCCACCCCTTGCTTTCCTCCTGTCCTGACAGCTCTAAGGCTCAGGGACAGCGGGCACAGCCCTGTGTCCTAATCAGAGCAGTGCCTGCCTGGAGATGGCACCAGGAGTTCCTGGCCATTCGGTGCGGGCCGTGCAGAGCAGAAGAGAACTCGCCCATGTCTAGCTGACCTTGGTCCCTGCCTGGGTTTGTGAATAACGGGCCAGACCCCCTACTGATGTGAGTCAGCCTCGCTCCATGGGCTGCCATTGGCACTAGGCTGAGTTACACCTGTCGTGAGTCCTTGAGGGAAAATTCACCATTGTCCTGTCCCTTGTGCTGCTGTTTACACCAGTGCACAGCGCCACCATGCTGGTGTGACAGCATTTGCAGCCACTGTGCACTGGTGAAAATGCCCACACAAGGGACAGGGCAATGGGTCTAGTGGTGAGAGGAGGCAGCTGCCACCAGAACTCCCGGGTTCCATTCCTGGCTTTGACACTGATTTACTGTAGTCTTTGAAATGCACCCATCACAGCCTCCTGGCCCAGATGACACTGTCCCTTGGATCAGGAGAATGGTCCTGCCAAACCCCCACCCACTGAAAACCATGGCCCTGGAATGGCAAATGTCAGGGAGACGACCTCCCCCAGGGTTTAGCTGCACATAAACACTGCAATCCAACCCCACAGGTGAATCGCCACTGTAGCGGAGCCAGGACAGCCCGCAGAGCCAGACTCTTCACCACCTCAGGGACTGCGAATTCGAGGTCCAGGCCTCACCTCTTCACAAGCTCATCCTCCCAGCCAGTCTGAGCTGTATCCACGGCACAGGGGGCTCACTTTGGGCTTTGCAGAGCTTCCATCCTGCAAACTGGAAGCAGCTAAGAGGCCAGTGCAGTCTGGGCACCCCGTGTGATCCACTCTGTGCCTAATGCAGTAGCTGAAGCATCACAGAGGGAGCTGGGTGACCAACCTGCTCTGTAGCCTTGGGAGCAAGTCACCCCCTCCCACCCGACACACACACCCACCCTGTGACTCAGTTTCCCCATCTGTGCAGTGACGATCCTGACCACCTCCCAGGAGGATGCAAAGGTTTTGTCCCTAACATGTGCAGTGTTGGAGGTTCTCATTGGGCAGGGGCTGGGGGGCAGAACCAGCATGTTCTCTCCTACTGGGCAGCCTGGAACCTGCACTCTGGGGTTCAAGTGGCTCATCCCTTGGCTGTTCCCTCTGCTCTCCCCCTTGCTTGCTCTTTTCAACTCTCCCCCTCTCCTCCCGGGGGCCCAGCTGCACAGACACTAGCAGGTGCTGAGCAAGTCTGATGGCACCTTTCTCTGCTCATGTCCATGGCTAGCACACAAGCGGAAAGGAGAGTTAAATCCGCAGCTGCCATTTCTCTGAACACAGAAAGGCCTGGCTACCTGGTTGGTACCCACCACATTTTGCTAAAGCACTGCAGTGTGCTGGCACTTCCCATTACCACTCTGCTGCTGCTGAGCTGCCAGGGAGCCCACTTAGCACAGCTGCTCTGCCACAGAGGGCTCCAGGTACGCCTGGGAGAAACACACCTTCTGTGCTGCATGGGCACTAGTGCATCCAGCTAGAGCACACCTGACATGCTGCATGGGGCACTATGCATCCGACGAAGTGGGGATTCACCCACGAAAGCTCATGCTCCAATACGTCTGTTAGTCTATAAGGTACCACAGGACTCTTTGCCGCTTTGATGGGACACTAGTGCACCCAGGTAGGGCACACCTGCCGTGCTGCAGAGTTTGCGTCCCCTCCCCTCCTCAGACCCAAAATGGCCCTTCTATGGCACCGTCTGGAGAGGAAGTTTGCAGCCAGCCCCATGCGTCTGCCTCTGGCTTTGCGTCCCCTTAGCTCACAGGGGAATATAATTAGCTGCCCCCCCTTACCAGCTGTGAGGACCCAGCAATCTTCAGGGAAAGGACGTTTTACTGCCAGAAAGCTCCTAAAGCACAAACTCAAGGAGAGCTGGGCTGGGTGGTACAGAGAGCAGCACAAGGCTGGCACTGCACACCTGGCAGACATGTCCCTGCTTCTCTTACTGCCTAGAGCTTCCTCTACCCATCCGCTGCGATGATTCTCTGCCCTTCCCCCAGACCTATGGCCCAATGGCTCAGTTTGTATTTGGTAGGATGCCACGACCCACCGGGTAAGGGATTCCCTTGGAGAGGCATCAGATCAGAGGCTTTCCTGAATGCCAGTCTCAGCCAGCCCTGAGCCAGCTGTGCTGGGTGCTTCTCGAGGCCCCTTCACGTCCCAGTCATTAGTGTATTTCTCCTTACAGCCCCCTGGGAGGCAGGGCAGGGCTCGTGCCCCCAGAGCTAGGAGAGGACAGGAGGGGAAGTGAAGCCCCGCGAGCTGAGTGACTGGCCCAAGGTTAGGCAGGGAGCCCATAGCAGGGAAGGGAATCGAAGGCAGGTCTCCTATGTTAGTGCCCTGCCCATGGGGCCATCCTTCCGCTCCAACCAGTCCCTGTGGGAGGGAAGGGAGACATGGGCCTGGTGCGCCCCCCTGCACAGGGGCATTTCCCCACAGCGCTGGCCTGCCTGATCAGTGTAAGTGGGGCTGGGGGGTGCAGGGTCTGACCCCCCTTAGTCAGGGTGGGGCAGGTGATGTGAGGTGAGGCCAGTGGCTGACAGGAGTGTCTGCGTTACCAGAGCACAGTACAGACTTCTAGCTCAGACATCTGGAGCTACAGCAGCACCACTCTCCCCACAACCAGCCCCAGGGGCCCAGCTGCCCACAGCAGTGGCCTGGGAGCAATTGAGGGTCCTTTGGTTTCACAGACTCTTTCTGCCCCATCCTTGGCCTGTTAAATGCCATGGCTCCTGCCTGGCTGTGACCAGCTGCCAGCTCCCACCAGCTCCATCGGACAGGATCTGCTGCCTGTAGCGGGAGAGAGGAGCAACACTGAGTGCTGGCTGGGTCCAGCTCATGCAGAGGCACCGAACAGGGCCCAGCGGCTCTAAACCACCATGCTAGGGTGCGTCTCGCTGAGGGAAGGTGCTCGAGTCAGATCCTAGGAGAAGCCATGGCTAAAACCAGCAACAAGGGGCACCTGGCATCTGCAGTAGGGGAGAGGTGGAGCTTAGCTAGCACGCATCAGCTAAGCTCAGCTCCTCTCCTAGCCAGGATGAGCCCCAGACCAGGCCACAGGACAGCCTTGGCCTCCAGCCAGCACCTCAGCGTTGATGTGGGGGCAGGAGGCACCATCCCCCACAGGGCTGCACAAGGGAGCTGGAAGAGACACAGGGCGCAGAGGGCAGTGGCCCCTCTGGTGTCAGCCAGGGCATCCCCCGGCCTGGATGCAGCTGTGAATGGCCATCTAGCCAGTGGTACTGGTCCAGGCTGGACAGACATTCCTGAGAGGTGTCTGGCCCCCGCTGCTCTGTCTGGCCCAGGATTTCCCCTCAAGCCAGCAAGTGGGTGAGGCCCCAAGCCAGGGTGGAACAGCAGGGAAATCTCCCCCCACTGTCAGAAATGTCAGCTCGGGGGTGGACAAAAGCCTAGGCAAGTGCTTGTCTGGAGCACAATTCCCCCTTTGAGCTGCCTGCTCAGTGTCACCCAAGTGGCTCCAGCAGGCCCAGCAATGTTCTGGCCCCCGACCCAGAGCCCAGTGAGCCCGCCAAAGCCTCCTCCAGCAGAGCTGGGCCGGGCGGAGGGGAGGGGACCAGAACAAAGCCATACACAGTGGGGACAATGGGCCAGTGTCAGGTCCCAGCCCTTGTGTATTCTCCAAAATAGAACAAAGGGGCCTTTGCCCCCCAGCCGGTAGCATTGGCATGGGGCTCCGGCATGTTTCCAGCAAGCGCTGTGCCAAGGTGGGCATGCGGACTCCTGAGGGAGCAAGACACCTGCTGCCCTGGGAGTCAGGGCTGGCTGAGCTCCTCTAGAGAAGTCGGAGCAACCGCACTGCAGAGGGGTTTCTGCTAACACCTCCACCTGGCACTAAGGATGGAAACCCCCCTAGACTCTCCATGCCCAGCACAGCACCGGGCATGCCACCGGTGACAGGAGATGGTGCTCCCATGTGGCATAGCCCTACACCACTGCACAAGGCATGGGGGCTATCGTAAAAGGGAGTCCCATGGGAGCTGCTAACATCTCCTTCCACTGCTGCTGGCCTGCGCGCAGCCTGGACAGCCTCTGCCTGCCAGGAGAGGAGCTGTGTGACACATGGCTCCACGTACAGGGGAAGGATCCCATTGTGGCTAAAGCACCAGCCTGGCATCCAGGCTATCCATGCTACAGTCGTGGCTATGCCATGACCTGGCGACGTGAACTCGGGCAAGCCACTGTGCTCCCTGTGAGACAGAGACACCAAAGCCCCAGGCTGTGGCAGGGCTTCCCTGGGCTGGAAGGGAGAGAGAATTGTCATTTACTAGCTGGGACTCTCCATTGCTGGGTATTTTGCCCCTTCCCTGCCTACACATGCAGATGTGGGCAGGGTGCCTAGGGGCCTAACATACCCACACAGCAGTGGGCAGGGGCTGGCTCGGACCTGCTCCTGGGCAGCAGGGCTGGAATGACTCTTCGGCTTCGTCTCCCTGCAGTGCTGGCTCCAACCTGGGCCATCCACGTTTACACACACCGGGAGGTCCATGGCACGGTGGGAGACCAGGTCACCCTCGCCTGCAGCTTCTGGTCCAGCGAGTGGATCTCCGATGACATCTCCATCACCTGGCTGTTCCAGCCAGAGAGCGGCAAGGACACCATCTCAGTAAGAGGCTGGCGGCTCAGGAAGGCCCCTACGTCCATCCGTCCCATCCCCTAGGCTCTGCCCCTGGCTTAGCTCGCATCCTCATCACTCGCTTTTGTCTTCCCCCAGATATTCCACTTCGTAAAAGGGCAGCCCTATGTCGATGAAGTGGGCGCCTTCAAGAATCGCATGGAGTGGGTGGGGGACCCACACCGCAAAGACGGCTCCATCATCATCCGCAACCTGGATTATACCGACAACGGCACCTTCACCTGCGACGTCAAGAACCCGCCCGATATTGGCGGCAAGTCGTCTCAGGTCACCCTCTATGTCTTCGAAAAAGGTATGTCGGGGAGGAGCTCAGAGCGTGGCCCTGCCCCACTGAGATGTGGGAGCCTGATAACTTCCAGTCACACCATTAACACACTCCTCGCCTGCCCGTTATCTGGGTTGCCCCACACCAGATCCCACCCCTCAGACCTGCATGTGGCGCCACCCTGCCTCTCAACCCATACATGGTCCTGTCCTGCCCCTTCGACCCACACATGACCCCAACCTGCCCCTCAGACCCATAAGTGGCCTCGTGTTAAGCCAGTGGCAAGACTGGCAGCCCCCTCGTCCATCCCCCCCATTTCTCACCCCACCACAGGCCTGGCTGCCTCAACACACCTTAGCAAGGAGTCCTGCAGTCACTGGCTGATGCTGCTACGGCAGAGGTGGGCAAACTACAACCCACGGGCCACATCCAGCCCACGGGACCCTTCTGTCCAGCCCCTGAGCTCCTGCCCCAGGAGGCTCGCCCCTGGCCCCTCCCCTGCTGTCCCCCCTCCCTTGCAGCCTCAGCTCGCTCTGCCGCTGGTGCAATGCTCTGGGCAGTGGGGCTGCAAGGTCCTGGGGCAGCACAGCTGCCGAGCCCGGCCAGACCCGGTGCTCTGTGCTGCATGGTGGCAGGTGGCGGCATGGCCCAACTCCATCTGGGTGGCACAGCTATAGGACCGCCAGCCACCAGTGCTCCAGGCAGTGCGGTAAGGGGGCACGGAGCAGGGTGTGTTGGCGGAGGGCAGGGGAGTTCAGGGTGGTGGTCAGAGGGCACGGGTGTGAATAGGGGTTGGGGTGGGAACATGGGGTTGAATGGGGGGCAGTCAGGAAGGAGGGCGGGGTTGAATGGGGCAGCAGGGGGCAGTCAGGGGCAGGGGTTCCAGGGGCTGTCAGGGAACAGGGGGGTTGGATGGGGCAGGGGTCCTGGGGGGGGCAGTCAGGAATGAGAGGAGGGGTTGGATGGGGGTAGCAGGGGGCAGTTAGGGGCAGAGGTCCGGGGACAGTCAGGGGACAGGGAGCGGGGGTGTGTGGATGGGGCAGGGGTCCCAGGGGGCTGTTAGGGAATGGCGGGGGTGGATAGGAGGTGTGGACCGGGCCACAACCCCCTCCCCTAACTGGCCCTCCATACAATTTCCAAAACCCAATGCAGCCCTCAGGCCAAAAAGTTTGCCCGCCCCTGTGCTACAGGCTAATCTGCTGCCAGCCACTAGGGGCAGCACTGAGAACCCCAAATAACTCATCTGACACAGTCGTGACACAGGAACCACCCCCAGGCAGTACCATGGGGGTCTGAACTGGAGCCATGTATCTCGGGCTGTCCCACCACCCCAGCTTTGAGCATGAGCAGCATTCCAGGTGTTCCTGTGTGTGTACTAATCCCAGCTGTGCCACCAACCTTGGGCAAGCCCCATCCCTTCGCTATGCCTCAGTTTCCCCTCCCACCCATTGTGTATTCAGACTGTGAGCTCCCTGGAGACACTGTGTGTCTGTGCAGCATCTGACACAACGAGGGTCTGTTCTCAGTTGGGTCATTCAGTGCGATTGTACTACAGATAATAAATACGGCTAAGGAACCATGTTGAGGGCCCCGCCAAAGCCCCATGGGTTTCACAGATTTTAAGGCCAGAGGGCCTACCCTAGTCAGAGCTGCTGCAGAACCCAGGCCGGAGACCCGCCCCCAGGGCTTCCAGCCTCCAACCTCTCTATATGGTGGTTGAGCCAAAGTCCTAGGGCATGTGCCTTGGTAACAGGTCCCTCTCCTCCACAGTGCCCACCAGGTACGGTGTGGTCTTGGGGGCCGTCATCGGAGGAGTGCTGGGGTTGGTCATCCTCGTGGTGGTGACAGGCTATCTCATCAGGTATTGCTGGCTAAGGAGGCAGGCAACGCTGCAGAGGCAACTCAGGTAGGGATGGCTTGGAGAGAGTGCTGGAGGGACATGGCGTGTGCTGGGCTGGAGGGCTGGGAGATGGAGCATGGGGTGGAGCACTGTGCGGGGGGGGGGCGGGGGAAGAGCTGTGCTGGGGGCTGCATGTTGGGCTGGCATCCCCTACGGGGTGTCTGCAGGGGGAAGGCTCAGGTGGCTAATTCGCTCACAGGATGGGTAATGGCAGGGCGGGGCGAGGGGACGGGTGCTCATCCTGGCTCCTGCTGCGATCTGCAGGGAAGCTATGGTGAGGCTGGTGTGAAGACAGCGGCTCCTTTCGGAAGCCCCCAGCTAGTTCAGAATCCAGCTGCCCGTGCGCTGCTCTGCATCACTTGGCAGGCTGCATTTGAATATGGCCAAACACAAGCAAACAGTCTGCATTTGAATATGGCCAAATGTCAGTGTCTCCACGTAGGAGCAAAGAATGCAGGCCATGCTTACAGGATAGGAGATTCTGCAAAAGATTTGGGGGTCGTGGCTCCCAGTGTGAGGCTGTGACCAAAAGGGCCACTGCAGTCCTTGGATACATCAACAGGGGAATATCAAGTTAGAGTCGGTCGGTTATTTCACCTTTCTGGTGTGACCGCTGCTGGAATCCTGCATCCATTTCAGGTGTCCACAATTCAAAAAGCATGTTGACAAACTGGAGAGGGGTCAGAAGAGAAGAGCCATGAGAACAATTAATGGTTTGGAAAACCTGCCTCCTAATGATAGATTCAAGGAGTTCAACCTATTTAGCTTAACAAAGAGAAACTTAAGGGGTGACTTGATCACAATCTGTAAGTACCTACATAGAGAACAAATATTTAATAACTGGCTCTTCAGTCTAGCAAAGGTCTAGCACAATCCAATGGCTGGAAGTTGAAGCTAGACAAATTCAGACTAGAAACAAGATGCAATTTTTTAACAATGAGGGTAATTAACCATTGGAAGAACTTACCAAAGGTCGTGGGGGATTCTCCATCACTAGTCATTTTTAAATTGAGATGGGATGTTTTCCTAAAAGCTGTGCTCTACTTCAAACAGGAATTAATTCAGGGAAGTCCTGTGGTCTGTGTTATTCAGAAGGTCAGATTAGATGGTCACAATCTTCCCCTCTCACTGCGGAATCTATGAATTGGGCATCTTACAGGCAGTGCTGACCAATTTCTGTTCTCATTTAGTGCTATGGAGAAAGGCAAACTGCAGAGGTCAGCCAAGGATTCGTCAAAACGAGGCCGCCAGGTGAGCAGGAGAGAACATGACCGTGGGGGAAAGCGGGGAGGGAAGACTCATAGGCCAGCACTAACAGAGCTACTGCCAGCCCCAGATTTCAAAGGGAGTAAAGCACCTGGGTCCCCCTTTGCAGTCAGGGAAACACAGGCCCAGGGAGGAGCAGTGAGGTACACACGGGCAGCAGGAGGCAGGACTAGAACCCACTGATCTCAGCTCCCAGCTTCACACTCCAGCCCCACAAGGAAAACAGCACAACCCTGGGAAGGAGAGAGGGAAGTAACCTGCTCTCCCTCAAGTCACTGGTAAATCTCCCGCTGCCGCCAATGGGACCCACAGAAAGGTCCCAAGTTAGGGCCTGATCCTGTGAGCTGCCCTTAGCACCCCATGGGCTCACGGCCTGAGTGCCAGCGGGGCTGGAAGGAGGCTTACAGACCCAGGAAACGGCCCAGCACACTAAGGCCCCCACACTGCCCCGAGCCGGCCCTGACAGCACTTGCTACCAGTGTCTCCCCACACACTCAGGGGTGGAGCTTACCGATCAGCCACAGCCTCGCTGCCCCACTGCAGCTGCCAGCCTCACCGCTTTCCTTCCCCCTACAGCCCCCTGTCCTGTACGCCATGCTGGACCATAGCCGGAGCACCAAGTCAGCCAGCGAGAAGAAATCCAAGGGCGGCCTGGGCGAGTCTCGCAAGGACAAGAAATAGCGGTTAGCAGGCAGGGAAGGTACCCCCAAGGCGGGCGCCGAGTCCCCCCGCAGTTCAAAGGTCGTCATGACCATCGAGATGGAACTGAGGGGGGACGAGGCTGAGGCCACCAGCCTCAAACCTGCCGTCAAGTCCCCCAGCAAGAACAGCCTCAAAAACGCCCTGATGAACATCATCAAGATGGACTCGGAAAAATGATGAACGCCCCCAAACCGAGGAAAGGGGTATCCTGCCCCTCCCCCTAGGCTTTCTGAGGGAGGGGGCCAGGATGCCTGCCCCACCATCCCCTCCTCCTGGCTTCACCTCTCCGCACAGCTCCGCGGAGAGCCTGCTCTCTGGTCCGTCGGGCTGAGGGGCAGGGCTAGGCCATGGCACACCAGTGCGGGCTCCTCTCTCTAGGCTCAACTGCAGAGGTTACATGAACCCCAGTGCAGAGCAGCTGCATGTAGGATCTCTGAGGAGACCAGAGGCAAGCCGGGATGGGGGCGTCAGCCCCTTCCGGCACCACAGGCAAGACACTGCCAGGCAGAATCACGCGCCCCTGCTAAGATAGCTAGGGTGAGGGCAGTGCCAATCCCATCAGCAGGCGCCTGGTTGGCGAGAGGTGCCAGGTTGCACCTGCCCTGGGGCTGTGTGAGGATGAGGGTGGGAGTTGCCCTGGTGGGTCTGCGTGCACCGCACATGGCCACAGGCCGGCCAGGTGACACGAAGGCCTGGGACAGAGCAGAGGAGACGGCCCCAGGGGAGAAGGGTGCTGCCAGCGGGGCATCTCTCACCCTGGCCCCGACTCCTCCGGGGCCTGCCCCTGCCCTCAGTCTGGGGGACCCTACAAGGATTTGGGTGTGGTCCTTGGACAGGGTCCTCACAGAAATGGCCGCCCAATGCCCCGGCCTGAGAGACCGGACTCCCAGCAGCCGCTGAGCCTGACGAGACATGGAAGCCACGAGGATGGGATAGCCGGGGCCCCTCTTCCCTGACATGAGGCCCCTGCATATGGTACCTTCCACTGCGTGAACATCTGTAAAAATCCCTCCCCCGCCCGGCGCCCCGGGCACAGGTGTAATTTTTCATTTGAAGATACAATCAGTGACTCTGGGATTCAGCAGGATGGTTTAACCCCCACCTCCCCAGGGGCTTCCCTTGAGCAGGGGCAGCTAGGGGCACCTGCTAGTCCCACCCCAGTGCCTGCCAGCATCTGCCCTCCCACCCCCCTGCACTGCGATGTCTGCCCCGTGGCCCCTGCTCCCTGCCCCACAGCCCACGTGGGAGTTACACCATCCTGGGACACCCCCAGCCCCCCGGCTCCAAACCCTCAGTGATGGACGGGTTTTCACCTTGGATTCGTCCCTTTTGCTCTTTCGTCCCTTCTTGCCATTTTCTCGTCTCTTCCTGGGATGTGACTGAGCACAAATGATGTCACACGGTGACCCTCCCTCCCTCGCTCCCTCCAGGTCTCTCCACTCCTGCCCTGCCCATTTTTGGATTAACCCCTGTCGTGAGGATGGACTCGGTAACCCCTTGTGCCCCTGGGGCCCCTCGCCAGCAGCCAAAGGCTCCTGGGGTAGGCGATACTGCCTCAAGACCAGGAGGTGCCACAACATTGAGGACCCCCTGCCCAGGCTGCTGCTGGGACCCCCATCTCCTGTGGCCTCCTCTCTGCCCCAAAGCTGGGCTGCCCTTCCCCAAAAGACGAGCCAGGGCTGGCTGTGCCCTCGGGGCCAGGCCAGCGGGTCGCTCTGGGAGTATGTGGATACAGCAGTATCTATGGCAGGCTGTGTGCACGTGCTGTGCAGATAACGTCCGTCCATGAGGAGCTGTTCTAAACCACTAAACTGCAGCTGTGTGTGTCCAGTGAAGCGCGGTGTATTTTCTACGTTCTGTACATTCCCCCGAGCAACAAAGACACCATTAAACCCTTAATAAAAACTGACATTTCTAGGACCAAAAAGACAGACAAATAGGCTGGGCTTGTTATCCCTCATCCCCCGCCGTGGGTCGAGTGGCCTTTGCCACAGATCAGCCATGGGCAAGAGGAGGCCGGCTGGCTTAGTCAAAAGCATGCCACACAGCCTCAGCCCTGCCCAAGTGGGACCCCATGGAGGGGCGAGCAGGGAATTCAGTCCTTGGCCTCCCTGCTCTGGAAGGAGCCCTTTAGGGCCTGACACCGTGCTGGGAATTTTGCCTTTGACCCACATAGGCCCTGGAGCTGGCCATTAGCACCACTGGAGTTTTGTGACACGGACAATTATTTCCTAGGAAACCAAAGAACACCCCAGCTCATGCTGCTGCCCAAATGAGCCACCCAGTGGCACAACTTTGGGTTGCTACCAGCTTGGGCTGGACTTGGACCCAGTGATGCAAGGGCTGTGCCCCCTGAGCCCTCCCCCAGTCAGGGTCTAGACAGATGTGACATGGCTTTCCTCTAGATCTGTCATCATGTGCCATTGGGACTCTGTCCCCTTCCCTGGCTGGCTCACTGACCCTGTGCCCAGTGTGTCGTGCTGGGAATTGTTCACCCACCCTGAGAGTGCAACCCTGTCTGGATAACACCCGCACAGCGCCCAGCCACGAGGACAGGATAGCCATTGAGTTGTGTCCTTACCGCAGCTTTTGTCACAACGCAACAGGATGGCACCTAGATTTGTGTCCATCACATCCACGCTGCCAGCCCAGGGCATTCTGGGAAAATCTGGGCCGCTATCCTATAGTGCCTTAGCAGGCTGAGGGCTGCCCAGAGGACATGCACACAGAGTAGCACCCAAGCAGTGCAGTAGGGGATACCCCACTGCATGGTTTGCTGGGAGGAGGAGGAAGCATGTCCAAGCCAGATCCATGGGCCCTGGGGGCGGGGTGTCCCAGCTACCCTGCAAAATATCATTGTGCCAAACTGGTGACATGCCACCCAAACCACCAGCGAGGGCTACATGTGGTCACTTGCCCTGGCTACTCCCTGAATGGCGTCTGGACACAAATCCTTTCCCGAGCCACCCACGCTGTTAGCCAGTTACAAACTCAGTGACAAGTTGGAGGCAGAAGCTGCTGAGCTCAGATCTCTGCCAGGCTCCGGGGGACACAATATTTGTGGCTGGAATATCGCAGGGGAAGGCTGGCACAGCCAAGCAGAGCCCGGGCAAGGGCATGAAGGAGCCCATCCCCAGTCTTCTCCTTCCAATCCCATGGGGGAGCCTGAACAGCCAGCTGGGAGAGGCAGCTGTGGATGTAGCAGGGCAGACGGATGCGGAAGGATCTGTCTGTGCTGGCTCCCTTCACAGCTGGCTCTGACTACTCCCTTGGGGCCACGCAGTCCCCTGTGCAGGGAACTCAGGACACTGCCCCAGCTGATGCTCCCAAGGTTTCCATTTTCAAAAGGGGCGCAGGGGTTGCATCGCTCATGGGAAGTAATAGTCAATGGTCATGGGAAGGGTAGGGCAAGGAGCCCTTCACGCACGAGGACTCTTCCCCCACATCATGCACAGGAGGGGAGAGCAGCATGAGGTGAAGCTCAGTTGCAGCTTTTTCCTTCCAGGTTTGAGGGGTATGATGCCAAGAAGGGGTCAGTTGACCCACCCTGCTCCCGTTGGTCCCACAGTGGGGTTAGCGGGGGAACTGGACAGCCTGCAAGAGCCACTGCAGCCCCTCAGTACCCTCTCACCCCATCCACTCCTGCTGTGGGTCCCCATGTCACATCTGCCTAGTCCCTGAGGGGGGCATGTCCAGCCCTGCCGTTACCCGTGGCCCCCAGCCGAGCACTGGGGCCCGGGTGTGAATAGGCACACTGGATCCCAGGGCTTGGGGCTGTGTGCCTTGGGTTCATGGCATCTCCATTCCCCGCGTCTTGTGCGGTCATTTGCACCAGATCTGGCAGCACTCTGCCCCACTGGGCCCTGGTGCACACAACGGCACAGCGGGCAGGGCAGCAGCGAATCAGGGGTCCCCAAGTGCAAGGCCAGAAGGGGCTGCTCGGTTCACCCTGGCTGAGCTCAGGCCTAGTACCGGCCAGAGAGCCTCACCCTGGGACTCCTGCTTCCAGCCCAGTGACTAGTGGGCTTGCGTTCCTCTGAGCTGGGTGACCTTCTCTGAGCCCAGGATGGGGGGGTGGGATGTGTCGGGGGGGGGAGGGGGCCTGGAGACACCTAAACTCCAGAAGAACCCCTTTCCAAGCCTCCTGCCCCCTGGAGCTACTCCCACTGTGCTCTGTGCCCAGCCCCTGGAGCCTGGCCCAGGGGCTGGCTCATATACTCTCCCTGCACAGAGAATCTCTCTGGGTGCCTACCTGCCCAGGAGCCCAGCCCAGAGGGGCAAGGTTGGGCTCATGAGGGATGAATTGCTCTGGTCCCAGGGACTGTAGGCTTCCAATCACACACTCGCTGCAGTAGGTATGACTCCCATTCGCCATGTGCACCCCATAGAAAGGAAGTGGGGGCTAGTGGTTAGAGCAGAGGACTGGGCTCCACATCCTCTCTATGTGCCTCATTTTCCTCATGGGGTGCTGCAGAGCTTCACTAGGGTTAGCAAAACGATTGGAGGCCTCTGGTTAAAGATCATGAGGAAGGGCCATGGATCAGTATGGACTGGGAAACTGAGGTACGTGGTCTGCCCAAAGTCACACAATGGCCATTTAAGCAGGGTGAGACAGGGCAGGGCAGGGCAGCACTTGGCTGGGATGGATGAGAAATGCAGACACCTTTCTAGGTCATTTCTGCTTCACCATCACCCTTCACCTTGCTTTTCCTGGCTCCCGGGGCTCTCTGGGGGGATGCTGGCCGGCACTATTGGTACTGCAGAGCGGTTTAACCAGAGCTGGGGCCTTGTCCTTCCTGCCAGACTTGCTTACTGTAAAAAGGTTAATTAGCATAAACAGGTTCATTTCAAAACCTTAGCCTGCTACAGGACTGGATGCAGTCTCAGCTCCGGATCTCAGCAGGCTGGGGCTGGTCAGTATCTGGTCTAAGGCTGTAGGAAGTGTTGCCAGTAGCCCTCTCCTCCTGGGGTCAGGCCTGAGCTCAGGTCCTAGGGGGCACTGTGCATATCCAGGTACCTTAGCTTCACCCTGCCTCAGAGAACAAGGGGATGTTCAGGGATACCCGATTTTAAACCAACAAAGGGAAATACTACTTCACAATGCACAATAACCTTTGGAATCCTCTGCCACAAGTTATCACTGAGGCCAAGAGTTAGCAGAGAATTCAAGAAAGCATTGGATGTTTTTGTAACAACCCCCTTGGGTGGGTCACCTTCCAGGACTGAATTTATGGCCTGTGGATCTAAAAGTATGAGCCTCTATGGATAAAGGACGAGCTTCATAAGCTTAAAGGCAGCAGCAGCCGCCTCTGGTTTCACTCACAGCAGAGATTCAGCCTTTCCGCTTCATATGAAGAATGCAGCGTATCTTTCCCAAGCTTCTGTAAGCGGAGGAATAGTCCCAATATTGTGGGGAACGTTCCTGGCTTCTGCACAACCCCGATGAGGTGGGCTAGCAAAAGGATCTGAGTCCTCGCTCCCACTCCCTTTACCCAGTGGCCTCCCTGCCCTTGAGGACTCCCCTTCCACTCTCCCATCTGGCAGAATCCTCATAACCCCAACAAGGCTGGGCCCAGGATTCCTGGGGGGCTCGACCCCCAACCCTGCTGCGGTCACCTAGGACCGGGGCTTGGGTGTCCCCACTCCGGGGTACTCTCTCTGCACTGGGCACTTCTCTGACCCACTGATTATTACATACAATTTAAAGCAAATGCAAGTTATTTAATCAACAATTAATTTTAAAAAGGATAAGGGGAAATGGGAAAGGTTAAAGGAAACACATCACCCCGCTCTGTGGCAGGGAACATCACAAACAGTGTCTCTGGAATGTCAGGGCCGTTCACAGTCTGTTCCTTGTAAGTCCCAGTCCTCCTTCTCAGGCCCTGGCTGCGCTGCAGGGATGCTGTGGGTTGGACACTCGCTCTGGTGGTGGCCACACGCTCTCAGGCTCTAAGTGGCAGGACCCTTCTTCCCAGTGTTGCCCCTGCCCTGTTGGGGTTACGATCCAAGCCTGGCCTGCAGAGCCTCTTGGCTGAGGGGCCTCCCTGTGCTGGGCCCACTGCCCAGGGTCCCCCTCGTTTCCCCAGCTACTCACCGCACCCAGCTTCGGACTGCGCCAGCCCCAGCTCCACCACTCTGTCTCTGCTGCTCTGCCTCCAGCTCCCTGGGCTGCTTCTTTGGCCCCCCTGCCTCTGGTTGCTGCAGCTCTGCTCCCAGGACAGGGTCTGCTCTCTCTGGGCTGCTTTTCTGGTCCCTCTGGATCTGACCCAGCTCTGCTCCCCAGCTCAGCTCAGGCCCCTGCTTTCTCCTTAGCTCGGCCCCACTTTGTCTGACCCAGTCAAATCCAGCTCACACAGAGGACGGGGCCTCCTGACTCCTGATTAGCCTGCCAGCCCTGTCATTCAGGCTGACCTGGACATTGGCCTCTCCCCATTGTTCCTGGGGGCTGTCAGTCTCAGGGTCCTGATTCCCCATCGACCCTTCCCCTTTGATTACTGGGAGCTAGCAACTAAAACACACCCACTGAATGTTAGTAAGGGGGCAACAGTCCCCTTACACTTAGGCTGTGGGTAAAAACTGAATTTCCTGGGACTCTTCAACTAAATCTCTTACTCAGTTTATGAGCTAAATTTTATTTAAAATGTGATGTTCAAGAAAAAATGTCTGCAGAAGCTCACCCTTTTTGTACCGTTTATTAACCAAAGGCTGCTCTGTGTCCTTCACACTTTCATGTAGTTATGACTCATGGCAAACTAGCCACGAACGTACATTGGAGAGATTAGGTTGTAATTAAGCAAAGTTATTGATGATTCCCCCCCAACTTTCTTGTTATATTCACAATTTTCTCTTACTCAGAATAGCTGCGTTTTCCCAAAAAGCCTTAATTACAACCTCATACGCCCAGCTTGCTGCACAGACAGTAACACTGCACAGATGCACATGTTGCTGAGGTTGTCGTTCCTGCTTTGTATTGTACCGTGGGGATTGCTGAGCAAAGAGTTGATTTTTTGGTTTGGTGGCTGATATGAAAAATAAAATAAAATAAAATAAATTATTTCAGGTCAACCCAAAACTGAAACCTTTTGGTTTTGCTCACTGAAATAAAAAAAATGAAAAATAAAAATATAACGAATAAATTGCTTCAGGCTGAATAAAACATTTTGTTCAACTAGCAACTTTTGGGAGGGGGTCATTTAGTTTTCAGGTGCATTTTTACACTTTTCTAAAAATTAATCAAGCTAAATTTTGGACTTTTGGGGGGGGATTAGTTTTTTTAATTATTATTTACCCCAAAAATGATTTGCCCAAATCTGCAAAGTTTCAGTCACCCTGAGACTGCATTTTCTGGCAAATGAACTGTTTGTCTGAAAAATGTCAGCCAGCTGTAATTGCAGGGAGCTGATTGTGAGTTGGAGGATGTTCCCTTATCGACAGGAGACAGAAGGAAGGCTCCAGTGGACGTGTGCAGGCAGTTGTTGTCAGTGGAAATGTACTGTGTGGGCACTAGGGCCTGGCTAAGAGGTGACCCATCACTTGTCCTCAAGGTATATGTTGAGGGGATCGCACTTACCCAACCTGAACCCGTAAAACAAAGCTTTTGTACTTGGACTTGTCTAGGTAGCAAGAACAGCCAGTATTATAACAGTAATAGTAACTGCTGGGGTACAGCCTTCAGCCAACCTTGGACTACTGGACTTGGGATAATCCGCCCTCTGGGTGGTTCACTCAATAACTGTCTGCTGTGGAAAGGAGTACTTGTGGCACCTTAGAGACTAACCAATTTATTTGAGCATGAGCTTTCGTGAGCTACAGCTCACTTCATCGGATGCATACCGTGGAAACTGCAGCAGACATTATATACACACAGAGATCATGAAACAATACCTCCTCCCGGAGGAGGTATTGTTTCATGATCTCTGTGTGTATATAATGTCTGCTGCAGTTTCCACGGTATGCATCCGATGAAGTGAGCTGTAGCTCACGAAAGCTCATGCTCAAATAAATTGGTTAGTCTCTAAGGTGCCACAAGTACTCCTTTTCTTTTTGCAAATACAGACTAACACGGCTGTTACTCTGAAACCTGTCTGCTGTGGGGTTCCGGCACCTCCCTCTCAAGCAGCTGATGCTGTCTACGGACCGGATGCTAAACCAGGGGTTCTCACAAGAAATGTTTTGGTGGCCTCAGGGTACGGCCACCAACTCTTGTTGGTGGCCACTCTGACAATTTTTCCAAAAATACTTAATTAACTTTAGGAAAAAGAAATAAATATGCACATATCCACATCCAAATCATTGTCATTTATCTATGTAGGGTTGTTTTTCAGACTCAGTAATAAAAATAATGTACAGTTGTCTCTGTTTTTTACTGGACCTTAACAGAATAGAAACAAAATAAGGTGTTTTGCACATTCTTGTCTTATTTACTGTTGTTTCTTTTGCTTTTTTGGCTGCTTTTTTTTTTTTTTTTTTTTTTTTTTTAGACTTGCTAGCTAGTAAGGCTGCTGCTATGAAAAGTGATATTTGTATATTTGTATGTATCACTTTTCACAGCAATAGACTTGCTAGCTAGCAGGGAGGCAATGAAAAGTTGTATTAAAAAACATACAAATATCGCTTTTCACAGCAGACTTACGCAGCCCCGGCAAGCCTGGGGACAAATTAAGCCATGGATGGAGAGGTGAGTAGGGAGGCAGTGGAGGCCAGGGGCGATGAGGTGAGCCCAGCTGGGGGATGGAGCCTGAAACCCTGTGGCCGGAGCCTGGCGCTGCCACCCCAGGTCTGAAGCCGGAAGCCCAAGCCCCACCACCCTTGGGAAGGTGAGGAATTCACACCAGCTGCCTAGTCCTCTGGCATTTGTGGCTCCAGAGGAAGGCAGGGACCAACCCCTGCTGACAGCCCCAGGGGAGGAGCCACTGCTTCCTCCCCCCACCCCCCATCACTGCCCAGGAGGCTTTGACCATAAGAAAAGCCTCTGAACTCAATGAACCAATGCTCTGAGCCACTCTGGCAACCCCCATCTCCCTGTGAACCATCTTTCACTTGAGAAACCTCAGTAACTTTCATCACCATGCCATTTTTGATAGGTGCCACATCCCCACCCATAAACATGGGCCAATCAGAAGCCCATGTAGGACCACAAGTCCCGCCTTCTCCCACCCCCTCTTGTCCAGTGAGAAACTAGCATTGGCCCAGGAGTTCCCCTTCCCCCTTCCTACAGTGAAGTGGCATCATTTGGGGGCTGGGCTGCATGTGCTGTTGACTGGCCATTTTCAAAACGTCTTTGAGAAGGCTGGGTTAGTGTATGTGATGCTCTGTACCTTGTGGGAACACTCTGCACTCCGATGTTCATCCTTATAAAATGATTGTGTGGTATCCAGTGCAAAGTTTGTCATGTTGGGTGTTTTTGGAAGGCTCATGATGCACTGAGCATGATTGTTACAGCGATGTTATAGTAATTGTTACAGTAATGTTATAGTTAGGTTATAATTTCATGTATGTAGTTATGAGTCTGAAAATGTATCCTCATGGCTTAAAATAAGCCCAGGAAAAAACTGTCCAAGAGCAGAGGGGCAGTTCGCACCTCATCAGGGCATGTATGGGACAAATCCAGCCCAGCCTCACAGGAACAAAGGACACTGGCCTAAGCAGCAACAAAGGATCTGTTGGACTCTCGAGTGAGGCACCCCCCTTCCTCTGGTCAGTTTGGGTCTGCGATGAGGTAATGCTCACCTGACTCTGAAGGGCAGGGGGAGCAAAGCCAAGAGGGAAGAAAGAACATGATAAAAGGGAGAGATGTTTGCCATGCTCGTTCTCTCTCTTCCACCTACATCCACAGTCACCACGACCACCCAGCGACTGAAGCGCTGATCAAAGGGGAGAGCCTGGCTGAAGGGCAACCAGCCAGCCTGTGGTGAGAAGCATCTAAGTTTATAAGGGCCCTGAAAGAGTTAAGATCAGCTTAGAATGCGCTTTGCTTTTATTTCATTTGATCAAATCTGACTTGTTATGCTTTGACTTATAATCACTTAAAATTTATCTTTGTAGTTAATAAATGTTGTTTGTTTGTTTGTTTGTTTATTCTACCTGAAGCAGTGCGTTTGGTTTGAAGCATGTAAGACTCCTCTTGGGATAACAAGCCTTGTACATATCAATTTCTTTGTTAAATTGACAAACTCATGTAGGTTTGCAGTGTCCAGTGTGCTTAACTGGACACTGCAAAATGGAGGTTCCTAGGGTGGTGTCTGGGACTAGAGATATTGGCTAGTGTCATTCGGTTGCACAATCCAAGGAGCAGCTTACATGCCAGAGGCTGTGCGTGAACAGCCCAGGAGTGGGGTTCTCATAGCAGGGCAGGATAAGGCTGGCTCCCAGAGTCCAGGACTGGAGTGACCTAGCAGATCACTGGTCCAGATAACACCAGAGGGGAACATCACAGGGTGCGTGTGCTGTTGACTGGCCATTTTCAAAAGATCTTTGAGGAGGCTGGGTTAGTATAGTTGTGATCCTCCCCGCTGTTAGCTCAGATGCAAACACAGGCCTGACATGAGGTGGGCAGCACTGCCCTCACATCTCTTGCAACTGCACAAAGTAAAAATTGGAAGAGTTTGTGCCTTTGCCTCCCTTTCTCAGAGGGCAGGTTCGGCAGAGGATACAGGAGGTTGGTTTCAGAGCTGCATGAAACTAGTTACAGAGAAATTAAAAAATATTCCCAAGGAAAAAACACAGAAGAAAAAGGCCCTTTACCCCCAGGAGAAGCATAGTGCTAACTTCATGCCATAGAATATCAGGGTTGGAAAGGACGTCAGGAGGTCATCTAGTTCAACCCCCTGCTCAAAGCAGGACCAATCCCCAATTTTTGCCCCAGATCCCTAAATGGCCAATGCTCAAACCACTGAGCTATTCCTCCCCCCATGCTGCCTGATAGTGGGGTAAAAACTCACCCCTTTCCTCAAGCCGATCAGGGCAGGCCTATGACCCAGAGCACATGTGTGTAACTTAGGCTCTGATCCTACAAACATGTTCAGCTTAATTTTGGGTGTGTGAGTGAGCAGGTCCCTCTGAAATCACTTGTCTTTACTGCAGAGTTAACTCGAGTTCTCCGGCGGGTGTTCCCCCTAACCTGAGTCTTGTCCACACACACAAACCCCTCACTCGAGTGTGCTGCTTTTAACTGGAGCTGGCTGGGCCATCGGGGGTACAGGCGACAGCTCGCGTGGGCACAACTAGTCAGCTGCTAACACAACCACTCTAGTGTGGATGCAGACCAGCTCCACTCGAGTGCTGCTAGTCCTCCAGCACCTTCCTACAATTCCCCCGTGGGCCCAGCAAGGACAGACAAGTTCTCCCCTAGTTCACTGGGAAAGAATCCACAGAGCAGCAGCTCACAGCAGCGCTAAGAACCAGGGGACGTGCCCCCAGGAGCCATAGCGCCTCACAGGAGCACCAATGTGGACACAGCAGCTGGAGGGTTACTGCACAGTGGGGCTGCTCTCACGTGAGCTGGGCTGACTCGAGTCGAGTCATCGGAGCATAGGGAGCTCGAGTTAACTGTGTCCTGAAGACAGACTCTGTGTGTGTGGGTATGTGTGTGTGCTCACCTGTGTGTGTCTGTGCATGTTTGTGTGTGTGTGTGTGTGCATGTGAATTGGAAACCAAACTACTTTAGTACACAGACCCGCCCATCCCAGGCTGGAGGCCCCCTTGCATCCCTGACCCTGGTGCTTCCCTGTGACTGTTAATGGGCTTAATCAGTAACATCCCAAAGGGCTCTTGCTTGTGCAAAACCAAAGCTATATCCTTAGAAGAACAGAAGTTTTCACAGGTCTGTGCGGTGAGACTGGGGCTGCAGAAAGAGTCTGCCTCACCCCCTTCCTTTCTCTCTCCCTCACACACACACAGAGGTACCAGCTGACACACAAACGTCTGCTGTTGACTAGAAGTGTCAGAGCTGCACGATTTTCCATTGACAAAGTGCTTCCTGCAGCCCCCTGCCCTCTTCACACACCCCACCCCCTCACTCCAGCTGAGCACTCCTGCCAACACAAGATTGCTTGTTGACTCCACTCAGCAGTTACCAGCCACGAAAACCAGCTGTGCTATCTAACCAGGCCATAGGATCTGGTATCTTCAGTTCCCAGATATAAATCATAGGGTCTGGTCCCTCTTCCTTTTCTTTCCACATTTTACAGTTTACAGTAGCTCTTTGCAGGGCTACTTTACTGTATCATGTCTCTGCAAGGGAAATGTTCACTCTGTGGGCCGGACCAGGAAGCAGGACTCCTGGGCTCTTCTATTCCCAGCTCTGCAAGCAACTTTCTGTGCGACCTTGGGCAAGACACATCCCTGCTCTGTGCCTCAGTTTCCCCACCTGCGTAATGGGAATAACAGTCTCCCCTTCCTGCTGCGAGTGGGGAGTTATGCTACTCCAGGAGAAAGCCGCTCTCGATGCATGCAGCTCAGAGCAACAGCACAGCTGGAAGAGAGGACTTCATGGCATGAAGCTGGTGGGCACAGAAAGTGTGGCTCACATCCTGCGGGGAGGGAGGGGCAGAGACCTAGGAGTGGGGCAGCATTGCTGGCAGGGAAGAGGCAGGGCACAAAAGAGAGGGGTCTCTCAGAATTCATGGGTCTGCTGCTCTAAATAAGAGGTGGACGCTCCTATTTTAAAAGGTGTTTTATTATTCTGTGGTCTGTGCAGATTTGTTGTGCTGAGATCATTATTTATTATTAATTATTATTATTGTAGCTCATAGGAACTCCAGTCAGAGACAGGACACCACTGTGCCAGACTCTGCACAAACACGGCCCCTACCCTATGAGCCCCTACCCTGTGTATCAGACAAGAGAATCCGAGGTAGCAGGTACAGGTAGACGGGGGACAACAAGGAGACAGTACGGGTCAGCATAATTGGTAGCAGTCTCAGCACATCAGCAGCCTGCCCATTGTCAAGTTTCTTTTAGGCATCGTGGCAAAGAAGGGTTTTAAGGAAGAGAACAGGTTACTTTGGTGGGCACTTATGGGAAGATTCTCTCAGGCATGTGGGGCAGCATGGGAGAGAGCATGAAGGGGCTTGTTTGAAAATGTAACAAGTGGGAGCTGGAGGCTAGAACCATGTGCCTATCGATGAGGGGAGTTGATTTTTCTCTACTGAATAAGAGATGGACAGGGATAGGCTGTGAAGGGCCTTGAAAGTGAAGACAAGTAGCTTGTGGTTGAAGTAACAGAGAATGGGAGCCAGTGAAGAAATGCAAAGAGAGGGGTGACATGGTCAAAGTGACGGGATAGAAAATTATCTTTGCCGCTGCATTCTGCCTGGATCTGAGCTGGGCACGATTCCATTTCTCCAGGCCAGAGAGAAGGATGTTGTAGAATTGAGACAGGAGATGAGGAGAGTCTTGACGAGAGTTTTAGCTGTGTGGATGGATAGGAGAGGCCGTATGTGAGGCCATGTCATCACCATCGCAGCATAGCCAACTAATCCCATAGTGTAGATGCAGCCTACCGTGATGGAAGGGGTTTTCTATGCTGTAGGAACATCATCTCGTTCAGCAATGGTAGCTATGGAAGCATTCTTTCATCAACCTAGCTGCATCTACACTGGGTCTTAGGTCAGCATAGCTACAGCAATCTGGGGTGTGGATTTTCCACACCCATGAGCCAGGGGTGCCAGACCGGGGGAGCCAGGGGGCCATGGCCCTACCACTTTTAACTTTTTACCTCCCATAAGGGTGGAGGTGCCAACTTTCTGATTTCTTGAGGAGTGCTCAACCCCTGCTCTGCCCCAGGCCCGACCCCCGCTGCACCCCTTCCCTCAAGGCCCCACCCCGGCTCTGCCCCACCCCACCTCTTCCCACCATGTTCTGCCTACTCCCCCAAGCACGCCCCATTCTCACTCTGCCTCTTCCTGCCCCCACTCCTCCCCCTCCCTCCCAGTGCCTCCTGCCTGCCACTGAACAGCTGATCCTCGGTGGGGGAAGGGGGGAGGAGCTGATCAACAGGGCCCGCAGGTCAGTGCTGAGTACTCACCATTTTATTTCTGTCTGTGCTCCAGCCCCAGACCACCCACGGAGTCGGCGCCAATGCATAAGAGCAAGGATGTGGGAGGGGCAGAGAGAAGCAAGTAGGGGGCGAGGTTCTGGGGGGAAGAGGCAGCACTGCCGTGGGGACTCGAAAGAAGGGGCGGTGCAAGGGCAGGGACTCGGAAGAAGGGGCAGTGCGAGGGCGGGGGCTCAGGAAGAAGGGGCGGTGCAAGGGTGGGGACTCAGGGAGAAGGGGCAGTGTGAGGGTGGGGACTCGGAAGAAGGGGCGGTGCGAGGGTGGGGACTCAGGAAGAACGGGTGGTGCGAGGGCGAGGACTCAGGGAGAAAGGGTGGTGCGAGTGCGAGGACTTGGAATAAGTAGTGGTGAGAAGGCGGGGGCTCAGGGAGAAGGGGCAGTGCGAGGGCGGGGACTTGAAAGAAGGGGTGGTGCGAGGGCGGGGACTCAAGGAGAAGGGCTGGTGTGAGAGCGGGGACTTGGAAGAAGGGGCGGTGCGAGGGCGGGGACTTGGAAGAAGTAGTGGTGCGAGGGTGGGGGCTCAGGGAGAAGGGGCGGTGCGAGGGTGGGGACTCGGAAGAAGGGGCGACATGGGGGGGCAGGGCCACAGTTCAGGCGCCAGTGGCCCCCACACACACTTTTTGAACGCTGTAGCTATGTTGACCTAACTTCCCAGTGTAGATCAGGCCTCAGAGTCATTACACAGAAAGAATGTACAAAGCAAAGGCCTGGTCTGCACAGAAAAGTTAGGTTGACATAGCTACGGCAGAGGCGTGAAAAAGGAGAGTTGGTGGAATTTAGGCTCCTAAATCAGCTAGGCATTGCAATGCCTTTAATAATCTGGGCTTTAGCCTCTGTGGACCTCAGTTCCCTATCTGTACAATGAGGATGGAAGCCCTGCCCTGCCCTGCCCCACAGGCGGGTTGTGAGGAGAAATATGGTAAAGACTGGGAGGCGTTCAGATGATATGGTAATGGGGGACCTACAAGTACCTGAGATAGAGAGCAGCACCACAAAGGAGGCAAAAGGGATTATAGCACCTCAAGCTGGTCACTATCATCATAAGTAAACATGGATTCATCAAGGGCAAGTCATGCCTGACCAACCTGACTGCCTTCTATGATGAGATAACTGGCTCTGTGGCTATGGGGAAAGCAGTAGACGTGATCAATGGCTCCATATCTAGTTGGCAGCCGGTATCACGTGGAGTGCCCCAAGGGTCGGTCCTGGGGCCGGTTTTGTTCAATATCTTCATAAATGATCTGGAGGATGGTGTGGATTGCACCCTCAGCAAATTTGCAGATGACACTAAACTGGGAGGAGAGGTAGATACGCTGGAGGGTAGGGATAGGATACAGAGGGACCTAGACAAATTGGAGGATTGGGCCAAAAGAAATCTGATGAGGTTCAACAAGGACAAGTGCAGAGTCCTGCACTTAGGACGGAAGAACCCCATGCACTGCTACAGACTAGGGACCGAATGCCTCGGCAGCAGTTCTACAGAAAAGGACCTACGGGTTACAGTGGACGAGAAGCTGGATATGAGTCCACAGTGTGCCCTTGTTGCCAAGAAGGCCAATGGCATTTTGGGATGTATAAGTAGGGGCATTGCCAGCAGATCGAGGGACGTGATCTTTCCCTTCTATTCGACACTGGTGAGGCCTCATCTGGAGTACTGTGTCCAGTTTTGGGCCCCACGCTACAAGAAGGATGTGGAAAAATTGGAAAGAGTCCAGCGGAGGGCAACAAAAATGATTAGGGGACTGGAACACATGACTTATGAGGAGAGGCTGAGGGAACTGGGCTTGTTTAGTCTACGGAAGAGAAGAATGAGGGAGGATTTGATGGCTGCTTTCAACTACCTGAAAGGGGGTTCCAAAGAGGATGGCTCTAGACTGTTCTCAGTGGTAGCAGATGACAGAACAAGGAGTAATGGTCTCAAGTTGCAGTGGGGGAGATTTAGGTTGGATATTAGGAAAAACTTTTTCACTAGGAGGGTGGTGAAACAGTGGAATACGTTACCTAGGGAGGTGGTGGAATCTCCTTCCTTAGAAGTTTTTAAGGTCAGGCTTGACAAAGCCCTGGCTGGGATGATTTAATTGGGGATCAGTCCTGCTCTGAGCAGGGGGTTGGACTAGATGACCTCCTGGGGTCCCTTCCAACCCTGATATTCTATGATTCTATGATTCTATGATATATCTTGACTTTAGCAAAGCTTTTGATACAGTCTCCCACAGTATTCTTGTCAGCAGGTTACAAAAATATGGATTGGATTAATGGACTATAAGGTGGATAGAAAGCTAGCTAGATTGTCGGGCTCAATGGGTAGTGATCAACAGCTTGATGTCTAGTTGGCAGCCGGTATCAAGTGGAGTGCCAGGAGACCAGATGTCCCGATTTTACAGGGACAGTCCCGATATTTGGGGCTTTTTCTTATATAGGCTCCTGTTACCCCCCAACTTCTGTCCTTATTTTTCACTCTTGCTATCAGGTCAGCCTAGAGAAGTGACCCCACGGTCAGTCCTGCGACTGGTTTTGTTCAACATCCTTATTAATGAACTGGGTGACGGGATGGATTGCACCCTCAGCAAGTTTGGAGATGACACTAAGCTCGGGGGAGAGGTAGATATGCTGGAGGGTAGAGATAGGATCCAGAGTGACCTAGACAAATTGGAGGATTGGGCCAAAAGAAATCTGATGAGGTTCAACAAGGACAAGAGCAGAGTCCTGCACTTAGGACAGAAGAATCCCATGTACTGCCACAGGCTGTGGACCAAATGGCTAAGTGGCAGTTCTTCAGAAAAGCACCTGGGGATTACAGTGGACGAGAAGCTGGATATGAGTCAACAGTGTGCCCCGATTTCCAAGAAGGCTAACGGTATATTGGGCTGCATTAGTAGGAGCATTGCCAGCAGATTGAGGGAAGTGATTATTCCCCTCTATTTGGCACTCGTGAGGCCACATCTGGAGTATTGCATCCAATTTTGGGGCCCCCATTACAGAAAGGATGCGGACAAATTGGAGAGAGTCCAACAGAGGACAATGAAGGGGGCACATGACTTATGTGGCTGGGTCACATGACTTATGAGGAGAGGCTGAGGGAACTGGCGTTATTTAGTCTGCAGAAGAGAAGAGTGAAGGAACAAAATGGACACCATGCAGAATTAAACACATGGGTTTATTACGCACAGTGCTGGCGGAGCGTCACTTTGCTTATTAGGCTCAGAGACACTGCCAAGCAATTGATTACAACGGATTATATGGAATCTTCATGAGTGGAGGGAAGCGACGGGGTGGGAGGTCCCGAGCCTCTGGATAGGTCTAGCAACAAGACCAGATAAGCACAGTAGCCAATAGTTTAAAGATTACATAATGTCTCCGCCCATGGTTTTAGGTTAACATGTAACATACTGTTAGTACACAGGTGTTTTCCTGTAAACAATGTATAAAGTGTACAAGTATAAAATATATATGTTGAGTTCTGCTTTGGGGTCCATAGGAATGAGGTAGCTCCTCTGATTGTCCAACAGGTACATTTCTGGGGGTTAAAGCAAAAAGACATTGAAAAGTACATGGCAATAGAAATTGTTTTTTTAGGTTGCCCCATTGTGTTATTAAAGGCAGACACTGGCAATTGGGAGGGAGGACGTCATATCTAGCCTCTCCATGAACTTAAGGTTGGTATTTGGCGAGGGTATTGGTATCTCTTGCTGCAGAGGAGTGAACATCGAGGCCCTTTTCAATACTTTGGTCTGTTTGCAGCTTCAGATAAGAGCGCCAATTACTGCTCCCCATCCGGAGTTTTGCTGACCATGCTTATTTTAGTAAAAAACAAGGTTGTCTCTTGTTTGTTCCGCTTGTCTTAGCTAATATTGTTCACTGTTTGCTCGGCCCCGAGGCCTCTTTGACCAAGCTTTGGACTTTGGGCCTGTGCAAAGTTGCTGCCATAGACTGCATCAGGATTTTACATACACAACAGATAGATTTTAGCCCTTCAAAGACTGAGGGGGGATTTGAGAGCAGCCTTCAGCTACCTAAAGGGGGGTTCCAAAGAGGATGGAGCTTGGCTGTTCTCAGTGGTGGCAGATGACAGAACAAGGAGCAGTGGTCTCAAGTTGCAGTGGGGGAGAACTAGGTTGGATATTAGGAAACACTATTTCATGAGGAGGGTGGTGAAGCACTGGAATGGGTTGCCTAGGGAGGTGGTGGAATCTCCATCCTTAGAGGTTTTTAAGGCCCGGCTTGACAAAGCCCTGGCTGGGATGATTTAGTTGGTGTTGGTCCTGCTTTGAGGAGGGGGTTGGACTAGATGGCCTCCTGAGGTCTCTTCCAACCCTAATCTTCTATGATTCTATGATCATTCCCCCATTCCATGGGGGGAAACTGAGGCACAGAGAAGGGAAGTGGCTTGGCCAAGGTCACCCAGCAAGTCACTGGCAGGGCTGGGTTTACAATCCTAGTGTGCTTTGATACATTAGCCAGCACTCTCTACAGGAGAGGGCAGTTAGGATGGAAATGGACACAGGGGCTGCAGCGTCACTCATTGGCAGTGGGTGAACGATGGGTTCAGGGAAGCTAGCCCCCTCTCCAGCCCGCCCCTTCTGTCTGAAGCCCAGCCCCTCCTGCCCCAGAGCCACCCCGCACCTCACGGACGCCAGCCCCTGTCCTCCAGCCCCAGGCCGCCCGAGCACCTCCAGCCCCAGAGCATTGGGCAGGTGGGCAGTGCGGCCCCGAGCCCCGGAGCAGCAGGTGGGCAGGCAGGGCAGCCCCCACCCCAGAGCACCAGGCAGGCAAGTGGCACAAGCACCGGCTCTAGCTGCCCGGAGTCTCTGGCCACAGGTTGGCCCCCACTAGCCCCAGCCCAGGCCCCGGCCACAGGGGAAGAGCCGCACAGTGCAGGGAAGCAGGAGTGGGTCTGGGGGTGGAGCATGGTTTGGGCCATGTAGGGTTGTTTGGGGAGGCTCAACCTCCCGCAGCCTTTAGTACCCACTGACCTTGGAGGACCTGGACAGTGAGGGATTCCCTAACGGGAAGGGGGCAGAGGAGGGATCTATCTGTTGGTGGGTAGGGTGTGTAAAGACAGGCAAAGTCCCAAGGCAAACAGTTCAGTCAGCAGGTCCTTGCTAACAGAGGGACCAGGCCCCTCATTGTTCCTTCACAATTGGTTAGAGCTTTAACAGCTGAGCTGGTCCAGGAGACATGAACTAGCCAATGAATATTTCCCAGGGGAAAAGCTCATCAGAGTACAGGTATTACAAAGCGAAATGCCTCATGAGCACCCGCGCATCCAAGCCGACAGCTCTGGTGCTTTGGTGCATCCCGTCTATGTGCAAAGTCTCTGTGTGGTGCTTGGAGTGTGAGCTCACGGGGCAGGGACCATCCTTTCATTAGCCAAGTCTCCGGCTCCTCCTCACACTGTCCAGCTTGTCAGGCCAGTCACTGCAGTGATCTGATATTGTGCCCCCTGTGTCCAGCACAATAGGGCCCCAATCCCTGCATGGCTGTGGCCTCTGGGGACCACCGCAGTACATCCAATTAACTAATTATAAACACAAGACTCCAGCATCATCCTATTTAAATCAAACCCAAAAGAATCCTGTTCACTGTAAATATACACAGGGGAAATACCACAGATGAAAGGGGACGATGCCTGCATTTGCCAAGGGCTTCTTCCCTCTGGCACCTGCTTGTCTTTCTGGATATTAATCCTCCCTGCTGGGGTGGCTAATAAGAGAGGGGGCAGCTGAGAAATGCTGGTTTCCACAAATTCTTTGGCCATATGTCTGGTGTTGGTGTCTATATAAAAACACCCATCACCATAGTATCTGTTTCCTCCTCCCTCCAGAGCCTGCCAAGCATGGAACTGGCTTCTCCACCAAGCACCAGAGACTATGTCCTCCGAGCAAATCGCCTGCCAAGGAACACTTCTTGCTGGGCCCTTGTCTGTGCTCTACAAATCCTGCTAGCTGAGCACACCCACCCACGGGCTGATTCCATCCCCAGCGCTTCCTTGGATTTCTTTCATCACAAGGAGTTGGTGGGTTGGCCTGGCCTTTCCATGGGAGCTCCCTGCCTCAGACGCATCTGTGACCACCACTGTCCTTCATTGCTGTTTCATTTTAAACAGCCTCCAGGCAAAGCTGTAAGGGTGGGTGTCAAGCTATCCTGCAGTGGCTCAAGAGCATGAGTGCCAACCTCAGGGCAAGGTCATATATTACCTCCCCCACCATGTGTCTCTAATATCATGGGACCAACACAGCTACAGCCTACACTGCATACAACCTCAGGACAGACTGTTGAGAAGCAGGGCACAATCCCCAAATGAGGTGTGAGATCTATACTTAGATTTCACCAACCAATTATCAAGTTTAAACTCCTCAGGCACTATAACAGTCATAATATGGAGTCACAGACACTCCTTCTGGGTACTCCGATTTATCTTGCCACCCAGGTGAGCTTACCTTTGTGATAGATGGTCCCTTATACCATAGGCACTAACTCTGTGGGTACTCGGGGCTCAAACAATCACAGAAAAAAATAGGGAATGCTCAGCACCCATCAGTGGGGTCGCCGATCAGCTGTTTGGTGGCTGGTGGGAGGTGCTAGAGGGATGGCAGAGAGCAGCCGGCAGGGAAGCCTCGGGGGAGTGGGCAGAGCGGGGGCAGGAAGAGGTGGAGTGAGGGTGGGGGCTCAGGGAGGGGGTGGAGTGGGGTAGGAAGAGGCGGAGCAAGGGCAGGGCCTCCGGGGAAGGGGCAGAGTGGGGACAGGACCTCGGGGCAGAGCAGGAAAGAAGCACCCACCAGGAAAAGTAATAGCACCAGTGCCTTACACCAAAGACACAGCAATATTCAGGTTCAAAACAGCCCTAAAGGACCAGTCACTTACCCCAGCGCAATTGCACCTTAGATCTCACACCAAGACAACGCTTGTAGCCAATCCTATAATACAATATCCAAAGATTTATTAACTAGGAAAAGGCAATAAGAGTTATTTACACGGTTAAATTGGATAAACATACACACACAACTGAGTTCCAATCTTAAGTTTCAAAAAGTAATAGAAGCTTCTACAATAAGCAAGATCTGTATGTCCCCAAGGGCTGATGCAGGCCAAGCCTTGGGGATCATTTGTTTATGCTGGGTAATTCTTGCCCCTCGGAGTCCAAGCAATATAAAAGACACAGTAGTAGTAATCCACTGATTAGCATTCATCACCATGTAATTTCTGACAGGTTTCCACACCCTTTTTTTATTTATGTCTCGCTCTCCAGCCCCCTATCCAGTCATGTGCACATTTGGTACAGATGGCCATTTTGGGGGAGGGAAAGTTTTTTTCTTTTCTTTTTTTCCCATGGCGAATGTTAGGGTTCGTTGCGTGTGTGTTTTTACATATGAAGGTTAGAAGAAGACTGGGTTTTTGAGAGAAAAATCGTTGACAGGCCTTTTTAGAAAATAAGGTGTGTTCTGAGAGGAAAGAGAGAAAACATAAGGGCGGTTATTTTAAAAAGAGGTTTATGAGAAGAAAGAGAAAAAATAAGGGAGGTTATTAAAAGAAAGAAGGTTTTAGAGAAAAAGAAAGGAAGTTATTAAAGAAAAAGGGGTGTGAGAGGAAAGAAAGTGCTTTACAGAAAAAAGGAAACCATGGTTATTTTGAAAAATCGACAAGTGAGAAAAGCAGATGGCAGAGAGAAGAGGAGAAAAGAGAGTGTGATGAACACATGCAAGCGGGAGAGAGAGAAGCACAGCAGCTTACATCAGAGGCTGCCTCTCGGGAAATGCCAGCAATTCTGGGGTCAAACCACACCTCCTCGGTTGGACCAATCAGGAGCTGGTCTATAGCTATGTCGTAGAATGCATTTTCCTGAAACAATCATATTATCCCAAGAAGCATAGCTTTTGACGGGTGGCTGGTTTTAAAAAAAAACATAACACAGCAATCTTATTAAAAAAACCTGTTAGCTTGTTTTTTAAAGCATTACTGTGACCAGGGTCCCACTTTGAAATTGCTCAGTTAGGGCAAACTGCAAAGAATGAGGTAGATGATCCCCAAAACTGGTAGTTATTTCTAATACTTAGATTCACCAAGCCAGCAACGAAGCAGCTTCTACAATACCTTACTGGTTACCTAGAAGCCAAAACCACAGTTCCCTTGAAACAATCCAGCCTTGGGCTCCCACCCAGACAGCCAAGTGAAATATGATGAGGATTACTGAAAATCTTGTTCATCGTATAAAAAATTCTACCAATGCCAAAGGATCAGACACATTACCCACCAGGTTAATTAATATTTCAGATCTTACCCAAATACATGCTTACAGCCAATTCTTATTAACTAAACTAAGATTTATTAAAAAAGAAAAAAGAGCAAATACTGGTAAAAGACATTATACACACAGGTATGAATAGAGTTCTTAGGTCAGTTTCATAGTAGAGATAGTATGCTTTAGAGTTGCAAAAAGTTCTTTCAGAATAAATTCTGTAAATTATAATCCAATGTCCAACATCAGGGTGACCCAGTCTGGAGCTGGGGCCCTAAAGCTTGTAATTCAAACTTCCCCTGATGAAGCTTAAGCAGACCTGAAATAACAGGATCAGGGCCCAACAGATCTTTTTATAGTTCTCTGGCAGGCCATCTATAGCCTCTTGAAAGCAGGCATTCCTTGGGTGAAGAATAGTGGCTTTGAAGTGACCTCCTATTTCCTAAGCACCACTGGTGATTAGCTGCATGGAATAACATATGGCAACTGCCCATTTTCAAGTAGTTACCACAAACTTCAAAGAGGAATAAAGTCAATAACATCACTACATTCACAGTTTGTCTAAAGGTTAACATCTCCTTTTGACCTCTGAATTAACAGAATACAGCGACAGACAGGAACCAATTGGTTATGTTGTCAACCTCTATCCATATATATGTAAACACACAAAAAACACAATCATTATCTACTAATATGTCTCTAAAGGTTGAATCTGAGTCAATTAGCCTGCTAGCTGTGTAACCCTTTCTGGTCACAAAGCTTGTTTTTTAAAGTGTTGCCTAAAGGAAAACTTGTATAAAGAAATCTTTAACTTTCTACAAAACACACACACACAGCGGCTAACTTAACAGAAAAAACAGTTTATGTAAAACAGTGGATAAAAAGGCTGTTTCTCCCCCACTTCCTGACTTTTAAAATCCCGTTAAAGTTTTAACAATTGCCTAAAGGAAAAACTGGTTGTAAAGAAGTCTTTAGATTGACACAAAACATGAAAAAACTTTAGCTTATGTAAAAGAGTTAAGAAAGCTATTTTTTCTACTTTTTTTTTAAATCTAAACCAAGGAAAGTTTTAACAAATGTTAATCAAAGGGAACATGTGTGTAGATTTCTTTATTTACAGCATTTAGTTTTGTTCCTGGAGTTAAATTACCTTTAAAATTGGTAGAAAGCCACTTATTGAAAGTCAAGTCAAGCTCTCTTATTGCGTTTACTTAAAAGTTTTACTGGAAATTAGCATCTATTGACTTTAGTTGTAAGGAGACCTTTTAATTGAAGCTCTGTAATACCGGTTTACAGGATATTCTTGTAAAGTGTGAATATAATATTCCCATCATTTAAAATAAAAGTTTAAAAAGACAAAAGTTGAATAACTGCATAATAGGAGTAGAGCTATACGGGGTCTAAACGTGACACTAAGAAAGCAGAATTTTGCAACAAAGAGGCACCACTTCTAAATGTATGAGGATAAAAGGCTGAAGCAGATCACCATGGTTATTTAAGTAAGAGCCTGAGTTAAAAACAAATGCCCTTACTAACAGCAGATTCTGTAAAAGCCGTGCGCTATTTTTTTGTAGTGATAAGAGAAAGTTGCTCTCTGGACCTCTATTTTACACTTTGGCCTTGCCTTACTTAAAACTATTGTTAGTTAAAAAAAAAAAAAAGAACATGGGGTATACGTTGACTTTAATGCCGCTTTTTGAAATATATATATGCAGGGGTTAAAAACTCGTGCCTTTACTAACAGCAGATGCTACAAAAGCTGCATGCTACTGTTTGCAGTGATCAGAGAAAGTCATCTCCCCCAGACGTTTTTTCTTAAATCTTTTGCTAACATAAATAAACAGCACTGATGATTTTTGACTGAGATGTAAATACTTGTTTTATAGTGAAATGTTATTTAAAACGTGTTTATCTGTGTGTTTCAATACAAAGTAGCATGCAGTAAGGAGAGGGTTGTGCTTTTCAAAAGCATTTTGCAGTGAAATTCGTTTTTAATCACAGGATTAAAATTAAATAATGTAAGCCTAAAGGGATGCCAAGTTTACTTACTATAGATAATCATCATATCTGTGACACAGCTTAAACAAAGATTTTAGTCTAAAGTTCATAGTAAGAAAAATCCCCATAAAAATACTCTGCAGGTGTGTAAATTGTGAAGAAATAGCAATATTACAACTGATAATGTATTCGGTGTGGTGTTACTACCAAAATAATAATTTAAAGAGTTGTTTTACAATAAAAGTTTTAAAATTTCATGAAGAAGAAAAATGATGCAGGAACATAGCCACTCCTGTCCCCCAGCCCTTTTTTCCTAGAAGAAAACTGTATGAAGAAGGTAGATAACCATTGACCCCCTCACCTTGGTTCTTTGAAGAAATGACTTTTAAAAAAATAATTTTAGGGGCCCACCTTTTTTTACAGAATTAGTCCTATACATAGACTGAGAAAAGTGGACATAGTGTTCAAAAGAAATATGGCTGATGTACTTTTATGTAAGACGTCTGCCTCCATGGGGAGCAATGAAACGGTAAAACAAAAAATACTATTTTGTGTGTGCCACCATGTTTTGATGCATGTGGGGTGGTCAGCAAAAACCAGCAGCATTTAATTTTAAATAGGCCAATGCCTTTTCCTTGAAATATCACAAGCTGCTCTAGAAGGGTCAACAAATTTTGGTTAGATCATGTTTAATGTTTTACAGAATTATGGTTTTATTTTTGGAAGAAAAATGTTTTTAAAGTTTCTTTTTTATTATTATTTTTAATTTAGATCAAGATGGAGGTCAAATTCAACAGATGATAGTTTTTCCTGACAATACAGAAGATGATATGGGTTGTTGTTGTTTTTTTAATATGAGTTTGCAATGTTCTGGCTCTTCTCCCTGAGGTCCTGCCCTTTCTCCGCCCCCTGCCCTGAGGCCCCCCCCACTCGCCACTCGCACCTCTCCATCCCCTTCCCTGAGGCCTCTCTGCTCCATCCCCCAAGGCCCCTCTGCAGAAAGGGTGGAGGTGCCAGCAGTGGAGGGGGCAATGAGACATGAGCAGGGGGGGTCCTCGGAGGAGGAGGCCAAGAGGGAGCAGGGCCTGGGGCAGAGTGGGGGTATAGCGTGGGTAGAGCCTCAGGGGGAGGAGGCTGAGTGGGGGGGCCTCAGAACGGAGCAGGGAGCGGGGCCACACTCCAGGCGCTGGTGGACCTCCCGCACACACTTCTAGGGAGCTTCTGGCACTCAAGCCCAGCCTCCACAAATGCAGGAGTCACACGCCACCCATTGTTGCCATTACAAACAGCCATTGATATAAAGGTTGTTGTTTTGTGTAGCAATAAGAGAAAGTTTCTTCCCCCCACACACCATCTCTTTTTTACACTTTGGTCTTGCCTTACTTAAAATGATTGTTAGTAAAAAAGAAACAAAAAGAATATGGGGTATGCCATGCAAGAATTTCATTCCTTCTACCTCTGTAAAGGGCATCTCCTCAATCTTTTAGATCTCTCCCACTTTCTTTTTCATAGCCCTCTTTTCATTTTTAGATTTCATGTTTAGTCAGAGCTGTTTACCCTTCACCACTTTCTCCAGTTTTACAAATATTGCCTATGTTTCTGTTATCTTTTGATTTAAGGCCTCCCTCTCTTCTGGCAAATCTTGTGTTTGAAACAAATTAAAAACTGGATTCTTTTTCTCTATTGAATGCCTAAGAACCTGAAAAGCTCTTTACAATCAGCAATTGCTGCATCAAAACCATTTGTCCCTGTCAAGCCGACAGATGGCCAGGTGTTTGTAGAAAAGGCTCACGGTTGTTCGGAATTGGGGGTGTTGGCCTTTTAGTGTCGTGGTTGCCATTTACCCCCGACCCTGGAAACTGCAGCTGCTTCAGAGGATCTTACAGAAGCTAACTTTGCCCTTTTAAAAGCTGCTTCCTTTGAGTCCTCATGTAAAGAGAAGGCTCTGGATGTGCTGGGTTGTTCATAGTCGGAGGTGTGGGGACTTTTGTGTCGTGTTTGCGACTTACCTCCACTCCTGGAAACTGCAACTGCTTCTGGGAAGCTTGTACAAGTTATCTTTGCCCTTCTTAAAGCCAGTTCCTCCAATATTTCTTCTTATAGAATAACACTTGATAAGTCTGCCAATACACAACAATACAATGTTTTTAAAACAAAAACCTGTCAAAAATTGAGACACCTCGAACAAATTCCTGCATGGCATAACGCATGCAGCCAGGTGATGAGCATGCCAATTTGCCCAAGAAGCCAACCTCTCTGCTGCAGCAATAGGTCTTACACACAGTGGAAAAAGTCTTCACAGTGTAGGGGGCCTCCCCAGTGTTTCTATGTCCAGTTGATCTCTCCCAGAGTAGTCTGGAAAATGCATTTCAGGGCAAAATAAGCAACACCCCAGGCACGGGGAGACAGTCAGGGGATCGCCCCGTATTCCGTCAGGCAGGGAAGACAGTCAGGGGATCGCCCACACTCCCCCCAGGCAGGGGGAGACAGTCAGGGGATCACCCGCACTCCCCCCAGGCAGGGGGAGACAGTCAGGGGGTCACCCGTACTCCCCCCAGGCAGGGGGAGACAGTCAGGGGGTCACCCAAACTCTCTCAGACGGAGCTCTCCTCCTCTCATCACCCCTCTGCTCGGCTTAGTCAGCCTTCCTTCCCCCAGGGTTTGCCCAGTCACCAGGCTCAGCACCCTGGGCGAGGTGAGCACACTGCCATCTTCCCCATCTCTTGGCTACCCAGCAACAAGCCTGGCTCCCTTTCTCGTTTGACCTATTAACCGGGTTAAGTTTGTTTCTCCATTCGTAAAATAGAGACAACTGTCACCAGTCAATGAGAGAGGCCATTCGAACTCTGAATAACTAATGGCTTTGAGAAGGTGAATTGAATGCTCCTGCTCACCTTCTCATCGTGCAGGAACAAGGGTTGTTTCTATTAGGGTTGCCAACTTTCTACTGGCACAAAACCGAACACCCTTGCCCTGTCCCTGTCCCAGCCGTCATCTGAGGCTCCGCCCCTGCCCTGCCCCTTCTCTGAGACCCCCGGACCTGCTCACTCCATCCCCTCTCCCTCTGTCACTCTCTCTCCCCCACCCTAACTCTCTTGTTCATTCTCACCGGGCTGGCTCAATGCAGGGGGGGTGAGGGCTCTGGCTGAGGGTGTGAGCTCTGGGGTGGGGCCAGAAATGAGGGGTTCAAGGTGTGGCACGGGGCTCCAAGCTGAGGCAGTGGGTTGGGGTGCAGGAGGGGGTGAGGGCTCTTGCTGGGGTGCAGGCTCTGGTGTGGGGCCGGGGATGAGGGATTTGGGGCACAGAAGCGTGCTCTGGGCTGGGGCGGAGGGGTTCGGAAGGTGGGAGAGGGATCATCAAGGCTGGGGCGGGGTTGGGGCATGAGAGGGGGTGAGGGGTGTAAGCTCCATGCGGCACTTACGTCAAGCCGCTCCCGAAAGCAGTGGCATGTCCCCTTTCTGGTTCCTACACGGAAGCATGGCCAGGTGCTCTATGTTCTGCCCCGTCAGCAGGTGCCGCCCCTGCAGTTCCCATTGGCCATTCCCAGCCAATGGGAGCTACAGAGCCAGAGCTTGGGGTAGGGACAGCGTGCAGAGCCCCCTGGCTGCCCCTACACCTAGAAGCCGGAGGCGGGACATGCCGCTGCTTCCGGGAGCCGCAAGGAGCCTGCCTTAGCCCTGCTGTGCCACCGACTGGAATTTGAACAGCTTGATCAGCAGTGCTGACTGGAGCCGCCAGTGTCCCTTTTTGACCAGGCATTCCAGTCGAAAACCAGGCACCTGGCAACCCTATGCAGTGGAAATTGGCTCAGCTGTTAAACCACATGCTACAACAGGAAGCAGGGCCAGGGCTGTCAAGTGTGTGTGGTCTGGACTTTCCCGGAAGTCCCAGGTGGCGCCTCACATGCTGTGAGGAATATTGACCTGATGCCAGCTGGAGACTGACCTTGCTCTGGGTCAGGGGGCAAAAAGCAGGCTGCAGAAAACAAAAAAACCAAACACACTGTACGGGGAGATGTCAGCAAACCAGTAAAGTGCCTGAAACCACTATGGCTTATTGCTAAAAGCAGCCAAGACAGCAGGCTTAGTTTAAGCAAGGCAGGAGGGGAGGGCGTTTTGGGTGCCACAAAAAAGGGAGCTTGACCCCATGTCCTTCCTGATAAGAATTGTGTTGAAGTTGCTGATACATGCATTTTAGAAGAGCAGGTTATGCCCCAGGAATGTCTATTGGGGCCTCATGCCTGAAAACTCTGGAAAAACCCACACCTGGTTAATCAATAATCAGAAGGAACCTCTTGCTTGACTATTGAAACTGCTTACTTAACAAGTTTTCTTTAAGAGACATGTCATTCTATTGCTAATGTATAAATAAGGGGGAAAAGTTTGAGGTAATTGGATTCTTCTGGACTCTCCCTCTGGATACATCTTGCAGTCCCCAGCGGCAGATGGACTGCCACTGTTCCACTCGAGAGCTGCGCTCAGCTTTGGTAATTATCAAGGGTGTTTTACTAACCTGTTGCGGATATTGTGCGTAAGTGCTTGAGACTAAGTAAAGTTCAGCTTTAAGTGAAAGCACACTTGTGTTGTCCTGTTTGTGCCAGCCATCGATCGGTCGAACGGCCATGTCTCCCCTGATTTATTTCCTGACACCACCTCACACAGAGTAAACGTTACCAAGAGCTTTGGGTTGACAGAACTGCGGGTAACAACAATATTTCAACCAGCAACAATCACTCTGCCTGAGGTGTCAATTTGGATGCTGATGGAGCCAAAGTTCAGGGCTGATTGGACCCCGCTTCTCTGAGTTCATTAGCTCTGAGCGGCGCAGCATGGGGGCTAAGTCAGGCTGTCTGCCTGTCCTGGCACCATGCTGTGCGCACCCCAGAAGCAGCCAGCAGATCTGGTTCCTAGGCCAGGGGGCCAGGAGGCTCCATGAGCCACTCTTGCCTGCAGGCACCACCCCCACAGCTCCCATTGGCCAGGAACCAGCCAATAGAAGTGCAGAGCCAGTGCTCGGGGTGGGGTGCAGCATGGTGCCAGCCAGGACAGGTAGGGACTAGCCTGCCTTAGTGCCACAGCACTGCCAACCGGACTTTTAATGGCCCAGTCAGCAGTGCTGACTGGAGCCGCCAGGGTCCCTTTTCAACCATTTGTTCCGGTCGAAAACTGGACACCTGGTCACCCTAGTTTCAATTATGTTGCAAGAGGGAAATTTTTTAAATGACACAAGGATTTTTTTTTTACACACTACATGATTAACCCATGGAACTCACTGCTACAAGATCTCACTGTGGCCAAGAGCTTTGTAGGATTGTAGAAAATATGAGGCATTTATTTGGACAATGAGAACATGCAGAGTTACATTTGTAAGAGAAAGAAAGAAAGAAAGAAAGAAAGAAAGAAAGAAAGAAAGAAAGAAAGAAAGAAAGAAAGAAAGAAAGAAAGAAAGAAAGAAAGGTACCCTGGATAAGGAAGCAGAGGAGACACATGGGGCGGTCACATATCCTCTCCTTTACATTGTGTTCTTCCAGTATGGGGAGACATGAGTTGTCTATGGATCAAAGTGATTGTTAAATGTATGAGGGCATTTGATGTTTAAACTTCATGAAAACTAATGTTATGTTACTTGCATTGGTTTCACTTATCTGTATCCCATTATAAAGTAGTAGCAAACATTTACTTTTGTGCATATTCCTGTAACTAAGTAACCCATCAAACGAGAAAGAAGCCTCGTGGAATGCAAATGAAGAACTTTAACAGAAAAGTGCTAATTTCAAAGCAAGTGGTCATTGTGTGTGATGATTGGAGGTCAAAGACTCACAATGCATTCCTCACTCTCCATCAGCAAAAGAAAAGCCCATGTGGGTAGTGACATTGTCAGCTTGTTTTCTGTGAGAAGCTATGTGCATGGACTCCACAAAAGGTCCTTAATCTCTGGACTGTTTGGACTCTTAAAGGGAAGTGTACCAGATGCAAAGCAGAGATCCCCAGCTATAATCTGGGTACCTGGACTAGACTTTTGGGAAACTGGCAGCTTATTACATCACTTCCACCATTTGGAATTACAAACTGCAACTCACCTGTGCATAGTTTTACCAGCTTTAACCTTTCAATAACTTTCTCATTTTCTTTTCTTAGCTAATAAACCTTTACTTAATTTACTATAGAATTAGCTACCTGCCTTGCCTTGTCTTTGGTAAGATCTAGAGTACCAATTGATCTGGGGTAAGTGACTGGTTTCTTGGGAATGGGAGTAACCTGATGTGGTGTGATTTTTGCTTTAAGTGACCCTTTATCACAAAGCCTAGTTTGTCTGGGTGGCAAGAAAGACTGGAGAGTCTAAGGGGACTGTTTGTGACTCTGTGGTAAGACTGGTAGAGTGATCCAGGAGTTCACATTTGTTACTGGTTTGGTGAAATCTAATTATAGAACACACCACCAGCTTGAGGTGTCTGCCCTGTTTTTCTGACAATCTGCCCTGAAGTAGACACTGATGAAGTGGGTTTTAGCTCACGAAAGCTTATCATAGAATCATAGAATAACAGAGTTGGAAGGGACCTCTGGAGGCCATCTAGTCCAACCCCCTGCCCAGAGCAGGACCAATCCCAACTAAATCATCCCAGCCAGGGCTTTGTCAAGCCTGACCTTAAAAACTTCTAAGGAAGGGGATTCCACCACCTCCCTAGGTAACGCATTCCAGTGTTTCACCACCCTCCCAGTGAAAAAGTTTTTTACTAATATCCAACCTAAATCTCCCCCACTGCAACTTGAGACCTTTACTCCTTGTCCTGTCATCTGCTATCACTGAGAATAGTCTAGATCCATCCTCTTTGGATCCACCTTTCAGGTAGTTACAAGCAGCTATCAAATCCCCCCTCATTCTTCTCTTCCGTAGACTAAACAAGCCCAGTTCCCTCAGCCTCTCCTCATAAGTCATATGTTCCAGACCCCTAATCATTTTTATTACCCTTCACTGGACTCTCTCCAATTTCTCCACATCCTTCTTGTAGTGTGGGGCCCAAAACTGGACACAGTACTCCAGATGAGGCCTCACCAATGTCGAATAGAGGGGAACGATCACGTCCCTCGATCTGCTGGTAATGCCCCTACTTATACACCCCAAAATGCCATTGGCCTTCTTGGCAACAAGGGCACACTGTGGACTCATATCCAGCTTCTTGTCCACTGTCACCCCTAGGTCCTTCTCTGCAGAACTGCTGCCGAGGCATTCGGTCCCTAGTCTGTAGTGGTGCATGGGATTCTTCCGTCCTAAGTGCAGGACTCTGCACTTGTCCTTGTTGAACCTCATCAGGTTTCTTTTGGCCCAATCCTCCAATTTGTCTAGGTCCCTCTGTATCCTATCCCTACCATCCAGCTTATCTACCTCTCCTCCCAGTTTAGTCTCATCCATAAACTTTCTGAGGGTGCAATCCACACCATCCTCCAGATCATTAATGAAGATATTGAACAAAACCGGCCCCAGGACCAACCCTTCGGGCACTCCGCTAGATACCGGCTGCCAGCTAGACATGGAGCCATTGATCACTACCCATTTAGCCCGACAATCTAGCCAACTTTCTACCCACCTTGTAGTGCATCCATCCAGCCCATACTTCTTTAACTTGCTGACAAGAATACTGTGAGAGACCGTGTCAAAAGCTTTGCTAAAGTTGAGGAATAACACGTCCACTGCTTTGCCTTCATCCACAGAACCAGTTATCTCATCATAGAAGGCAATTAGATTAGTCAGGCATGACCTTCCCTTGGTGAATCCATGCTGACTGTTCCTGATCACTTTCCTCTCGTCTAAGTGCTTCAGAATTGATTCCTTGAAGACATGCTCCATGACTTGTCCGGGAATTGAGGTAAGGCTGACCGGCCTGTAGTTCCCAGGATCCTCCTTCTTCCCTTTTTTAAAGATGGGGACTACATTAGCCTTTTTCCAGTCTTCCGGGACTTCCCCCGATCACCATGAGTTTTCAAAGATAATGCCCAATGGCTCTGCAATCACATCCGCCAATTCCTTTAGCACTCTCGGATGCAATGCATCCGGCCCCATGGACTTGTGCACGTCCAGTTTTTCTAAATAGTCCCGAACCACTTCTTCCTTCACAGAGGGCTGGCCACCTCCTCCCCATGCTGTGCTGCCCAGTGCAGTAGTCTGGGAGCTGACGTTGTTCGTGAAGACAGAGGCAAAAAAAGCATTGAGTACATTAGCTTTTTCCACATCCTCTGTCACTAGGTTGCCTCCCTCATTCAGTAAGGGGCCTACACTTTCCTTGGCTTTCTTCATATTGCCAACATACCTGAAGAAACCCTTCTTGTTACTCTTAACATCCCTCGCTAGCTGCAACTCCAGGTGTGATTTAGCCTTCCTGATTTCATTCCTACATGCCCAAGCAATATTTATATACTCATCCCTGGTCATTTGTCCAATCTTCCACTTCTTGTAAGCCTCTTTTTTGTGTTTAAGATCAGCAAGGATTTCACTGTTAAGCCAAGCTGGTCGCCTGCCATATTTACTATTCTTTCTACACATCGGGATAGTTTGTCCCTGTAACCTCAATAAGGATTCTTTAAAATACAGCCAGCTCTCCTGGACTCCTTTCCCCCTCATGTTTTTCTCCCAGGGGATCTTGCCCATCATTATGCCCAAATAAATTTGTTAGTCTCTAAGGGTATGTCTACAATACGAAATTAGGTCGAATTTATAGAAGTCAGTTTTGTAGAAAGCGTTTTTATACAGTCGATTGTGTGTGTCCACAAATGCTCTAAGTGCATGGCCTAACCTGATGCTCACTTTAGATAAGCTATTACCAGCAGGACAGTGGGGTGGGAGGAGGTATTGTTTCATATTCTCTGTGTATATATAAAGTCTGCTGCAGTTTCCACGGTATGCATCTGATGAAGTGAGCTGTAGCTCACGAAAGCTCATGCTCAAATAAATTGGTTAGTCTCTAAGGTGCCACAAGGACTCCTTTTCTTTAAGTGCATGTAGTCGGTGGAGTGTGTCCACAGTACCGAGGCAACTGTCGACTTCCGGAGTGTTGCACTGTGGGTAGCTATCCCACAGTTCCCGCAGTCTCCGCCGCCCATTTGAATTCTGGGTAAAAATCCCAGTTCTTGATGGGGCTAAAACATTGTCGCGGGTGGTTCTGGGTACATATCGTCAGGCCCCCATTCCCTCCCTCCCTCCGTGAAAGCAAGGGCAGACAATCGTTTTGCGCCTTTTTTCTTGAATTACCTGTGCAGACGCCATACCACGGCAAGTGTGGAGCCCGCTCAGCTAACTGTCACCGTATGTCTCCTGGATGCTGGCAGACATGGTACTGCATTGCTACACAGCAACAGTTTATTGCCTTTTGGCAGCAGACAGTGCAGTATGACTGGTAGCTGTCGTCAACGTAGTCCTGGGTGCTCTTTTAACTGGGCGCCTGGGCAAACATGGGAGTGACTCAGGCAGGTCATTTCCCTTTTAAGTTTCATCCCATGGAGATTGAGACCTACCAGCAGTGCACTGTCTTTTAATGAGCAGCCAGCAGAAGATGATGGCCAGCAGTCATACTGCACCGTCTTCTGCCGAGCACCCAGGAGATGACAATGGCTAGCGGTCGTACTGCACAGTCTGCTGCCAGCAAGATGTATAAAGATAGATGAAGTGGCTCAAAACAAGAAATAGACCAGATTTGTTTTGTTTTCATTTTCTCCTCCCTCCCTCCATGAAATCAACAGCCTGCTAAACCCAGTTGAGTTCTATCCTTGACGTTTTGAATTCTATCCTTGAGGGGGCCATTCAGTTTGTCGCAAAGCCACCCCCTTTGTTGATTTTAATTCCCTGTAAGCCAACCCTGTAAGCCATGTCATTAGTCGCCCCTCCCTCCGTCAGGGCAATGGCAGACAATCGTTCCACGCCTTTTTTCTGTGCAGACACTATACCACGGCAAGCATGGAGCCCGCTCAGATCATTTTGGCAATTAGGAGCACATTAAACACCACACGCATTATCCAGCAGTATATGCAGCACCAGAACCTGGCAAAGCGAAACCATGCAAGTAGGCGACGTCAGTGCGATGGCGAGAGTGATGAGGACATGGACACAGACTTCTCTCAAAGCATGGGCCCTGCCAATGCATGCATCATGATGCTAATGGGGCAGGTTCATGCTGTGGAATGCCGATTCTGGGCTCGGGAAACAAGCACAGACTGGTGGGACTGCATAGTGTTGCAGGTCTGGGACGATTCCCAGTGGCTGCGAAACTTTCGCATGTGTAAGGGCACTTTCATGGAACTTTGTGACTTGCTTTCCCCTGCCCTGAGGTGCAAGAATACCAAGATGAGAGCAGCCTTCACAGTTGAGAAGCAATTGGCAATAGCCCTGTGGAAGCTTGCAACGCCAGACAGCTACCGGTCAGTTGGGAATCAATTTGGAGTGGGCAAATCTACTGTGGGGGCTGCTGTGATGCAAGTAGCCAACGCAATCAAAGATCTGCTGATATCAAGGGTAGTGACTCTGAGAAATGTGCAGGTCATAGTGGATGACTTTGCTGCAATGGGATTCCCTAACTGTGGTGGGGCCATAGACGGAACCCATCTCCCTATCTTGGCACCGGAGCACCAAGCCGGCGAGTACATAAACCGCAAGGGGTACTTTTCAATAGTGCTGCAAACACTGGTGGATCACAAGGGACGTTTCACCAACATCAATGTGGGATGGCCGGGAAAGGTACATGACGCTCGCATCTTCAGGAACTCTGGTCTGTTTCAAAAGCTGCAGGAAGGGACTTTATTCCCAGACCAGAAAATAACCATTGGGGATGTTGAAATGCCTATAGCTATCCTTGGGGGACCCAGCCTACCCCTTAATGCCATGGCTCATGAAGCCGTACACAGGCAGCCTGGACAGTAGTCAGGAGCTGTTCAACTACAGGCTGAGCAAGTGCAGAATGGTGGTAGAATGTGCATTTGGACGTTTAAAAGCGTGCTGGCGCAGTTTACTGACTCGGTTAGACCTCAGCAAAACCAATATTCCCACTGTTATTACTGCTTGCTGTGCGCTCCACAATATCTGTGAGAGTAAGGGGGAGATGTTTATGGCAGGGTGGGAGGTTGAGGCAAATCGCCTGGCTCCTGGTTACGTGCAGCCAGACACCAGGGTGGTTAGAAGAGCACAGGAGGGCACGGTGCGCATCAGAGAAGCTTTGAAAACCAGTTTCATGACTGGACAGGCTACAGTGTGAAGGTTCTGTTTGTTTCTCCTTGATGAAACCCCCCACCCCTTGGTTCTCTCTACTACTTGTAAGCTAACCACCCTCCCCTCCTCCCTTCGATCACCGCTTACAGAGGCAATAAAGTCATTGTTGCTTCACATTCATGCATTCTTTATTAATTCATCACAGAAATAGGGGGATAACTACCAAGGTATCCCAGGAGGGGTGGTGAAGGAGAGAAGCACCAGGAGAGGTGGTGGAGGAGGGAAGGACAAGGCCACACAGCACTTTAAAAGTTTAAAACTTTAAAACTTATTGAATGCCAGCCTTCTGTTGCTTGGGCAATCCTCTGGGGTGGAGTGGCTGGGTGGCCAGAGGCCCCCCATCACGTTCTTGGGTGTCTGGATGAGGAGGCTATGGAACTTGGGGAGGAGGGCGGTTGGTTAGACAGGGGCTGTAGCGGCAGTCTGTGCTCCTGCTGCCTTTCCTGCAGCTCAGCCATACGCTGGAGCATATTGGTTTGATCCTCCAGCAGCCTCAGCACTGAATCCTGCCTCCTCTCATCACGCTGCCACCACCTTTCAGCTTCAGCTCTCTCTTCGGCCCTCCACTTACTCTCTTCAGCCTGCCACCTCTCCTCCCAGTCATTTTGTGCTTTCCTGCATTCTGACATTGTCTGCCTCCACGCATTCATCTGTGCTCTGTCAGTGTGGGCGGACAGCATGAGGTCAGAGAACATTTCATCACGAGTGCATTTTTTTCGCCTTCTAATCTTCGCTAGCCTCTGGGAAGGAGAAGATCCTGTGATCCTTGAAACACATGCAGCTGGTGGAGAAAAAAGAAGAGACAGTGGTATTTAAAAAGACACATTTTATAGAACAATGGGTACACTCTTTCATGGTAAACCTTGCTGTTAACATTACATACATAGCACATGTGCTTTCGTTACAAGGTCGCATTTTGCCTCCCCACAGCGCATGGCTAACCCCTCCCCCCTCCTCCCTCCCCATGGCTAACAGCAGGGAACATTTCTGTTCAGCCACAGGCAAACAGCCCAGCAGGAACGGGCACCTCTGAATGCCCCCTTAAGAAAAGCACCCGATTTCAACCAGGTGACCGTGAATGATATCACTCTCCTGAGGATAACACAGAGAGATACAGAACGGATGTTGTTTGAACACCAGCAAACATACACTGCAATGCTTTGTTCTACAATGATTCCCGAGTACGTGCTACTGGCCTGGAGCGGTAAAGTGTCCTACCCTGGTGGATGGAATAAGGCTGCTCTCTCCAGAAACCTTTTGCAAAGGCTTTGGGAATACATCCAGGAGAGCCGCGAATGCCAGGGCAAATTATTCCTTTCACATGCTTGCTTTTAAACCATGATTTTAAAAGATACACTCACCAGAGGTCCCTTCTCTGCCTGGTGGGTCCGGGAGGCAGTCTTGGGTGGGTTCGGGGTGTACTGGCTCCAGGTGAGAAACCGTTCCTGGCTGTCGGGAAAACTGGTTTCTCCGCTTGCTTGCTGTGAGCTATCTACAACCTCATCATCATCATCTTCCTCGTCCCAAAAACCTGCTTCTGTGTTGCCTCCCTCTCCATTGAAGGAGTCAAACAACACAGCTGGAGTAGTGGTGGCTGAACCCCCTAAAATGGCATGCAGCTCATCATAGAAGCGGCATGTTTTGGGCTCTGACCCGGAGCGGCCGTTCACCTCTCTGGTTTTCTGGTAGGCTTGCCTCAGCTCCTTAAGTTTCACCCGGCACTGCTTTGGGTCCCTGTATGGCCTCTGTCCTTCATGCCCTGGGAGATTTTGACAAAGGTTTTGGCATTTCAAAAACTGGAACGGAGTTCTGATAGCACGGATTCCTCTCCCCATACAGCGATCAGATCCCGTACCTCCGGTTCAGTCCATGCTTTTGCAATTCTGGGACTTTTGCAATTCTGGGACTCCATCATGGTCACCTCTGCTGATGAGCTCTGCATGGTCACCTGCAGCTTGCCATGCTGGCCAAACAGGAAATTGAAATTCAAAAGTTTGTGGGCCTTTTCCAGTCACAATGGAGCACTCTGGGATAGCTCACAGAGGCCAATACTGTCTAATTGTATCCACAGTACCCCAAATTCGACCCAGCAAGGCCTATTTCAGTGCTAATCCCCTTGTCGGGGGTGGAGTAAGGAAATCGATTTTAAGAGCCCTTTAAGTCGAAAAAAAGGGCTTCGTCGTGTGGACGGGTGCAGAGCTAAATCGATTTAACGCTGCTAAATTCGACCTCAACTCCTAGTGTAGACCAGGGCTAAGGTGCCACAAGGACTCCTCGTTGTTTTTGCTGGTACAGACTAACACGGCTACCACTCTGAAACTTCAGTGTGACACTGGAGGACGTCTACAGCTGAAAGTACAACACACTGGCTGCAGCAGGCAGTGGCTCTGCCAGGGCCAAGATTCCTGGGGGTGACTGTTTGTTCCAAACCACTGGGTGACTCCAGGAAAGTCCTTTCCTTCTGGGGGTCTCTGATTTCCCCTCTGTAAAATGGGGCCCAAGCTGTCACCTAGAAGCAGAGGAGTGGTGGCAAAACCGAGCTTGAAGGGAGCTAACGGCTGTATCTCCTGGAGAAATGGCTACCAAATACTGAGTAATGCAACAGAGACTAATATTTCTGCAGAGTTTTCTTTGCTGTGTTGCAATCAATGTCTCCTGAGCATGAGAAGACTCCAGGGACGGGGAAAGTTGCCAAACCCATTCAGGGGTCCCAGAGCTCTGCTGGGGGCACTGCAGGGAAACCCTGCAGGGAGGCTTTCTGGAGAAAGGCTGAGTGAGGATTTGCCCTCCAGGTTCCCAGCCCAGTTCTGCATGCAACAAAGGCTTCAAGAGAAGACTGGTGCCAGACTACATGCATTTGGCACAGGGATTTCCCTACACCTCCCCATGGGGGTGTTTACCCACCCTGAATTTCCCTGACACCCCTCCCCCCGAGTTTTGTGAACTTGTTACATGCAGAGTTGTCAATTTAGTGGTTGTCTGGAAATTTGAATTGAAATTGAAACATATGTTTTAAAAACATTTTAAAAGCATATACAGTGTATGATAAAATACGTGTATCTGAAAAAGTATAATAGATTTGAAAAGTATGAACATAGACTAGCTTCCTTATACAGCTGTTGTTTTTATGACCATGTCAGTGCATTCATTTTGGTGATGTTGGCCAACCTAATAATTTCAAATTATGATTTGTAAGCAAAGTCTAAATGAGCTCTCCCTGACAGCTAGTGATGAGCTGGGCAGAAAGGCTTCCGGACCAGATTGTATTTACATTCACACTTAATCTACCCAGGTATCCAGCAAACAGAGCTGTGTTGCCCAAGAGATAGATTTTGCATGGGGTTGGGTTACAAATCACTTGAATGAGGGGGGTAAAGAAATGTTGTTATTCTTATTGTCTGAGTAAAGGGCAGTAGAACTGTACTTAGCCTCTGCCGATTGAGGGCATCAAGAGAGAGGGTGGGGACAGGTGTTTTGCTTGATGGTCTGCCTGAGTCACAAGTACTGTTTGACCTGCCCCTCTCCACCGTTTAAAGACAGAGCTGATTAGGCTCCAAAGATAGTCTTTTGTTCTGTTAAGTGATCACTACAGCTGAAATCACTGAGAATCAGGTCTAAGTGCATAGACCTGCTGTGGGACAGTGTTTCTGTGGAAGAGATGGCCCAGTCTGCTCTAGCAGAGAGGTTCCCCCACTTTTGAGAGCTCAGCTGAATTACTGAGAGCTGGGTGGAACCTCAAGAGACCAACTCGCAGAGGTCACAGTGGCAGGTGGCAGCAGAAGGTGATGGGGCAGGGCCATTGGCAACAGAGTGATGGAGCCAACAGTGGCACAACGAACAACAGTGGCCATGGCCAGAGCGAACAGTGAGCAGCTGGAGGAATGAGCAAGGTGCCTTCTTGCCCCCGACCTGGGAGGTGAACTCATGTGAAAGCACCTCTGAATTCTGAGTCTACACTGACCAACTGGTGAGTGTTAATGAGGCTGTTAAGAATGCTGGAGACACAACACAGTTTATGCGAACAAACATGGCCGTGGCATCATACTTTCTATTTAGGCAAGAGATACCACATACTGCAAACTGGAGGCCAATGTTAAGTGCATGGTCACTTGTTCATCCTGAAGTTGAACACTGGTTCCAAACAAGATCAGCAAATGCTCACTATCTTTCTGCAAGAAACTCAACAGATGGGCTAGATGCCTGTGGTGCAACAATGAAAGACTCAACACCTGAAAAAGTGAAGAACTCTCTCACCACATTCAAAAAAATTTGCATACATGGCTGATGAATGCACCAGTGCAAATGGTCATCAAGTATTAAGTCATTGTGTACGTTATCTTGATGTCAGTGGTAGGCCAGTAGATTCATTTCTAGATGTTCAAGTTACAGAAGACAGATTGGCTGCATCTGTGACAACCCACATCTTAGAAGAGTTATGCTTGTCAGTTGGACCCCAAACAGATGGCTGCTTGTGCATTTGATGGAGCTGCAAACTTCTCTAAATTTAATGTCTTCATTATATTCTTTTTTCAGCAAGAGTCCAAAAAGACTGAATATCTTGGAAAATATAGAAGATACACTGGGACTGAAGTTCAAATTAGTCTAACCTGGGAAAGCCCTCTGGCTTTCTCATGAGCAATCCTTGGCTGTTGTCTTAAAATTACTCCAGCCATTATTACTGGCTTTGGAAAGTATCTACCAAGATGGGATGGATCCAAGGAGTGAGGCTGGTCGAGGCTACTTTTGCTAATACATTCTGAGAAGACTATTGTCATTCTCTCCCTTGTAAGTCTACTGTTGAAACCACTTGGGTCATTAAACAATGCCATCCAGGCATCTGCTACAACAGTAGTAGATCTCTGTCCAGGAAAGCTTGTCCAGAAGCCACATTTGGATCACTCAGAGAGCTATCCATTGAAAAAGTACTGGAAGAAACACAAGACTTCAGTCCAGAAGTTGACTAATGAAGGCATTTATATTGAATCCTTAAGTGAAGAGGACAAGAAGTTAAGAACTGAAAAAGTACACAGACTTGATTCTTAAAAATCTACAACAGTGACTTCTAGATTCTACTCAACCTCTAGGTAGCTTTTACAGATCCCTGTCCTATAAAACGCCGACAGTTGAGTGGAGTGAGGCACGACCAGCAATGGGGCTGCCATGTGCTCAGGACAGAACAGAGAATTTGAACACAGAGTGGAATATCATACGACGAATGAAAGATTTGACATCAACTTCTTTTTTATCATCACTAGTGGCTCGACCCGATCTTTATGTTATGTTTCCTGGGCTGAAAGAAGTAGGAATTCATCTCTTGCTACTCCCAGTCACAACAGCTACAGTTGAGCGTTCTTTTTCATCATTGAATAGAATTTTGTGTTCTGAAAGAACTTGCCTTCTGCCTGATCACGTGAATGAAGTAATGATCATATCAGTTGAAGGAATGGAAGTACTGGACACATGAGAAGCCACCAAAGATAAATGCATTGCATTCAAGAAGTTCATTAACAGAGCTGTGCAAAATTATAACAAGAAACCAGGAAGGATGTAGATGTAGTGCTTCATAGAAGGCTTGAGTAGCCAACTTTAATTTGTGCGATGATTTAAAAATCTAATAAAATGGTCATGAAACATTTTTCAGTTTTTACTATGGTGCCATACAGCCCACCTTCACCCTCACAGTCTCACCCCTCATCAGCCCGGACCTCCCTCTCCCCCCCCCGTAAATTTGAACACACACCCCTAATTTCAATTCCTGGGGAAAACACTGATTTGGCATGTCATAGCTGGAAACAGCCAGACAGCTGATATAAACTGACCAAGCTCTAAGGAGTGGAATGGCATTATGCTGGTTTACACCATTGGAATCCATTGGAGTTATGCTCTTCCAGCTGGGGAGGGGACAAATACCACTGTTCTCCCAGCAATCCTTATGTCAGTGGGACATTGACTTACAAGAGGGCCAATGCTTGCAGCACCAAGGCCTTTGATAATGCTTGTAAAAAGAGCAGGTGAGATGCGTGTTTAAGTGATTTTTAAGTTGACAGGGCCCCATGATGGAAGTGGAGCAAGACTGAGAATCTGCATGCAATCCCTGCTACCCCAGGCCAGAATCAGACTCCCCAGTACAGCAAGGTATTAAGAAAGTGCCTAACTCTAAGCATGTCAGCCCTAGGGAAGTCAATAGGGTTATTCTTGTACTCAAAGTCAGGCAAGTGCATAAGTACTTGCTGAACTAGGGCTCGAGCAGTGGTACTCAACCCGTGGGCCGCATGTGGCCCAATTTGCACACAGCTGTGGCTTAGCTGTGTACTAAAGGCTGCTGGGCCCATGGACTGCCCCACTGCCTGGTGCAGCACAGTGCAGGGCTCTGACTGCCCTGCCCCACATGGTGGAGTCCAGGGTTGGGGCTGCCAGGCTGCCCTGTCCTGCCCTCCCTGCTGTCCGGGCTCAGGGCTGCAATGCCTTGCCACCCAGGTCCGGGCTCAGGGCCGCACTTCCCTGCTTGGCAGGGTCCGGGCTGCCCTGCTGCCTGACCCCACCCAGCAGGGTCCAGGGTCAGGGCTGCTGTGTGACAGGGTTGGGGGGTAGGGGCTGCCCCATGGCCCCACGTCTGGGGGCTGCTCCTGGCCCCACTCTGTGGAGGGGTCTGTGGTGGGCCAAAGTGTTGGGCACAGGGGTCTGTAGGGGGATTTTGGGGGGCAGGGTACTGTGGTTCTCAACCTGCAGCCCACAATGATAGGTTGAGAACCACTGGCCTAGAGGGACCTCAGCATATTTAGCTTACCAAAGAGGTTAAGATGTGATTTAATCATGGTCTATAAGTACTCTCACCCCTATTTGATCAGTGTGGTGAGCTGAGATCCAAGGTCACACTGGTTGTCTCAGTGAGGGGCAGGAATTGACGATGGAGCCAAGAATCGTTGATGCAATCCTGTTCATTTATAAAGAATGTGCAGAGTTCTGTTTCCTTGAACATAGCAACTAAGGCCTTGTCTACACTGGCATTTTACAGCACTGCAACTTTCTCGCTCAGGGGTGTGAAAAAACACTCCTCTGAGCACAGCAAGTTTCAGCACTGTAAGCCGCCAGTGTAGACAGTGCACCAGCACTGGGAGCCACTCCTTATGTGCCGTGACTACATAAGCCACATGTGCCATGACTACACAAGCACGGCAGCACTTTAATGTTGCCAGTGTAGACTATCTCATAGTGTTTGCTCACAGCTCCAAGCCCCTTTCTAGCCAACACTCAGCTCAAAAGCCCACTCTCACAGTGCTTCTGTGTTGTTGGGTGCTTCCTTCTCTCCGCTTCTCTGGCCTCTCTTGTGCTTCTCTCACACGGAGACAGACATGCACACCTCCACCAAACTATATCCAGTCAAATCCCCCCACCCACATGTGCCTTGCATGTACCTGTGTTTTCAGTGGAGACGCTATTGTTTCAGCTATCTGCGTCCATAAAAAAGCTTAACTGTTCCTTAACAATCAACCTGCAATGAAGGGCAGCTGCCACACTCACCAGTTTCAAGGTTTAACCCAACCTATAGCAGAACCTACACACGCATAACAAAGCGCACTAGTTAGGAGCTGCAGTCAGCAAAGTTCAAGCTGGAAATAAGGTGCAAATTTTTAACAATTACTTAGGTGCTACCTCAATTTCACTAGAAACCAACCCAGGGTTACACGTATATTGGTTTTATTAAATGCTGCTATTGGATCAAACAGAAAAGGGATGGAGCTTATTTATGCACGCACACATTCAATGCATTCATACCCTCATGCACCCACACAGTCACGCAAGCGGAGAGCTACTGGAGACAGCATAGGAAGCTGAGAAGCCGAAGATCTGGGACGGTGAGCAGGTCAAGAAGAAGAACTTGTGAGCATGCTTTCTTCCTTTTATTGGAACTGGGCGGCTCCTGTCACGTATGTTAGGATATAGATATTCAGGCCTGTCTGCAAAGGCCTGTACTTTAAGAATTTAGGTGTATTCTTATCACTTGGCTAATTATAGAGGTATAAAAGAAAGAATCAAAATCACTATCTGCTGGTGTAAGGGCCTTCTCTTACTGTGACAGTCTGAGGCCCTGTTCTTAGGCTAAGGCCTTTGGCTAAGCAGCAGAGGCAGCCATAAGCTGGGAAGCGACCGGTCACCTCCTCACATTCCAAACTAGTCACATTGAAATAAGGTGCTATTGGGCTGTTAGGCACTATCAGGACAGGATTGTATTCCTATCACCTCCAGAGAAAGGGAAGTGCCTAGAAAATGTAAAAGGAAACTTAGTTTGATAGCATCCTGTCTGCCAAGAACTCACTTATCAATAGCTGGGATGTGAAATCCTCACTTCTGTGTTGTCTTGTCATTGTAGTTCCCACTTTGCTATTGTTTGTCTGTATAATCTCTGTCTGGTTCTGTGATTGTTCCTGTCTGCTGTATAATTAATTTTGCTGGGTGTAAACTAATTAAGGTGGTGGGATATAATTGGTTACATAATCATGTTACAATATGTTAGGATTGGTTAGTTAAATTTCAGGAAAATGATTGGTTAAGGTATAGCTAAGCAGAACTCAAGTTTTACTATATAATCTGTAGTCAATGAGGAAGTGACTGGGTGTGGGTGGGCATGTGGGTGTGTGAGATGGGAATGGGGGTAAGAAAATTGGAATCATGTTTTGCTAAAGGGGGAGATGGGAACAGGAATGGGGGTAAGAAAATTGGAATCATGTTTTGCTAAAGGGGGAAATGGGAACAGGGAATGGGAGTAAGGAAGTTGGAATTATGTTTGGCTAAGGGTAGGAATGGGAACAGGGACACAGGTCTAAGGCTCTGTGGTGTCAGAGCTGGGAAGGAGGACACTAAGGAAGGAAACTGGAATCATGCTTGCTGGAAGTTCACCCCAATAAACATCGAATTGTTTGCACCTTTGGACTTCGGGTATTGTTGCTCTCTGTTCATGCGAGAAGGACCAGGGAAGTAAGTGGGTGAAGGAATAAGCCCTCTAACAACGTACACTGAGTTTTCCTTCTGTGTCCACACCAAGAAGCATTCCCAGACCTCATTCCTTTCACGCATACCAGGTTCTTCTTTTCTTTACAGCACCCCATGATTGCCTTCTCAGGGCAGATTACATCAGACACACAGTAGAACTGATCAATGAAATTGTTTTTAATTGTTCAGTTTATTAATATAACTTCATAAGCAAAGTTTTATGAATGAAACAACAACATTTATTCATAAAACCGGTTACCCCAATGACTGGCTAATTGAGTTTCACTTCCAATCCAATTGCTGCTTAAATCGCTGAAACTTGCACTGCTTCAACATTGTAACTTCTGTTCACTGTTTGCTATTCCTTACACTTGTCCATATTGTAACTCAAACTCCATTTTAAAATGCTCACCCCATTTTTCAAAACCCTGCTGTAATCTTATTAGTGTAGTTTAGATGTGTGAATGAGGGATGTGTGGATGATGGAATCAACCTCCAACCCCAGCCCGTCCTGATAAAATAAAGTGTAAACACCAACCCCTGAAGATGCAGACAACAGCCCTGACAAAGTAAGAGGAGTCCACCCTCAAAAGAAAAGAACAAAAGTACAACTGAAGAAACATCAAAGCCAGGTCCCAGGCTGAAAGTCATGACTGCAATTGACGGGTGATCACACTAGACCCAGAGGCAGCGTGACACAGCAAGACCTATAGACTCTGGATTCAAACTAAAGCCTACAAAAAGGATGGATGAGATGGAAGACTTTGGAGGGTAACATTCTGCTGCCAACATGGAAGGGCCTGGGTGCATGCCCAACAGAGACACAGCCCTTCCTCATGCCCAGCTTTCCTGGCCAGTTAGCCACCACAAGCAACGAACCCAAGCTACTTTCAGGACTGTTAACAATACAGCAGCTGCAGAACATTTGGTGTGGGTGTGTATACAAAGGTATTAGATATTAGTTATTGGTCATAAATCAAATTGTGTTATAATAAACATGACATCTTGTCTTGTCCCCTAAAACGATCCTGTGTAGTTTTGTCTGCATAACAACACCTGGCTCCTGGCTCTTTTCTCCTTGCAGTTCCTCTCCACCCAGTCCCACATACACGCCCTTGTTCACACTCCCTTATCTCCCACACACACTCCCTTGTTCACACTCTTCCTGATCCCCGTAATGGAATATTGCAAAGCTTGCGGGTTATACAAGTGGTAACTAAAAAGGTTACAAAACTTGCAAAAGTTACAAAATTTAAAAGGCTATGCTAACAATGATTAAAAGTTACAACGTTTGACTAGCAATGACTGAAAAGTTACAAATCTTACAATAAAAAGAAAAGGAGGACTTGTGGCTCCTTAGAAACTAACAAATTTATTTGAGCATAAGCTTTCGTGAGCAACAGCTCACTGAGGCTCTAAGGTGTCACAAGTACTCCTTTTCTTTTTGCGGATACAGATTAACACGGCTGCTACTCTGAAATCTTACAATCACATTCTGCTGGATTGAGCGGAGGCTTTACACAACAGTAGGGTAATTCTCTGGGATTCATCTGGGAAATTCTCCATCACTTTCAGCCTTTAAACCACAACTGGATTCTTTCTTTCTAGAATATACTCTTCTTTAGTTACATGCTATGGGCCTGCGTCAGGTTCTCTGCCTGAGCTATGCAAGTCATCAGACTCAGGGATCTCAAACTCAAATCACCACGAGGGCCACATGAGGACTAGTACATTGCCCCAAGGGCTGCATCACTGACGCCTTTTCATACAAAGATACAAAAGCCCCGCCCCCGCCCCCACCCCCACTCCACCCCTTCTGTGAGGCCCCACCCCTGCCCCACCTCTTCCCACCCCCATTCCAACCCCTTCCCCAAAGTCCACACCCCAACTCCACCCCCTCCCTGCCCCTATTCCAAACCCTTGCCCAAATCCCCGCCCAGCCCCGCCTCTTCTCTGCCTCCTCCCCTCTCTCCTGGAAAGTCCTAAACAGCTGGTTGGTGACGGGAAGCACTGGGAGGTAGGCGAGGAGCGGGACACAGCACACTCAGAGGGGCGGAGGGTGAGGGGAGCTATGGCAGGCCACAGGAAAAAGCTCCGCAGACCACGTGTTTGAGACACCCTTCCCCTCCCCCTGAGGGGGGAGGGATAGCTCAGTGGTTTGAGCATTGGCCTGCTAAACCCAGGGTTGTGAGTTCAATCCTTGAGGGGGCCATTTAGGGATCGGGGCAAACCTTGGGGATTAGTCCTGCTTTGAGCAGGGGGTTGGACTAGATGACCTCCTGAGGTCCCTTCCAACCCTGATATTCTATGATTCCATGACTAGACGGTTAGAATAGGCCCTTCTAGCTGGTGCAAGGGGGTTTGCGGGTTTTTAACTGATCAGTGAAATAGTTTTCAGAGTAACAGCCGTGTTAGTCTGTATTCGCAAAAAGAAAAGGAGTACTTGTGGCCCCTTAGAGACTAACCAATTTATTTGAGCATGAGCTTTCATAAGCTACAGCTCACTTCATCGGATGCATACTGTGGAAACTGCAGAAGACATTATATACACACAGAGACCATGAAACAATACCTCCTCCCACCCCACTGTCCTGCTGGTAATAGCTTATCTAAAGTAATCATCAAGTTGGGCCATTTCCAGCACAAATCCAGGTTTTCTCACCCTCCACCCCCCCACATACAAACTCACTCTCCTGCTGGTAATAGCTTATCCAAAGTGACCACTCTCCCTACAATGTGCATGATAATCAAGGTGGGCCATTTCCAGCACAAATCCAGGTTTTCTCACCCTCCGCCCCCCCACCCCCACAAACTCACTCTCCTGCTGGTAATAGCTCATCCAAAGTGACCACTCTCCCTACAATGTGCATGATAATCAAGGTGGGCCATTTCCAGCACAAATCCAGGCTTTCTCACCACACCCCGGAACACACACACACACACAAACTCACTCTCCTGCTGGCAATAGCTCATCCAAACTGACCACTCTCCAAGTTTAAATCCAAGTTTAACCAGAACGTCTGGGGGGGGGGGGAGTAGGAAAAAACAAGGGGAAATAGGCTACCTTGCATAATGACTTAGCCACTCCCAGTCTCTATTTAAGCCTAAATTAATAGTATCCAATTTGCAAATGAATTCTAATTCAGCAGTTTCTTGCTGGAGTCTGGATTTGAAGTTTTTTTGCTGTAAGATAGCGACCTTCATGTCTGTGATTGCGTGACCAGAGAGATTGAAGTGTTCTCCGACTGGTTTATGAATGTTATAATTCTTGACATCTGATTTGTGTCCATTTATTCTTTTACGTAGAGACTGTCCAGTTTGACCAATGTAAATGGCAGAGGGGCATTGCTGGCACATGATGGCATATATCACATTGGTGGATGTGCAGGTAAACGAGCCTCTGATAGTGTGGCTGATGTTATTAGGCCCTGTGATGGTGTCCCCTGAATAGATATGTGGGCACAGTTGGCAACGGGCTTTGTTGCAAGGATAGTTGAAATAGTGGAGATTCACATTATGGTCACTGGGCTTTAAGTCAGACCCGCTGAGGATGCTTGGGAGCAGCTGACAGGCCTGGGACTTGGAGCAAGCACAGACTGAGAGCAGCAGAGATGAACCATTCTGAGCCTGTGCCATGTTCCTCCTCCTCTCTCCCAGCACTTTCTGTGCTGTACCCCCAAATTATTCATCCACTCTCCATGCTGTGCCCCCACCCTCCTCCTCTGTATCCCAAACTCTCCCAGCACTCTCCAGGCTGCCCCCAACCGCTCCTCTGTACCCCAAACTCCCCATCGCTCTGTGCGGTGCCCCCACCCTCCTCCTCTGTACCCCAAACTTTCCCCCACCCTCCTCCTCTGTACCCCAAACTCTCCCAGCACTCTCCAGGCTGCCCCCAACCCCTCCTCTGTATCCCAAACTCCCCACCGCTCTGTGCGGTGCCCCCACTCTCCTCTTCTGTACCCCAAACTTTCCCAGCACTCTCCAGGCTGCCCCCAACCCCTCCTCTGTACCCCAAACTCCCCACCGCTCTGTGCGGTGCCCCCACTCTCCTCTTCTGTACCCCAAACTTTCCCAGCACTCTCCAGGCTGTCCCCAACCTCCTCCTCTGTATCCCACCCTCTCCCCCCGCTCTGTGCGGTGCCCCCACTCTCCTCCTCTGTACCCCAAACTGTCTCCCACCCTCCTCCTCTGTACCCCAAACTCTCCCAGCACGCTCCAGGCTGCCCCCAACCCCTCCTCTGTACCCCAAACTCTCCCCCCGCTCTGTGCGGTGCCCCCACTCTCCTCCTCTGTACCCCAAACTCTCCCCCACCCTCCTCCTCTGTACCCCAAACTTTCCCAGCACTCTCCAGGCTGCCCCCAACCCCTCCTCTGTACCCCAAACTCTCCCCCAGCTCTGTGCAGTGCCCCCACTCTCCTCCTCTGTACCCCAAACTCTCCCCCCGCTCTGTGCGGTGCCCCCACTCTCCTCCTCTGTACCCCAAACTCTCCCCCACTCTCCTCCTCTGTACCCCAAACTTTCCCAGCACTCTCCAGGCTGCCCCCAACCCCTCCTCTGTACCCCAAACTCTCCCCCCGCTCTGTGCGGTGCCCCCAACCCCTCCTCTGTACCCCAAACTCTCCCCCACCTCCTCCTCTGTACCCCAAACTTTCCCAGCACTCTCCAGGCTGCCCCCAACCCCTCCTCTGTACCCCAAACTCTCCCCCCGCTCTGTGCGGTGCCCCCACTCTCCTCCTCTGTACCCCAAATTCTCCCCCACCCTCCTCCTCTGTACCCCAAACTTTCCCAGCACTCTCCAGGCTGCCCCCAACCCCTCCTCTGTACCCCAAACTCTCCCCCAGCTCTGTGCGGTGCCCCCACCCTCCTTTTCTGTACCCCAAACTCCCCCCGCCCTCTGTACGGTACCCCCAGCTGCCAATTCCAGAGGCCCCGCCCCCTTCCGTCCCGTCCCACGTGGAGCAGCCACAGCTGGTAGCTGAGCAGGGGGTGGGGAAGGTCCGGGCCGCCGCTTCGGCAGCTGTTACTGCGCCTGCGCGGCTCTGCCCGCGGCAGATTCGGATCGGGCGAGGCGCGCCGCGCTTTGTGACCCTGCCCGGGAGAGCGGCTGCCGCGTGGGGTGAGTGTCCCGCTCCGGCGCCCCCGCCCCGGGCCACGCAGCCGGAGCCTTCCCGCCTGGTGGGGGCGCGGAGAGACACGTGCGGCTGCGGGGCGCCTGGGCGGGAGAGCGGCCACTAGAGCTGGGGCGGGGGGACCCAGCTGTCAGGGCCCCCCCCCCAGCGAAGGGGCTGCGAGCGCTGCGGTCATTCCTGCCCTGGCTGTACCTCCACCTCGTGTAGACAAGCCCTGAGAGTCTCTCCGGAGGTGACTGGGTAAGAAACACATCTGGGCCGCAGCTGGAGAGAGGCGAGGGAGACCTTTCCTTCCCGCTGGTGTGGACAAAAGGGGAGAATGCCCCTTGCCTGCCCGGTGTGGGTGGGGGCAGTGTTTGCCCCAGATGGCAGTAAGCTCTGCTCCCGCTGCAGTGGGCAGGGGTAGACACTGGAGCCTCATTCACACTAGCTCGGTGGTTTTCAAACTTTTTTTTCAGGGGACCCAGTTTAAGAAAGTTGTTGAAGTCCGCGACCCAATGGAGCTGGGGATGAGGGGTTTGCGGGGGGCGCTCTGGGCTGGGGCAGGGGGTTGGGGTGAAGGAGTGGGTCAGGGCTCTGGACTGGGGGTGCAGGCTGTGGGGTGGGGATGTAGATGAGGGTATTGGGGTGCAGGAAGGGGTTCTGGATTTGGGAGGGCTGGGGTTGGGTTGCAGGAGGGGGTCTGGGCTGGGGGTGCAGGCTCTGGGGTGGGGATGAGGATGAGGGGTTTAGGGTGCAGGAAGGGGTTCTGGGTTTGGGGGGGGGTTAGGGCTAGGGCGGGGGGTTGGGTGCAGAAGGGGGTCAGGGCTCTGGGCTGGAGGTGCAGGCTCTGGGGTGGGGCCGGGGATAAGGGGTTTGGGGCGCAGGAACAGGTTCTGTGTTTGGGGGGGGCACAAGGTTGGGGCACGGATTTACCCTGGCAGCTCCCGTTCAGTAGCGCAGCTGGGGTGCAGAGGCAGGCTTTTTGCCTGTCCTGGCACCATGGACCACACTGTGCCCCAGAAGCGGCCAACAGCAGGCTCGGCTCCTAGGCAGAGGCGTGCAAGCATCTCCACACAGCAGAGCCACGTCGCCTCCCTGCCTAGAAGCTGGACCCGCTGCTGGCCGCTTCCGGGGTGCAGCGTGGTGTCGGAACAGGTAGGCACTAGCCTGCCTTAGCCAGGCAGCACCGCTGATGGGACTTCTTATGTCCCAGTCGGCGGTGCTGACCAGAGCCGCTAGGGTCCCTGGGTGCTGAGCAAGGCGACTCAGTGCCTTACATAGCCAGTACTTTGAAAAACACTGCCCTTGGGCACGGAGATGTTCCTTTGAAAATTAGCAGTAATAACATTAATGTGTTATGTTTAAAAAAACAGCAAAATTCATGTTTAGAGATCTACTGCCTGTCTCATTTAACCTCGCCTCCGATTCTAATTTTTAAGTAACAAAGCCTGGTGGGCCAAGACGTCTTGATGTGAGATTGATAAAGTGGGATCCTCTCATTCCAAGTTCATATGGTAGAACATTTACTGCTAGTAAATTTTAGTGCTGAAATGCCCCGGTTGGGGTCCCATTGTGCTGGGTATTTCTAGTCAGACAACTGGCTAATGTGAACGTAGCCATGCTGTGTTCTGCTGTTGTGGTTTTATCTCCTGTTCTCTCTGTCTTCCTGTTGTAAACGATTGTGTTCTCTGGACTGCATAATGATGATAAACTCAAGAGCTGCCACGTTCCACCCCAGCAGTGGCTGGATTGTCATGGTGGATAAGTGATCTCCGCTCAAAGTTTGCATATCAGCTTATGTTCATGGTACCTGGGTTGAAGGTGTTACGTACATATACATGTAGGATGTTCGTACAGGTCTCCATCCTGTGAACCAAGCTAGCCCTGATGTTTGTGAGATTAGGGGAGTTGCAGGGGAAGGTTTAGCTGCTTTTCTGAGGCTGCCTTGCATAGGGCTTGGACGCTTGGAAAGTTAAGGCCAGTCACTCGAAGGGTGAAGTCAGTGTGAGTGGGACTTGTCTACCTGGCACCAGGGGCCATGAATTGTAGCCCATGCTGACCTGTAGAGTTCTGACTGCCCCATGTAGACCTGGCTGGCGTGAACTAAAAGGCATCCACCATGCATTAACATAGTCCTTCTCGAAATGGGACTACACAGCACATTTAGTCAGTGCCAGCAGAGTCTACCGGTGGCAGTTAGAGCATAACATGTTACTGTGCGCTATCATTTATGCACTGCAGCACCATGTGGACAATCCTTAAATTAAAGCATGTTTACTCCTGAGAGAAAGCAGGAGTTAAGTGGCCTTAGTTTGCCATAACTTTTTAGAACTATTTAGAAAAGCTGGACATGCACAAGTCCATGGGGCCGGACGAGTTGCATCCGAGAGTGCTGAAGGAATTGGCGGCTGTGATTGCAGAGCCATTGGCCATTATCTTTGAAAACTCGTGGCGAACCGGGGAAGTCCCGGATGACTGGAAAAAGGCTAATGTAGTGCCAATCTTTAAAAAAGGGAAGAAGGAGGATCCTGGGAACTACAGGCCAGTCAGCCTCACCTCAGTCCCTGGAAAAATCATGGAGCAGGTCCTCAAAGAATCAATCTTGAAGTACTTGCATGAGAGGAAAGTGATCAGGAACAGCCAGCATGGATTCACCAAGGGAAGGTCATGCCTGACTAATCTAATCGCCTTTTATCATGAGATTACTGGTTCTGTGGATGAAGGGAAAGCAGTGGATGTATTGTTTCTTGACTTTAGCAAAGCTTTTGACACGGTCTCCCACAGTATTCTTGTCAGCAAGTTAAGGAAGTATGGGCTGGATGAATGCACTATAGGGTGGGTAGAAAGCTGGCTAGATTGTCGGGCTCAACGGGTAGTGATCAATGGCTCCATGTCTAGTTGGCAGCCGGTGTCAAGTGGAGTGCCCCAGGGGTCAGTCCTGGGGCCGGTTTTGTTCAATATCTTCATAAATGATCTGGAGGATGGTGTGGATTGCACTCTCAGCAAATTTGCGGACGATACTAAACTGGGAGGTGTGGTAGATACGCTGGAGGGGAGGGATAGGATACAGAAGGACCTAGACAAATTGGAGGATTGGGCCAAAAGAAATCTGATGAGGTTCAATAAGGATAAGTGCAGGGTCCTGCACTTAGGACGGAAGAATCCAATGCACCGCTACAGACTAGGGACCGAATGGCTAGGCAGCAGTTCTGCGGAAAAGGACCTAGGGGTGACAGTGGACGAGAAGCTGGATATGAGTCAGCAGTGTGCCCTTGTTGCCAAGAAGGCCAATGGCATTTTGGGATGCATAAGTAGGGGCATTGCCAGCAGATTGAGGGACGTGATCATCCCCCTCTATTCGACATTGGTGAGGCCTCATCTGGAGTACTGTGTCCAGTTTTGGGCCCCACACTACAAGAAGGATGTGGATAAATTGGAGAGAGTCCAGCGAAGGGCAACAAAAATGATTAGGGGTCTAGAACACATGACTTATGAGGAGAGGCTGAGGGAGCTGGGATTGTTTACCCTGCAGAAGAGAAGAATGAGGGGGGATTTGATAGCTGCTTTCAACTACCTGAAAGGGGGTTCCAAAGAGGATGGCTCTAGACTGTTCTCAATGGTAGCAGATGACAGAACGAGGAGTAATGGTCTCAAGTTGCAGTGGGGGAGGTTTAGATTGGATATTAGGAAAAACTTTTTCACTAAGAGGGTGGTGAAACACTGGAATGCGTTGCCTAGGGAGGTGGTGGAATCTCCTTCCTTGGAAGTTTTTAAGGTCAGGCTTGACAAAGCCCTGGCTGGGATGATTTAACTGGGAATTGGTCCTGCTTCAAGCAGGGGGTTGGACTAGATGACCTTCAGGGGTCCCTTCCAACCCTGATATTCTACGATTCTATGATTCTAACTTAATTCTCCTCCTCGGCGCTTAACTTCAGGATGAGAGAGACAAACCGCCACGAGGATGTGACTCAGTTTTAACTTTTGTGCTTTGACTTCACATCTGAAGTTGATGTGCCTTAACTTTCCTGTCCCTGTATAGACATGGCTTCATGTCATTAGTATCCAAATGGTAACAAACAGAGGTGCTGGAATAGTTTTTACAGGGGAGGGTGCTGAGAGCCATTGAACAAACTGTAAACCCTGTATATGATGGAAACCACTTCAAGCCAGAGCGTGCAGCAGCACCCCTAGTTCCAGCACCTATGGTAACAAGTAGGTTTGAAGTGATCCCTTCAGGGAACTGGCTTTTCCTACCTGAACTCCCCCATTCCCACCCACTCCCCGCTGGTCTGTTGCCAATGTAGTCGTTTTCCAACACACACCTGTAGATTGGAACAGCCTGGGGTACCATTTAGGGAGGTCAGGTGGGCGGGGGGCTTCTCCCCCTCCGTTTCCAACCACAGTGGAGTGCAAACAGGAAAACTAACTGTTGCTCTGCGCTCAGAGGAATCCGCAGCCGGTAGCTGGGGTCTGAGTAAGAAGTTGCTGGTGGCTGACAGGGCTGGCCCCCGGGAGTTGGATCAACAGCTCCCCCCTGGGCTCCAGGAAATGTAAATTCCCCGGCTGTGTGGGCCGCAGCTGCTCGATGTCCTGGAGCCGGAGAGCTGTCAGCATTGCTCTGCACCCCTGCACAGGGTGAGACTGATGAGGTTCCCAAGTGCCCCCTGCAGCTGGGTGGCTGAGAGCCTGTGCGCCCAGCAGAGGTACAAACGGCTCTCAAAGCACTTCATGAGGGTAAATAGCTCCTTGTCACCCAGCTGAGAGGCAGGAGAGAGCAGTTTCTGGGAGAAGAGACCTGTTGAGTGCTGATCTCCTTAACTCTCCCACAAAGCTGATCTGTTTTATTTTCAGAGTAACAGTCAGTTAGACATTTCAGTTGCTCTTGATGGAAATCAGAGGAAGTCATTGTACATAGCTCTGATTCTTAATCAGAAAACACAAATGCTTCTAAACAATTTTGTTGCCCTTCTTTGTACCTTTTCCATTTTTAATATATCTTTTTTGAGATGGAGCAACCAGATGAGCCCACAATATTCAAGATGTGGGTGTACCATGAATTTATAAAGAGGCATTATGATATTTTCTGTTGTATTATCTATCCCTTTCCTAAAGGTTCCTAACATTGTTAGCTTTTTTGACTGCTGCTGCACATTGAGTGGATGTTTTCAGAGAACTGTCCACAATGACTCCAAGATCTCTCTCTTGAGTGGTAATAGCTAGTTTAGACCCCATGATTTTATATGTGCAGTTGGGGTTATGTTTTCCAATGTGCATTACTTTGCATTTATCAACATTGAATTTCATCTTCAATTTGATTGTCCAATCACCCCGTTTTGTGAGACCCCTTTGTAGCTCTTCGCAGTCTGCTTTGGACTTAACTATCTTGAGTAGTTTTTGTATCATCTGCAAATTTTGCCACTTCGCTGTTTACCCCCTTTTCCAGATCATTTATGAATATGTTGAATAGGACTGGTCCCAGTACAGACTCCTGAGGGACACTACTATTTACCTCTCTCCATTCTGAAAACTGACCATTTATTCCTTCCCTTTGTTTCCTGTCTTTTAACCAGTCCATGAGAGGACCCTCCCTCTTATCCCAAGGCAGCTTACTTTGCTTAAGAGCCTTTGGTGAGGGACCTTGTCAAAGGCTTTCTGAACATTTAAGTACACTATATCCATCAGATCCCCCTTGTCCACATGCTTGTTGACCCCCTCGGAGAATTCTAGTAGATTGGTGAGGCATGATTTCCCTTTACAAAAACCATGCTGACTCTTCCCCCAACAAATTATGTTCATCTATATGTCTGACAATTCCGTTCTTTATTATAGTTTCAACCAGTTTGCCTGGTACTGAAGTCAAGCTTTTTGGCCTATAATTGACAGGATCACCTCTGGAGCCCTTTTTAAAATTTGGCATCACATTAGCTATCCTCCTGTCACTTGGTACAGAAGCTGATTTAAATGATAGGTTACAAACCACAGTTAATAGTTTTGCAATTTCACATTTGAGTTCCTTCAGAACTCTTGGGTGAATATCATCAGCTCCTGGTGACTTATTACTGTTTAATTTATCAATTTGTTCCAAAACCACCTCTAATGACACCTCAATCTGGGAAAGTTCCTCATATTTGTCACCTAAAAGAATGGCTCAGATTTGGGAATCTCCCTCACATCCTCAGCTGTGAAGAGCGATGCAAAGAATTCATTTAGTTTCTCCACAATGGCCTTATCATCCTTGAGTGCTCCTTTAGCATCTCGATCGTCCACTGGTTGTTTAGCAGGGTTTTTGCTTCTGATGTACTTAAAAGCTTTTTGTTATTACTTTTGGAGTCTTTGGCTAGCTGTTCTTCAAATTCTTTTTGGCCTTCCTAATGATCATATTTTTATACTTCACTTGCCAGAGTTTATGCTCTTTTCTATTTTTCCATGCTAGGATTTAACTTCTACTTTTCAAAGGATGCCTTTTTGTCTCTCACTGCTTCTTTTACTTTGTTTAGCGATGGTGGCACTTTTTTTGGTTCTCTTACTATGTTTTTTAATCTGGGGTATACGTTTAAGTTGAGTCTCTATTATGGTGTCTTTAAAAAGTTTCCATGCAGGTTGCAGGGATTTCACTTTTGGTGCTGTACTTTTTAATTTCTGTTTAACTTCCTCATTTTTGTGTAGTCCCCCTTTCTGAAATTAAATGCTACAGTGTTGGGCTGCTATGGTGTTTTCCCCACTACAGGGATGTTAAATTTAATTAAGTTATGGTAACTGTTACCAAGCTGTCCAGCTATATTCATTTCTTGGACCAAATCCTTGCTCCATTTAGGACTTAATCAAGACTTGCCTCTCCTCTGGTGGGTTCCAGGTCTAGCTGCTCCCAGAATCAGTCATTTAAGGTGTCAAGAAACTTTATCTCTGCATCCCATCCTGAGGTGACATGAACCCAGTCAATATGGGGATAGTTGAAATCCCCCATTAGTATTAAGGTTTTTATTTTTATAGCTTCTCTCATCTCTCTGAGCATTTTGCAGTCATTATCGCCATCCTGGTCAGGCAGTTGGTAGTATGTCCCTACTGCTATATTATTATTCGCACGTGGAATTACTATCCATAGAGATTTTGTGATACAGTTTGGAGTACAGGTCAGCTTGGAAAAGAGACAACTAAGGGGGGATATGATAGAGGTCTCTAAAATGTTGACTGCTGTGGAGAAAGTGAATAAGGAAATGTTATTTATACATAATGCAAGAACCAGGGTCACCCAATGAAATTAACAGGGAGCAGGTTTAAAACAAACAAGAGGAAGTGTTTCTTCCCATAACGCACTGTCAACCTGTGGAACGCGTTGCCAGGGGATGTTGTGAAGACCAAAACTATAATAGGGTTAAAAAAAGGATTAGATAAATTCATGGAGGAGAGGTCCAAAAGTGGCTGTTAGCCAGGATGGTCAGGGTTGCAACCCCATGTTCTGACTGTGACAGTGTCCCTTAGCCTCTCTTTGCCAGAAGCTGGGAGTGGACAACAGGGGATGGATCATTTGATGATTCCCTGTTCTGTTCATTTTCTCTGAAGCATCTGCCATTGACTGTCAGACAGGATACTGGGCTAAATGGGCCATTGGTTTGACTCATTTGTATGGTTTGGGATTGAGAATATCTGGCTGGATTATGTCCCGATTGTTCTAAATTTACATATAAATTTAAAATATGGCTTTAACTGGTGTTATAGAGAGAGAGAGCTTTCTCTATATAGAAATTAGATACAGTGCTTCTGTCAGCTAATTTCTAAGTTATCTGCTAAAAAAGTTTTCATGTGCCAAAGTAGCTCCTGGAATCATGGTTAAAGTTGCCCCCCCCTCCACCAAAATCAGTTTCTGGGGAAGACTCTCGGCAGGGCATCATACTTGTTTGCTGGTAGTTGTCTGGAGATAAGTTTCCATGGCTGTGAGCCTTCCATGGAGCTGGCTGATGCTATATTAGGCCTTGTCCGCATGAGAAAGCAGCATCTATTCAATTTAAGGTGTAATTTTAAACTAGCTAATGGGTGTGGATGTTCTGATTTCTGATAAAGCAGCTCATTTAATAGATTCTAACTGGCTGGAAGGGATCACTGTGATCATCTAGTCTTGTCTCCTGTATAACACAGGGCGTAGGTCTTCCCTGAATTTAATTCCTATTTGAACTAGAGCAGATCTTCTGGAAAAACATCCAGTCTTGTTTTAAAACTTGCCAGTGATGCAGAATCCCCCACAACTCTTGGTAAATTGTTTGGAAGGCTGATCATCCTCATTTAGAATTTTTCACCTTATTTCAAGTCAGAATTGGTCTAGCTTCAACTTCCAGCCATTGGATTGTGTTAACTTTGTCTGTTAGATTGATCAAACATTTGTTCCCCGTGTAGGTAATTACAGATTGTGATCAAGTCACCTCCTTAACCCTCTCTTTGTTAGGCTAAATAGATTGAGCTCCTTGAGCATATCGCTAAAAGACCAGGCATATTTTCCAATCCTTTAATCATTCTCATGGCTCTTTTCTGAACCGTCTCCAATTTATCAACAGCCTTGTTGAATTGTGGGCTCCAGAACTAGACAGAGGATTCCAGCAGTGGTGTCACCAGTGCCAAATTCAGAGGTAAAATAACCTCTCTACTCCCACTGAAGATTCTCTTGTTTGTGCTTCCAAACATTGCCTTGGTCCTTTTGGTCACCCTGGGAGCTCATGTTCTGCGGTTCTCTACCATGACCCCCAAGTTGTTTTCAGGGTCACTGCTTCCTAGGATAGAGGCCCCCCTCCTATAAGCATTACTATAGCCTTTGTTCCTAGGTGTATACATTTACATTTGGCCATATTAAAATGTACACTGTTTGTGCCCAGCTTACCAAAGTGGCTCTGTATCAGTGTCCTCTTCCTTCTTTACTGCTCGCCCCAGTCTTTGTGCCTCTGCAAACTTTACTGGGGATGATTTTATATTCTCTTCCTGGTCGTAGATAAAAATGTTAAATAGTGTAGGGCCAAGAACAGATCCCTGTAGGACCCCACTACAAAAACACCCCTGTTTGATTCCAAATTGATTTAAGCCAAAGCAAAATAAGCCTGGTTTAAACCATTCACATTGCCTTTTGTACTGGTTTATAATCACACTGTAAACTAACCTAGTGCAACTTTCTCCCTTAGATAAGGCCCAAGATAGAGTTAAACATTTTTAAAATTAACTTCTAAAAACAATATTTTAAAGTTTTATAAAAAGGACAAACCTGCATCCCTGGTAGAAAAAAGCCCTGAGTCTCTTGTGCCTTGGTCTATAGGGCATGGCCGGTGAAAGCAAACCTGGAGAGTCCTGACTAAGCACCCAAGATTTGGGGGACCTGATTCTGTTATGCCAAGGCCCCTTTCTGCTATTCTAGCACCATAAAAGTGAGTGGAAGTGGTCTGCTGAGAATCCCCTTGTGCAGCTGCTCTGCACATTAATGATCTGGAGGATGGTATGGATTGCACCCTCAGCAAGTTTGTAGATGACACTAAACTGGGAGGAGTGGTAGATACGCTGGAGGGTAGGGATAGGATACAGAGGGACCTAGACAAATTGGAGGATTGGGCCAAAAGAAATCTGATGAGGTTTAACAAGGACAAGTGCAGAGTCCTGCACTTAGGACGGAAGAATCCAATGCACCACTACACACTAGGGACCGAATGGCTGGGCAGCAGTTCTGCAGAGAAGGACCTGGGGGTGACAGTGGATGAGAAGCTGGATATGAGTCGACAGAGTGCCCTTGTTGCCAAGAAGGCCAATGGCATTTTGGGGTGTATAAGTAGGGGCATTGCCAGCAGATCGAGGGATGTGATTGTTCCCCTCTATTCGACATTGGTGAGGCCTCATCTGGAGTACTGTGTCCAGTTTTGGGCCCCATACTACAAAAAGGATGTGGAAAAATTGGAGAGAGTACAGCGAAGGGCAACAAAAATGATTAGGGGACTGGAACACATGACTTATGAGGAGAGGCTGAGGGAACTGGGATTGTTTAGTCTACGGAAGAGAAGAATGAGGGGGGATTTGATAGCTGCTTGTAACTACCTGAAAGGTGGATCCAAAGAGGATGGATCTAGACTATTCTCAGTGATAGCAGATGACAGAACAAGGAGTAATGGTCTCAAGTTGCAATGGGGGAGTTTAGGTTGGATATTAGGAAAAACTTTTTCACTAGGAGGGTGGTGAAACACTGGAATGCGTTACCTAGGGAGGTGGTGGAATCCCCTTCCTTAGAAGTTTTTAAGGTCAGGCTTGACAAAGCCCTGGCTGGGATGATTTAGTTGGGATTGGTCCTGCTCTGGGCAGGGGATTGGACTAGATGGCCTCCAGAGGTTCCTTCCAACTCTGTTATTCTATGATTTTATGGAGCTGGCAGAAGGTTTCTGAACCTGAACCTGCCCTACTCTCAGCATCCTGTGTGTGGGGTGGGTGGGAGGAAAGAGTATTTAATTTAGATGGATAAAAGGGGCCCCGAGAGTCAAAGGTGCTAACACAACCCAGTCACTGTCCAGAATTGAACAAGATGTGGGTTTTGGTACAGAAACTTCATCCTGCTGAGTCCTATAGCTTTGAAATGTTTAAATAAGGCTTTCTTTTTAAAGCATCCCTTGTTCCCTTTAGCTGGAGAGTGACTTTAGAAGGAAAAACCACCTTGTGATAAGTGTCATTTTTGGGGGAAAGGGATGGGCTAGAGCTGTTTAAAGTCCAGTCCTGTTTCCTAGAAGATAAAACCAGACAAATGCACACACAAGGTGGAAGAAAAGAACAACTAAGTTAGAAACTGTAGCTTCAGTCTCTGGAGTTGATGCTCACTTGTAGCCTCGCTGCTGGAAAAACACAGGCCGAGCCCCAGGGTCTTATGAGCCACTCCAAGATCTGGCAAACTTGTACCGGCATCAAGCTGTTTAGGGCATTGCTTTGAGCTGCCTCTTTCTGGTCACAGGCTTAAAGCACTGTTGCAAAATATGCAGTCTTGGCCAGCTCATAGTAAACACGAGGAAAAAGGAGAGGGAGAGAGGAAAGTGAAGAAATAAGGTACAGCTGGAAAAGGACACGTTTGAGCAAGGAAAACAAAGTCTCACATCGCAGGGGGTGCTTGAGATTCAGCTGGAACCAGTAGAGATGGTGATGTCATCTGGGTCCCGCTCTCTGGTCTGGTCTGGTCAGGACATCTCTCAGGACCAGGATGGGCGAAGGTTCGGGATCTTACGCAATGGTGGAGGTGGCAGCTGTGATGCTGAGGCTCATTGCCATAGCCAGGGAGTGTTGGGTGGAATAGCCCATCCCCTTGTTGTTTTGTCTGCCAATTAAACCTAATTTCCAACACCAATGTGGGTTAACTGATTTTCGGTCTCATACTGCTCTTATTCACCAGGCATGATCTTAACAAAGTCCTTGAGTTATATTAGGAGGCCTTTTGTGCGGACTATTCCAGTTTGTCTCCCGTTCTTATCTTTTCCCATCAATATTTGTTCTAGGTTATTGGGACATTCCATGACCTTCCACTCACTTCTCATAGTTGAGCTCACAGGATAAATGTGTAGGCCCAGTTATTATAACCGGTGGATCAGGGCATGGCTGGAGCATACCACACTGCAGTGACTGATCTCACTTACGCTAGAAGTAGGGCCGGCCACTGCATAGTCCCAGAATAAAGAAGCGCAAAGGTTGTCTAAAGCCCATGATCCTCCTCCAGCCCTGCCCCAAGTGCAGAATGGAGTAACTGAGAACCAGGCCCAGTGCATGCATCCTATGTCCTCCCCCAACCACTCTGCTGATTACGCTGGCTGGAGGGGGAGTGGGGGGGAGTGGATGCGGCGTGGATGCGGCGTTGGGGAAAGAACAGAGCAGAGGATCTGCAGTGTTCCCAGGCCAAGAGACCGCCCTGGTTTCCATGTGGGCACCTTTGCAGATCTCTGACTCAACCTTGAACGTTATCTTGGAGGGTTAGGCCTTACCTACACAGGTCAGAGCAACCTCACGGCTTAGCTATAGCAGGGTAACGATTGCTGATCCACTACCGTGCTCTAAGAATAGCTCTCTGCATGGACGCTGCATAGAAATAAATGACTTTGTTCCAGAATAATTGCTCTGCTTTGGAGTGCCAGTTGATCTCGCCATATAGACAATCCGTTAAAGACCTGAAAGCTTGCAAACAAAACTGCCAGCAAATCCCAGGCTGTCTCCATCTTCCCTGTTTATTGCTTGGCCTCTGGGGCTGGGCTGCAACATACCAAGGGGGAGATGAATATCTGGTCTGCAGTCTTCCAGATGCTTTGCCACAGCTCGCAGCAGGGCTACCGGTGCAAAGAGGGCCCAGGCCCAGCATGTGCTGCCGTCGAAAGGCAGCTTGAATCCAGGCAGTTCTGACCCACTAATACAGATTGACCCACCCCATGAATGGTCTCCTTTAGCAGACTTGGCACAGAATTCTGTAACAGAGTCAGGCTAAATCACCTGGACTTGCCTCTCCCTGCTGCCTGGGGAGATGCTGGAGGCAGGGGTGGCAGGTTTGTATAACTTGTGGAGGTGCCCAGAACGGGTCCAAGTCTCCCCCACACACCTGCCTAAGGCTCTGGGAAGGAGTTTGGATGCTGGAAGGGGTTGGAGTGCAGATGGGGTGTGGGCTCTGGGATGGCGTTTGGGTGCAGGCTTTGGGCTGGGGCCAGGGGTTGGGGTGCAGGAGGGGGTTTGTGATGCAGGCTCTGTGAGGTAGTTTGGGCGCTGGGTGCGGGCTGTGGGCTGGGACAGTGGGTTGGGGTGCAGGAGGGGGTGCTGGGGTCCCAAACCTTGGTGGAGCCAGGCCCTCCGGGCCCTGAATTTGCTGGAGCCCAGGTACCATGGGCCCATACAACTTGCTGCCCCTGGCTGGAGCTGGACTCTCCTTGACTGAATAGGCAGCTGGTGGTGGTGTGTTCTTTGGGCAGGGCCTGGGCAGTGGAACAAGCTTCCACCAGGGCTCTCTGCAGGGACCACGTTTGTAGTCAGAAAAGTTGAGGCCGGCTGGGGGTTGAGAGGGGAAAACCCTCCCTGCTGGGCCTTAGGGTGGAGTTCTTCTGGGACTTTGTGAGCTGACGACCCAATGCCTTCCCCTGGGGTAACTGGACTTTTGGTGTCCGGTAAGTACAACTGACTGGATGCTGCTAGGTCCAAAACCAGGCACCTGGCAACCCTAGAGCAGGGTCAGGTTTGCTACTGACTTGTCAGGTGTTTATGTAATGAGGTTAATGAGCAAGGAGCTCCATTCCACAGCAGTGCTTCCATGCTGGCTCCGAGCCCCAGAGCCCTAAGGAGAGACCTCCAGGGCTGGTTCCAGACGACACACGGGCCTAGGGTCCTGCCTGTTCAGAGTCTGCTTGGGGCTGGCTTCTGTGGCACAAGGGCAGACAGAAGAGCGTTATAAGGAAAACAAAGCAGCATCCCTGAGAATACAATGGGACCTGGAGGCCATTGGAAACCTCAGCCATGCTCCATAGTGGTTCCTGCATTCTGGAGCTGGGCGTATTGCCTATTGCTGGGAAGCAGCCTCCCTCAGAGTAACATTTTGCTGTTACAGCTTCGAGCTCCGTGGTCAGAAACCAACCATCCAGTCATCTGCAGAGCGCCCGAGACGGGACAATGGAGGCCGTCAGCCCGCCAAATGAAGGTAATGCCCTTTATCTTTTGAGAACAAAGCATGGAAGAGCAGCATGTCCTAGTGGATAGAGCAGGGAGTTGGGCATCTGAGTTCTAGGACTGACCCTGCGCAGACCCATTGTGTGACTGTGGACAAGTCACTTCTCCGCTCTCTGCCTCAGTTTCTCCTAAGCTTTCTTCCAGCCAGGGCAGCGTGTCCCTAGTGAGCCATGCCACATTCTCCAACATTATGTTAGATTGGCTTCTGGAGTGATTGAGACAGGGGAGGAGCTATGGTGGTGAGCAGGAAGGGGTCAGGGCGCGAGGGGGTGGGGTGATAGGAGGGGAAGTGGGGGTGGCGGTTCTCTGTGCCAGTGTAGAAGCAGAAGCCAGTGATGACGTGACACCTTGCATGATTCTCCTCATCTCTCTGCCAACAGGCCAGTTTGCCCCAGGCTCCTTCCTGGAGAAGCTGAATTCCCTGGTGAAAGGAATCGGCTGCCCCAATCCCAATGTGGGGAGGGCCCCGCACAAAGCCTTTGACAAGAGATGGGCGAGTCTGCCAAATCCAGCCCCTCCCCCTGCCGAGGTGCCAGTGACCGCATCCCCTCCATCATCTTGCTCCAACGGTAAAAAATCACCACCTGCGCATGGCGCACATTGGGCTATCACAGCCCATCTGGGTGCTCCCAGCCCAGGAGCAGGTAACAAGGGGTCCGAACTACTTTTATCCCAAGGAAAACAACTGCCCAGCATGTGGGACCATGGAGAGTGGGCCTCGGGCCTCACTGCAGAGCTACTGGAGTGAGCCCTGGCAGAGGCACTAAGAACTTTCTCGTGGTGTACACCGTCCATCCCTGCTGCAGCTGTTGTCCACTGAGTCTGGGCCATGCTCAGCTGCCACCTCCCTGCCTGGCTGGCTCAGTGTCATGCCCAATCCCTGTGCCTCTTACCCGCTTCGCCCTGCGGCATGGGGCCAGGGTGGTACGCTCCTGGGACAGGAGTGGCTCCATGGCAGTGGTGAGGAGGAGCAGTGTTTGCTGCCCCACTGGCTGGTGTGCCCACTCAGGTTTGGCCCTACAGGCCCTCTGTCATGGGGTCGGGGGGAGACAGTAGGGTGGACAGTGTTGCTGCGTGGCAGAACGTGTGTCTGGCTGCAGGAGAGATCTCTCTCCCCCCAGACTGGGCCGGTGCTACTTCCCCTCCCCATGGCCACCCCCCTCAGTCCTGCAGCTCAGTCAGTGCATGGCCTCTCCTCTGAGAGCAACCTCAGGTGGGACGGGTGTGGGGAGGGAGGCTGAGAAGCCAATGCTTGCCGGGGCAGTTGTTTGTTCCTGTTTGGGGACATGCTGACATGGGAGCTGGGGAGAACTCGGGTGAGGCTGGGCAGGCTGACGTCTCTCCTGTGTGCCTCAGAGCTCTGCCTCGGCCCTGACACAGCTCAGCCTCCTCCCAGCTGTGACACGATCCTGACTGGCCAGCAGGAAAATTTCATCTGCCTTATTGGGAGTAATATCCTTAACCTCTATTTATTAACAATCACCAAAACAGAATACACATGCAAAGCATATAATGCTCATCACTCCCAATAAGGGTTGCCAACCCTCCAGGATTGTCCTGAGTCTCCAGGAATTACAGATTAATTAGAGATTGTCATGTGATGAAACCTCCAGGAATACCTCCAAACAAAATTAGCAACTCTAGAGAGCCTTCTAGATGAGCCCTACAGTTCTAGTGCAGGAGGGGGATACTGGGATCATTTCTTTAACATCCACCCTAAAGAAACAAACAAAGGGCACTGCCCAACTTGTGTGTTCCTTGGCTGGTCCTGTTTAGAGAATGGCAGTCTCTTCTCCCCGCTCGGTCTCCTTCCCCTCTCCATCTGGTTTGACAGATCCGGCTTCATCAGCAGCTTACTCCCTTAACTATTCCTGATCTCTGTCATCGTCTCCCTCCCAGCAGGGGAGCCCCTTAGCCATAAAGATAAAGCAAGGGCTGGCCTCAGAGGAAATGCAAAACAGGGCTTCCCCCCAGGGACTGATCAGCACCAGGATTAGAGCCCTGCTAGGGAGGATTCTGCTGCAGGGGTTGCTGGGGGATGTTTTCTTAAGGAGACGAATGCAGCCTATGGCAGAGTCAGACAGCAGTCCTGGCTGTCTTCTCACCCTTTCCTTTCTGAGGTCTTTGCTGTCAACTTGACAAGTGGGTTTGGGTCTCCGTGTTTTTTGGGGTGATGTTGTACAACATCGGGGGGGGGGAGGAAGTGCTGCTAATTAGCTGTGCATGTCTGTAAATGCCAACTCCATGTGGCTCCCTAAACTCCCCTGCTCCGACAGCTTGTGCCAGATCAGGAATCCCATCTAGTTCCACCTAGCATGTTCCGAATGCTAGTTTAAACTAATTAATGTGAAAGAAGTGATCATGCTTTTTACCAAAGAGGATGATGCGATTTCTTCCTAACTTCTTAAAAAGTTTAAATTCTCTTAAGCATCATCACACCACGTACAGTTTTAACAAATAAACTTGTAAGTTTAACATGAAAAATGCTTTGTAGCACTCACGCTCAAGTTTTTGTCTTAGGGATATTTTGTAGAAATCCCATTCTTCAAAAAAATAGCATTAGCTTGCTTTTTAAAGTTTTGCCTAAATGAATTGCCCAGCATTCAAAAGCAATTCCAGACAAACCTATATTGTTCTAAAAACTTATTACTTGTAAACTGTCAGGAGAGCTTTAGATTCCCTTCAGCATTACGTTATACAAAACACACATGCGGCCTAACTTAAAAGAGAGGCTAGTTTGAACTAATTTTTGTCAAAGAGGTCCTAACTCTTTTTACCACTTTTTATTATTTCTTCCTGACTTTAACAGAATTTAGATTTTTAAAACTTTACTTGATGCAATTATGTTTAACAAATAAACTTCAAATGTTTAACGTGGAAACAGTGGGCACTGATAAATGCTTTGTAGCTGTCACATGTGCTTTTAAAGATAACACGAGAAAACAGAACATTGATAAATGTAAGTGAAGCAGCTTTGTAGTGTGCTCTCACGCGCACACACACTCACTCACAAACCTGTATTTTGTAGCGGTCTAATGAAATAATGACAGTTTATACAGGGCTAGCATTTGTCAACTGTGGAGAAGCAAAGCCTTTATTTGGGCCATTTTTTCCTTCTACTTAATAATTGAGACATGGCCTATCTGAAGAACCCGATCCCCTCAAGCCGCCACCTCCTGTCTTCTAAAAGAATTTAGTGTTTGCAGCAAAAGAATTCTTAATCACAGGATTAAAATTAAATAAAATTAGCTTTTAAATATTTTATTTCAATTTTCTATCACAAATTTAAAAAATAATGTAAACATGTTTTTTAAATTGAATGTATCTGTTACAGCTTAAAGAGATGCCAAGAACAGGAAATTAAGTTTACTTCATTTCCATAACTAAATCATTATTTTGCAGCAGAGACACATCCTACACCTTAAATAATACCCTAGCAACAACTATGTTGTTTTGTTTTTGTCTAGCATCACATTTAAGGGGCCCTAAAGAATTATTTTTCTTTTTTTATATAACACCTTAACCCTAGATGCTTTAGACAGTTAAATAATACAAGACAGTAGATGAGAGCCCTGGGCAATTACTGAAAACGCGTGTTAGGATGACTAAAAGCCTACTGCAGAGGGCCTGGGGGGAAATTAAAAGGCACAGCTTTTAAGGAAGAGGGCATGATTTGAGGAGGTATATAGAAAAGGGGGGAGATGAATGGTTCAGGGCTATTTTGTGTTGGCCCAGATGCCCTACTGCCTATATTTCTAACACACGCACAAGTACATGGGGTCCTATGCAACCTACTTCCCTTTTGACAGGAACCGCCTCTCCATATCCTGCTATGACCCAGACAGAAATCCCTCTTATGTGGGGTGGGAGGCCAATAGACTCTTAAACAATTGGCTGTAAATTACTGGCTAAGAAGCTGTTGCTGTTGTATGAAAGAGAATGAGCTTTTCAGACCTATTGATTGAAGATGGAAGAGTCCAATTTCAGCCCTCAAGGAAACATATTCTAGGAGAAAAAGCAACTGATTGCATGGACTGAACAAATGTTGCATGTCTGTTCATATGTAGTTTCGTAGTCCTGGAGAGCTTGATGGTGTTGGTTGCCCTATGGAAAAATAACAAATTGCACAACTGTACGTACTTTTTGGTTGGCAGTCTAACTCTCTGTGATCTGTTACTTGGCACAGTTTACTGAGGGTATGTCTACACTACAAAATTAGGTTGAATTTATAGAAGTCGTTTTTTAGAAATCGTTTTTATATATTCGAGTGTGTGTCCACCCACAGAAAATGCTCTAAGTGCATTAACTCGGCGGAGTGCTTCCACAGTATCGAGGCAAGCGTCGACTTCCGGAGTGTTGCACTGTGGGTAGCTATCCCACAGTTCCCGCAGTCTCCGCCGCCCATTGGAATTCTGGGTTGAGATCCCAATGCCTGATGGGGCTAAAACATTGTCACGGGTGGTTCTGGGTACATATCGTCAGGCCCCTGTTCCCTCCCTCCCTCCATGAAAGCAGCAGCAGACAATCGTTTCGCGCCTTTTTTCTTGAGTTACCTGTGCAGATGCCATACCTCAGCAAGCATGGAGCCTGCTCAGGTAACTGTCACCCTATGTCTCCTGGGTGCTGGCAGATGTGGTACTGCATTGCTACACAGCAGCATCAACCCATTGCCTTGTGGCAGCAGAAGGTACAGTAGGACTGGTAGCCGTCATCGTCATGTCCGAGGTGCTCCTGGTCGCCTCTGTGAGGTCGATCAGGAGAGCCTGGGCAGACATGGGTGCAGGGACTAAATTTGGAGTGACTTGACCAGGTCATTCTCTTTAGTCCTGCAGTCAGTCCTATTGAACCATCTTATGGTGAGCAGGCAGGCGATACGGATTGCTAGCAGTCCTACTGTACCATCTTCTGCCAGGCAGGCAAGAGATGAGGATGGCTAGCAGTCCTACTGCACCATTTTCTGCCGAGCAGCTATGAGATGTGGATGGCTTGCAGTCCTTCTGCACCGTCTGCTGCCAGCCAAAGATGTAAAAGGTAGATGGAGTGGATCAAAACAAGAAATAGACCAGATTTGTTTTGTACTCATTTGCTTCCCCCCCTTCCCCGTCTAGGGGACTCATTCCTCCAGGTCACACTGCAGTCACTCACAGAGAAGGTGCAGCGAGGTAAATCTAGCCATGTATCAATCAGAGGCCAGACCAACCTGCTTGTTCCAATAAGAACAATTACTTAGGTGCACCATTTCTTATTGGAATCCTCCGTGAAGTCCTGCCTGAAATACTCATTGATGTAAAGCCACCCCCTTTGTTGATTTTAATTCCCTGTAAGCCATGTCATCAGTCGCTCCTCCCTCCGTCAGAGCAATGGCAGACAATCGTTCCGCGCCTTTTTTCTGTGCGGACGCCATACCAAGGCAAGCATGGAGGCCGCTCAGCTCACTTTGGCAATTAGAAGCACATTAAACACCACACGCATTATCCAGCAGTATATGCAGCACCAGAACCTGGCAGAGCGATACCGGGCGAGGAGGCGACGTCAGCGCGGTCACGTGAGTGATCAGGACATGGACACAGATTTCTCTCAAAGCATGGACCCTGCCGATGCATGCATCATGGTGCTAATGGGGCAGGTTCATGCTGTGGAACGCAGATTCTGGCCTCGGGAAACAAGCACAGACTGGTGGGACCGCATAGTGTTGCAGGTCTGGGACGGATTCCCAGTGGCTGCGAAACTTTCGCATGCGTAAGGGCACTTTCATGGAACTTTGTGACTTGCTTTCCCCTGCCCTGAAGCACATGAATATCAAGATGAGAGCAGCCCTCACAGTTGAGAAGCGAGTGGCGATAGCCCTGTGGAAGCTTGCAACGCCAGACAGCTACCGGTCAGTTGGGAATCAATTTGGAGTGGGCAAATCTACTGTGGGGGCTGCTGTGATGCAAGTAGCCAACGCAATCAAAGATCTGCTGATATCAAGGGTAGTGACCCTGGGAAATGTGCAGGTCATAGTGGATGACTTTGCTGCAATGGGATTCCCTAACTGTGGTGGGACCATAGACGGAACCCATCTCCCTATCTTGGCACCGGAGCACCAAACCGGCGAGTACATAAACCGCAAGGGGTACTTTTCAATAGTGCTGCAAGCTCTGGTGGATCACAAGGGACATTTCACGGACATCAACGTGGGATGGCCGGGAAAAGTACATGATACTCGCATCTTCAGGAACTCTGGTCTGTTTCAAAAGCTGCAGGAAGGGACTTTATTCCCAGACCAGAAAATAACTGTTGAGGATGTTCCACGGTATGCATCCGATGAAGTGAGCTGTAGCTCACGAAAGCTCATGCTCAAATAAATTGGTTAGTCTCTAAGGTGCCACAAGTACTCCTTTTCTTTTTGCGAATACAGACTAACACGGCTGTTACTCTGAAACCTGTCGAAATGCCTATAGTTATCCTTGGGGACCCAGCCTACCCCTTAATGCCATGGCTCATGAAGCCGTACACAGGCAGCCTGGACAGTAGTCAGGAGCTGTTCAACTACAGGCTGAGCAAGTGCAGAATGGTGGTAGAATGTGCTTTTGGATGTTAAAGGCGCGCTGGCGCAGTTTACTGACTCGCTTAGACCTCAGCGAAACCAATATTCCCACTGTTATTACTGCTTGCTGTGCGCTCCACAATGTCTGTGAGAATAAGGGGGAGACGTTTATGGTGGGGTGGGAGGTTGAGGCAAATCGCCTGGCTGCTGGTTATGCGCAGCCAGACACCAGGGCGGTTTGAAGAGCACAGGAGGGCACGGTGTGCATCAGAGAAGCTTTGAAAACCAGTTTCATGACTGGCCAGGCTACGGTGTGAAAGTTTTGTTTGTTTCTCCTTGATGAAACCCTTCTGTTGCTTGGGCAATCCTCTGGGGTGGAGTGGCTGGTTGGCCGGTGGCCCCCCCCACCGCGTTCTTGGGCGTCTGGGTGTGGAGGCTACGGAACTTGTGGAGGAGGGCGGTTGGTTACACAGGGGCTGTAGTGGCAGTCTGTGCTCCAGCTGCCTTTGCTGCAGCTCAACCATACACTGGAACATACTGATTTGATCCTCCAGCAGCCTCAGCATTGAATCCTGCCTCCTCTCATCACGCTGCCACCACATTTGAGCTTCAGCCCTGTCTTCAGCCCACCACCTCTCCTCCCGGTCATTTTGTGCTTTCCTGCACTCTGACATTATTTGCCTCCATGCATTCGTCTGTGCTCTGTCAGTGTGGGAGGACAGCATGAGCTCAGAGAACATTTCATCGTGAGTGCGTTTTTTTTTTTCTTTCTAATCTTCACTAGCCTCTGGGAAGGAGAAGATCCTGTGATCATTGAAACACATGCAGCTGGTGGAGGGGAAAAAAAGGGACAGCGGTATTTAAAAAGACACATTTTATAAAACAGTGGCTACGCTCTTTCAGAGTAAACCTTGCTGCTAACATTACATACATAGCACATGTGCTTTCGTTACAAGGTTGCATTTTGCCTCCCCCCTCCCCATGGCTACCCCCTCCCCATGGCTAACAGCGGGGAACATTTCTGTTCAGCCACAGGCAAACAGCCCAGTAGGAACGGGCACCTCTGAGTGTCCCCTGAAGAAAAGCACCCTATTTCAACCAGGTGACCATGAATGATATCTCACTCTCCTAAGGATAACATAGAGAGATAAAGAACAGATGTTGTTTGAACGCCAGCAAACATACACTGCAATGCTTTGTTGTACAATGATTCCTGAGCATGTTACTGGCCTGGAGTGGTAAAGCGTCCTACCATGGAGGACACAATAAGGCTGCCCTCCCCAGAAATCTTTTGCAAAGGCTTTGGGAGTACATCCAGGAGAGCCGCGAATGCCAGGGCAAATAATTCCTTTCACATGCTTGCTTTTAAACCATATATATTATTTTAAAAGGTACACTCACCAGAGGTCCCTTCTCCACCTGCCGGGTCCAGGAGGCAGCCTTGGGTGGGTTCAGGGGGTACTGGCTCCAGGTCCAGGGTGAGAAACAGTTCCTGGCTGTCAGGAAAACCGGTTTCTCCGCTTGCTTGCTGTGAGCGATCTACAACCTCATCATCATCTTCTTTGTCCCCAAAACCTGCTTCTGTGTTGCCTCCATCTCCATTGAAGGAGTCAAACAACATGGCTGGGGTAGTGGTGGCTGAACCACCTAAAACGGCATGCAGCTCGTCATAGAAGCAGCATGTTTGGGGCTCTGACCCGGAGCGGCCATTCGCCTCTCTGGTTTTCTGGTAGGCTTGCCTCAGCTCCTTAAGTTTCATGCAGCACTGCTTCGGGTCCCTGTTATGGCCTCTGTCCATCATGCCCTGGGAGATTTTTGACAAAGGTTTTGGCATTTCAAAAACTAGAACGGAGTTCTGATAGCACGGATTCCTCTCCCCATACAGCGATCATATCCTGTACCTCCCATTCAGTCCATGCTGGAGCTCTTTTGCGATTCTGGGACTCCATCATGGTCACCTCTGCTGATGAGCTCTGCCTGGTCACCTGCAGCTTGCCACGCTGGCCAAACAGGAAATGAGATTCAAAAGTTCGCAGTTCTTTTCCTGTCTACCTGACCAGTGCATCTGAGTTGAGAGTGCTGTCCAGAGCAGTCACAATGGAGCACTCCGGGATAGCTCCCGGAGGCCAATACTGTTGAATTGTGTCCACAGTACCCCAAATTCGACCCGGCAAGGCCGATTTAAGCACTAATCCACTTGTCAAGGGTGAAGTAAGGAAATCAATTTTAAGAGCCCTTTAAGTCAAAAAAAAAGGGCTTCATCGTGTGGATGGGTGCAGGTTTACATCGATTTAACGCTGCTAAATTCGACCTAAAGTCCTAGTGTAGACCAGGACTGAGTAACATTCTTATGTCTGGAAGGAAAACTCCAAGACTGTCTTACACAGTCTGGTTTATTAGGAAAGGCTATATGTTTGTTTTAGACCTAGTCATTGAGAGACATTTGATTGTGGTTAAAAGGAGGCCTTATGAGGCAAATAAGAAGTACAAGGTTTTCTTATCAGACCATGTCGGCTTATCTCAGTTTCCCTGGTACTGTTAGAAACCCTCAACGGAAAATGTATCAACAACTTACCAGACTGTTCAACAGGGTTTGCCTCTTTATTCCATAAGTGTCTTTATAACCATTTTGGCAACAATTGTTATGCTTTGCGTGGATATTTACATACTAATAACTCAGAGATCTATGGCATGGTGTAGGATATTTCTGATTGTAACTGGTGGATTCATCACCTGTTGGCCTCCGTTGTTTGTTCTGGTGCTCACAGATGTAGCCTGCAAAGTAAAAGTGTGCCATTTTATACAAGGCTGGCTGGTTCATTGCCTTGGCCCTCATTAATTCTGCACTGAATCTCAGCATTTACATTATGGCCAGCAAGAAACCATGGCGGTTTTCTTTCACCTTGTTTGTGGCTGTCTAGTGAAGACCAGCTTGACCAGATCTTTGTCTGTGATCTGTGTTGGACCATAGAGGCAGCGCAAGTCTGCGGCTCATGCACTCAAATCATAGGGAAAAACGTTAGCCACGTTTTAAACGCTGAGTACCTGTTTATCACATAACTTGTCTGGGTTTTAATTCTGTAACAACTGACTCAGAAAAGTATAAAATATATAAATAATGCAAAACCAAGGGTGCAACAGCCCCATCTTCTTATCCCCTTAAACAGAAAGCCCTCCTTACTTCGGGAGGGAGACTAATAGACTTTTTGAAAAAATAGCCCTGAACTATTGTCTAAGGAAGTATTGCACAAGCTGTTGTATAAAAGAGGATGTGCCATTCTAACAGGATGGAAGTACCCTGAATCCAAGCCTCGCCAACACCAGCAGTCAAGAGGCTCATGAAGGGATCTAGATCAGGGTTACAAAGATTGTCACATGAGAGGGGTCAGGGGTCACTGACTCTAGGGCTTCCTCTTGCATCTTCCTTTTCTTTGAAAATCAAATGCAAATAAAACATAACCTCAGCCAAACACAGAGGGGTCCAGTCAGCTATTAACTCTCCCAAAGGGGATCGAGAAGGTAGGCAGGCAGGTCAGGATCAGGGAATGTCAGGGCTTGTATTGCCACTCACCATGTAGCGTGTGGGCACCTCCCATGTAATATCCATTAGCAACTGGATTCCTTGGAGTCTTTGGTTCTGCTCCCTTTTGAGGTAAAAAGCTGGTCTTATGGTGGGATTTGTTGGTTTTTATTCTCGGGGGGGCGGGGCAGGAGGGTTATGAATGTCACTCCAGTAACGGGCTTTGTCCAAGGGCCAGGTTCTCTGTGTCCCTAAAGTTGCTCTGAGTCTAGACTCAGCTAATGGCTCGGGAAGGCCGTTCCATAGCTGGATCCATTGGTCCTTGGCTCTTGTACCGTCCTGAGAGGATTATTTTTGCTATTATTGAACATCTGTCAGTAGGGACTGCAGCATTGCTAACTTGTGTGACTTTATCATGAGTCACACTATTTAGGGTCTGTCTTTAAGCCCCAGCTCCTGGAGTCACATGAATATGTAAGAATCTCTGCTTTGGTTTGTCTATAAAAAGCAAGTTTCTAGCCATTATGATTGCAGGGGAAAGTTTGAAAATGTGACCTCAGTGTAACTTTTAGGCTCAGAAACCAGAAGGCAAATAAAAAGAACCCAAAATGTATACGTGTTTTTTTTAATATCTTGTGGGTTTTAAACCCAACTGATGATTTTTCAGTGCTTAGGGCTGGTGATGCTGCTGCTGTGTCTGGACTACCGTGCCTTTCTGCTAATGTAGTATTCCCCAAACAGCTCTGCCTCTGGAGCCCAGACCGCTTCTGGTGCATTGCCATTGTCAGTGACTGGATGGGCAGGTCGTGCTACTGGGACAATTGGGATGGCCCACAGAAACAGAGCCGGTGCCCTCTTTGGTTGTGCTTAGATGCCTTCTGTGTCCCTCCTGTAGGGCTGACCTCAGGCCTTGTGTGGTCTTGATGCTGTATCAGGTACCTGTCTGAAATCTAACCTCCTCTCCCACTTGCAGTTGAGATTGCTGGACACTCTTGTTTCTCCGGTTCCAGATTCCAGCTTGTATCTCTTTACTTAACAACTACTTCAGGGTGATCTGTCTTTGGCCCAAGTCATTTGCTAGGTGTTGGCACGAAGGCTTTTGTCCTTTGGCCTGTGAGGCTTGTACAGTGCTGTAAGCAGTGCTGTAGCAGTTTTAACAGTGTCAGTAGAGAAGCCAATGGGTGTGTCTACGCTGCAATTAAACACCGACAGCTGGCCCGTGTCAGATGACTCGGGCTTGTGGGGGTCAGGCTTGTGGGGCTCAGGCTATGGGGCTGTAAAATTGCGGTGTAGAGATTAATACTCAAGCTGCAGTCTGGACTCTGGGACCCTCCCGACCCACAGGGTCCCAGAGCTCAGACTCCAGCCTGAGCCCAAATGTCTACACTGTAGGTTCACAGCCCTGCAAGCCTGAGTCAGCTGACACAGGCCAGTGTAGACATGTCCCTGGGGGAGGGGATATTTATTTTTAAATCAGTGTCTTTACTATTTATGGCTATTTTTACAAACTTTTCTGCCAACCTATTTGACTGAACATAGGGCTTGACGTGGTGGGTCTGAACTGGCCTGGCACAGAACAACCTGAAATGAGCCACTCCTGGGAACCAGCACTCCATTGCACTAGGCACTTGCACAAACACAGGCCGGAGACTGTCCTTGCCCTCATTAATTCATTGCTAATCCCATGGGGAGCAAACTGATTTACAGCATGCTGCCACAGTGCTCCGAGATGCTCCTTAGTGTGCAAACAGCTCAACTTAAAAAGAATGTGGTAGCCGCGGCACACTAAGGAGAGGTGACCTTTTCCATGTAATTTGCAGAGCGCAGTGTAATTTGGAGAGTTTCACGTCTGGATGTTTGATCTTTGCTGATGTGGTGACATGAGGAGGGTCCTACCCGCTGGTTTGTGGTGACCCGCTATCCCTTCCCTGAGAGCAGGGGGGCTCAGGCCCGGAGTCTGCAATGGGATGGTGTGCTGTGTCTGTTTCGAAGTGACTCTGATCAATTTTCAGTCCATGCTGGTGGCACGGCCGCTGTGAAATTCTCTGTTATGCCTCACAAGCAGGCATGTGATTTAGAGCTGCTGCTGTTTCAATTTCCCACAGGACTCCCTACTGTTGTACCGCTGCCTGTGAGTGCTCAGCGAGAGCCTGTCACCAAACCGATCGCTGAGGTGAGCGTCTCGTCGGCTTGGGGAAGCAGGACAGCCGCCCGCCCCCCACTTGCTCCCGCAGGTAGGAGAATCACTACTGTTAGAAGGGATCAATACACACTTCCCCTCCTCCATGGGATCCCCCATGGATGGGGATGGGTTCCCCTAAAACAACACTTCCTTGTGTACCAGTGAACCCCAAGGCGCTCAAAGGGAGGGAGTTTATTACAGGACTAACCCATCAGTGATCCTGCTGTGCAAATTCTTTGTTGCATTTTTCTCAGTGTCAACAATTAAACCAAACTGGTCAGTTTCCCTTTCGTCTTTGCTCTGTGTCTGCCTTCAGGTTCTCATGCAGTAGCCCAATGGCGGGATGTTTATTATTTATTTGTAGAGCTCAGAGACCCCACCTGAGATCAAGGCCCCATTCTGCTAGATGCTGTGTGTACTTAAAACAAGAAAACAGCGCTTGCCCTGATTAGCTCACGGTTGAAGATGAGATGCAGGGTCGAGATGGAGGCCGAGGGGGAGGGGTTGTGCCCCAGGGCTTGCAGCAGGTCCATGGCACATCTGGGAATAGACTCCAAGTCCTCATCTGCTTTGGGCTGGCTCGAGCGTGGGAAGGGGAGAAAAGTTTAAATCCAAACAAAGCACCTGTGTGTTTGGCCCATGAGCCTCTGAGCTGGTGAATCTCGTACAGCGCTGCCGGCTGGGCTGTAGTAGTTTAATAGCCCCAGTAGACAGCCACTGGGCATGTCTGTGCTGCAATTAAACACCCTTTAGTGTCGAGCTGCAGCAGCTTGCCAGGCAGCCCCACAAAGAACAAGTGCAGCCAAAGCACTAGCAGGTGAGCGTGCCTTGGAACAGGTTTCCTGGGCCTAGCTGAGGTCCAGCTGCGTCTCTCTTTCTCTCCTCCTCTGCGAGCAGAACTGCTTCCTCCCCAGGCTGTCGGCTCCATGCACTCGGCTTCCTCCTGGGGCCAGGGGAGAGTCTGGCCTTAGAGCTAGGCTTCCCCTGAGTACTTCTGTGACTCGCCCGCCCTTGTTCTAGCACCCATGGGAGTCCTAGCACAGTGCAGCCCTGTTGCCTTCACACCCCACCTCCACTGACCCCTGGCAGTGCCCTGACTCTCATGAAAAGTACCCCGGGATCTTCAATGAGCACAAGTGCCCGGGATTGAGCTCTGATGTCTTGACGGCGGCACAGCGCCTGCTCCAGTCGTCATGCTGGCGGATTGGCGCAAGAGCGCCGGTGAAGGCCTAGGCTGTAGCCTTGCTATAACCGTGCTGTGACCGTGTCCCCTTGCAGCGTGTGCTGCACGGTCAGTCCAGTGTTTCAGCTTGATTAGAGGCCGTGCAGAGGTCTCACCTCCACACCGTGCTTTAGGTATGGACTTAGCTAGGGCTTGACCACATGCAGCACGAGATGTTCCTCAGTTTCCCCTCTAAATCCTGAACTGGCTTGACCCTGCTTAGCTGGAGCCAATGGGATCCCTGCAGGTTATCAGGGAGTGAGCCAGCATAGGGACAATGGCACTCCACCCAAAGGGATATTGAATTTCAGCCCTTCCCCAAGGGCTCTGGGTTTGGGGGGGAAGGAGTGGGGAGAAAGCTGCCAGTGAGGCAGGTGAAGCTGAGCAGACACCCCCACCCTCATTGTCACTAGGAGGAAGTGATGGCAGCTGATAAGGGAAATGCAGTTCCCAGTGGGAGGGAGGTGGTGGCCCATGGCAGGTTCAGGAGTGGTCATGCTTCTCTTCCTGAGATAAGTCTCTGGTGGCTCCTGTCCAAACTGCTTCCTTCCTCTCTGTCCCAGGCAGCTGGAAAGCCAAGGAGCACTCCTGGATGGGATTACAATCCTCCTGAGGGGAGTGCGAGGGTTTGAAAGGCCTGGGAGGCAGGAGCTGGCCTGGCAGCCGGGGAATCAGGTTGGAGAGCCTAGTGTTTGGGTGAGGGGGTATTTGAGATGGTGCATGTCCTTCATGGGGAGAAGATACTTTTTGGGGTACATCCCAAGGGAAGGTGCTTTAGAGAGACATCTCACTGGGACCGAGCAGGGGGAGGGGCATTCTTGCCACCCACCACTGCGTTAAAAAGACCCATGAGCTCCCCCGCAGGGAGCTGGGAAGCTGGAGGACACACCTCCTCTTAGAGAGAGGACACACCTTTGAACTCTGTGGAAATAGCCTGAAGTAAGAGGGGCAGAGTGGGGAAGGATTGCTTGGAAAATAGGATCTGACCCTCCTGAAATGGAGACAGGGCTGTGGTCAGAGTGGGGTGTGAGAGCCAGGACTCCTGGGTTTTATTTGTAGCTCTGCTGCTGGCTCTCTGTGTGGCCTTGGGTGAGTCACTGCCCCTCTCTGTGCCTTAGTTTATCAAGTTTGTCCAAAGGTCGGGGAAGGGGGTGGTGATCTTTCCCTGCCTCCCTGGGGCTGAGGCTGAATCAGTGGCCTCTTCCAGATCAAGACATGGAAGGTGCTAGGTGACCACTGTTCCCTCGAAGCTGTGCACGTGTGTGCGTGCCCTCAGATCCTAAACCCCGTGCACAAGGTGAAACACCGTGCGCACAAAAATTGCAAAGAGGAAATTTTTTGCGCTCACGGCCTGTCACATTGTAGGTGACACGTGTGAGTTAACACCTGCCACTTCCCCATCTGGACAAAGGCCTGAGATGAAAGACGCTGGTGAGTGCTGAAGCCCTTGCTCCTTCTCCACCATACTGGGGGCCAGGGCACCCCTCCCTCTTGCCCTGCCCCCAGCGTGTCTTGTCTCACACATGCAACAGGACTCTGCTGCCCCCAGGCTCAGCTGGGGCGTTGCTGTGCTGGGCTCCCCAGCAGATGGAGCAGCAAGCGGTTCCCTGGCCACGCCCGTTACATGGCAGCAACAGCCCTGGGGAGGTAGGGCAGGGGAGCTGAGCGGTGCCTACTCAATCCAGCCCCATCCGCCCTTCACGCTGCCGTCCAGGGGGGCTGCGGTGTCTGGGGGGGAGGTAAGGGAGACCCCCACCCCTGTGTGTATGGAGCCATGGGGGGAATAGTCCAGAAATGGGCTGTCAGAGGGGACCAGGCTTCTGACCCTATTGCCCTCTGGGGGGACATGAGCAAAGATGGGGTTGAGCCCCAGTGCTGGAATCCAGCCTGCCCTGATGTGTGGGGCCAGGTCCCATCCAGCAATTGGCTGAGCTGCTGCCCCTCCTCCCACTGCTCTTTCTGGGGGCGGGGGTAATTGGAAGGCTCTGCTCTTTTCTGGCATAAAGGGGTGTCTCCCGCTCCCATCTCTCAGGCCTTGGTTTGCACATGGGTAGGGCCCTGCCAAATTCACAGCCATGAAAAACACATGGACTGTGAAATCTGGCTCCCCCCCTCTCCCCCCCCCCCCGAAATTGGTATAGTAGAGGGTAAAATTACACAGAAGATCAGATGTCACGGGGGAGACCAGCGTTTCTCACATGGTGGGTCCTGACCCAAAAGGGAGTTGCAGGAGGGGGCTTGGTATTGCTGCCCTTACTTCTGCGCTGCTGCCTTCCGAGCCGGGCGGCCGGAGAGCAGTGGCTGCTCACTGAAGGTCCAGCTCTGCAGGCAGCAGCGCAGAAGTCAGGGCAGCAGCAAGGGTGCCCCGTTATCAGATGGGAGGTAGAGTGACGCTCCTACCCCAGCCCTAGGTGAGTGTTCTCCCCTCTCAGACTACGTGCAAGGAACTGGCATGGTGTGTCCGTCGCTGCATGGACCCCAGCCCAGTGAGTATGGGGCTGCAGTGAGCTGCTGCAGCTGGAGAGGACTTTGCTGGTTTGAAAGACAAGGCCCTGCTTGCGAAAACCTCAGTGGGTGGGTGTGGGGTGTATCCTGGCTTTTTAATTCCTTACCTGCAGGCAGGTGTGTCCACCCCCTGCTGGTTGCAGCAGACCCCTTGCAGCTTCCTTCGCCATTGCAGCAGGGCAGAACTCACTTCTAGCACTTTGACGTGGAGCGCCTGGGCTGGATCGGAAGGGCTTGATCTCACAGGGCTCTGAGTTAAGGGGGGCACACAGAAAGCTTGTATGTAACACTCACAATGTTTAAAACTAATATGATGCAACAGCAGCTGGGCCTGGTGTTCGCTGCCAGCCAAGGACCCTCTCCCCCCACCCCACGCATACACAGCAACTCCCCACAAGCACCCCTGCACTCTTGAGGGCTTCAGCAAGGGGTTCGGGATGGAGCCCTTAGTGCCCCCCAGCAGTGTCGCAGCAAGGGAGGGATGCTTAAAAATAAAGCAATGTCCCCTTTTTAAAACTCACTGTTCCTAACAGTTGTGCCCCAGCCCTGGACCCTGCGGTTTGTTACAGCCCTGGCAATGGACTCTGATTGATTAGCAGGAGGAGCCACGGGTGTTGCCAACAGGGGGCAGGACAGTGCCCACCTACACACTGGAAGTTTGAGGCATGTGGAGCCATCCTTCCATGGAGCAGGAACACTGGGGCTTTGTTCATAGTTTAAATGGACTGTTTTAGATGCCAAGGCAGCCCAGTGTGATCGGGCAGCTTCACTCAGTCCCGTCAGTGTCCCTGGGCCTCCATGTGGATCAGCTGCAGTCATCAGGAGAGAGCTCAGCTTGGTTCCTCCTCTAAATAACACGTGGGACTGGGTTTGCTGAAGGGCTCGGCAGCTCCCATTGCACCATGCTTATGTCCAGAGTTTCAAAAGGGTTCGGTGCTCCGTGTGCTGAGCCCTTCTGAAAATAATGGGCCTACAGTAACATCACATTCCACTCTCCCATACACAGGTTCAGCTCCATGGACACTGGTGGAGCTGAAAGTGGAATTTTTCCCTAGGCTGTAACAAAGCTGCTGGTCCAGGGGAAGGTCTTGTCATCCTTAGGCCCCGATCTTGCATTCGTATCAGCACGTGCATCCTTCTGCATCCCCGGAGCCTTAGGGTTGGAGTTGCCATGCAGGCTGTTCTTACCTGCTCAGTGCAAGCCCCGCACCCAATTTTAGCACAGTAACAAAGGGCAGCTAGTTACGTTTCTTAAACCTTATCAACCCAGAACCTTTCGGCTGTGAAAAGTAATGCACTGTCAGATCAAAGGGGATTAAACGGTCTTGCAGTTAGGGATTTAAGGACCCGATCCTGATCTCATTGAAGTTGGGGGGAGCAAAAGCTGCTGTTAGTGTGGTAATGGGAGGGAAATGCTCCAGGAGCTGGAAAGTCTGCTCTGTGTATTCCGGTATGCCGAGAGGCCTCAGCTGAGATCAGGGCCCCGTTGATTTTTGAACAGTGTGAACAATGTCGCACATATTAAATGGATTAAAAACTGGTTAAGGATCGCTCTCAAAATTAATGGGGAATCATCCTCCAGTGAGATCTCTTCTAATAGGGTCCTTCAGGGCTTGGTATGGGGACAGTGCTGTTCAGGAGCTTGAACAACAATCTGGAAGAAAGCATAAAATCTTAGCTGGGAAAATTTGTGTCTGTCACCTGTCCACTGATTCATTGTGGATAATGACACATCCTTTCCACAGAGCAATCTGGGCCAGTTGGCAAGGGGACAGGGTGCTCGTGTTTTAACACTGCCCCATGCAAGGCCCTGCAGAGTGTGGGTCATGTATAAAATGGGGAACTGTGTCCTGGAATGTGGGACACTGGAAAGGACTGAGGGGTCATGGCAGAAGGAATCCAACTGAATGTGAGCTCGCAGGGCGATGCTCTAGCTCAGGGTGAACGCAATCCTCAGGTGTGTAAGGGAGCTAGCAGGTGGGAGTAGAGAGATGCTATCGCCTCTGTATAGGTTATATGTTAGTGGGGCCATTACTGGTTGCTGGGTTTCGTTCTGGTGTCCACGCAGCCACAAGAATGCTAACAAATTAGAAAGCGTTGAGGAAAGCACTACAGGAACAATTCAAGGATTGGAAAACCTGTCTGAGAGACAAACGAAACTTGATCCATTTAGTTTATCAAAGAGAAAGTTCAGAGGTGACTTAATCGTGGTTTTCAAGAACCAACGTGGGTACTTCTCTGCCTGAGGGGCTCTTAAAGGCAGAATAAGATGCAGCGGCTAGAAGCTGAAGCTAGCTAAATTCAGACTAGAAATAAGGTGCAGACTGTTGACCACTGGAACAGTTTATCTGGGAGTGTGGTGCGTTCCCCAGCACTTGGAGTCTTTACATTGAGATTGGGGGGGCTCTTAAAACACGTGCTCTGGCTCAAACACAGCTGCTGGGCCTGCCACAGGAATTGCCTGGTGAGATTCTCCGGCCTGTGACACAGGACATCAGACTAGGTCAGTGTTTCTCAAATGCAGCCACCATGACCACATGCAGCCACCAGGGGCTTTTCTTGTGGCCACAGCCTGCTGGGTGGTGATGGGGGGAGGGGCAAAGCAGTTGCCCCTCCTCAGGGCCACCTGCAGGGGTTGGTCCTTGCCCCCTTCTGGAGCCACAAACATTGTAGGAGCAGGCGGCCAGTGTGAGTTCCCACCTTCCCAGGGGTGGTGGAGGTTGGGTTTCGGCCCTGTGGTGATAGGCAGTAGGCTCTGGCGTATGGCGGCAGACTTCAGCCTCCAGCCGCAGGGCTTCAGGCTCTAGCCCTGGGCTCACCCCCCATTGCCCCTGGTCATCCCCGACACCTTCCCACCTCCCTGTGTAGGACTTAATTTGTCCCTCAGCTTGCCAGGGCTGGGTAAGTCCACTGTGAAAAGTGATATTAACAAATATACAAATATAACTTTTCAGAGTAGCAGATTTACTAGCTAGCACGTCTACAATCTCCCTGGTCACTCAATAACAGACTTAAAAGTGGCAATTCTTCAACAAAAAAACTTCAAAAAGAGACTCCAGTGTGAAACTGCAGAACTGGAATTAATTTGCAAACTGGACACCATCACATTAGGCCTGAATAAAGACGGGGAGTGGTTGGGTCATTACAAAACCTACACCTAATTTCCCCCTGCTGTTACTCACACCTTCTTGTCAACTGTTTGAAATAGTCCGCTCTCATTACAACTTCAAAAGTTATTTTTCCTCCCTTGGTATCCTGCTGTTTAATTGAATTGTCTCATTAGACTGACCTCACACTTGGTAAGGCAACTCCCATCTTTTCATGTACGTATACCTGCTCCTGTATTTTCTGCTCCATGCATCTGATGAAGTGGGTTTTAGCCCACGAAAGCTTATGCCCAAATAAATCTGTTAGTCTCTAAGGTGCCACAAGGACTCCTCGTTGTTTTTACAAAAACAAAATCAACCAAAAAAATCAAAACATGCAAAGCACCTTATTTGTGTTCCTGGTCTGTTTGCATCTAGTAAAGAACAGAGACAACTGCACATTACTTCATTTTTTTTGCAGACTCAACAATAAAAGTAAACTCCTATATAAATAAATAAATAATAATTTGGACGTGAGTATGCGCATATTTATTTGTTTTTCCTAAAATTAAATATTTTAGGAAAAATTGTCAGAGCGGCCACCAGACACTTCATTGTGAGAACCCCTGCACTAGGTGGTTACAATGTACCTCTCTGGCCTTAGAATCCACAGGCTATGCTTGGGGCTCTGCTCCCCATAGGGACACTGGCCCTGAGGTTCTCTCCCCCCCCAGATGGGACAGAGGGCTGAGCTCTCCCCGGGATTAGACCTGGGGTCCCTGATCCACCAGACCACGCTGCCTTTGCTGCCTCATGTGTTCTTTGGGTGATGCTCTGGCTGTGCCTGACCTGGAGTACCCCTGGGGGGGGGGCCTGTCAGCCCTGAGGGATTTCAGTGTGAAGGAGAAGTGGAGGGGTTTTGTTGTAGTTGAATGCCAGAGAGAAAATGTCTCCACTATAACAAATTGTGAGGGGAAGGGGGCCTGCTTTCCTGCTAGCGTGGGGCAGAGGGGGGCCGTGAGAACCCCCTTCCCCTGCAAAACTCAAGAATGGAGGCTTCCCAAACTGCCCCGTGTCACTACTTGCGGTGCTGGCGGGCATGGGGGATGTGATGAGTTCTGTGGGGCTCTGCAAACCCCAGCCTGCCCTGTTAAATGGACCAGTTTTCTTTCTTTAAAGAAGGGAATTTCCCGGGGCTCTGTCTGCTGCTTTGCCCGGCCTTGTGGCAGCTCAGGCTTCGCTTTTCCTCTGCATCGTCAGACGTGACCTCATGCTACGGGGTACAGGGCAATGGCCACCCCCCGAGAGACCCCAATGCGCACGCCGAGCATGAAGCTCCCAACATTGGGCACCGGCTGGGATCTGCCCTGCCCAGTGCAGGTGGCTGAACAAGGCCTTGCGCACTGTTCGCACCCTTGCCGTGGAGTCAAGCTGGGGCCCAGGCCATGCGTGGGGAGATTTTACCTCAGAAGCTCCCTGCCTCTCCCTTTATTACAGGGGGAGTGCCAAAATCCAGCAGCCAGAGGGGAGCGGTGTCCCTACCCAGAGCCAGTGATGGGGAGGTAAAAGGCAGACCCATATAGGGCTGAGCAAAGCAACACACTGACCATCTCCTTCTAACCCCCTCCTTCCCGCAGCTCCGCGCCAGGCCTCCAGCGTGGCCCAGGAACCATCTCTCCGGGCGGCTCTGGAGCTCCAGGGCGGCACCAGCAGCCTCGACGAGCAGGCCCAGCAGCTGGATGCGGAGATCAACGAGCTGATCCAGCAGTGGGAGCTCAGGCCCGAGGATGAGGAGTTGGAGGACACGGCCTCTTCCGTGCTGCTGAAGAGTAGGTGCCCTCGGCGCATGGTGCCCATACCCCTGTGGGCTGTCCGGCTCCACAGCCCAGGGAACTTAGAGCGGGGGTGATCCCTGTCAGATCACCTGCGGCAGCAGCAGGATGGTTCCCTACAGACCGTCCCCAGGGCTCTGTCCAGTCTGGGTTTAGATGCTGCTTGGCCCAGTCCCTCTCCAGTAGCCAGTTCCCCCAGCCCTGGACCTCCTAGCATAACAGGGAACGTCTGCTTTGTTCAGACACCCCCAAGGCTCCTACCTCTCCCCTTGCCCAGCCCCAGTCCCTCTCCCAGCCCAGTGCTTCCCCAACTTTGGTCTGGCTCAGGACTGTATAGTAGCTCTGAGGCCAACATGCCACTTCCTATCCTTGCCTACTCGCACAGAGCCCAGCAGAGTGAAGGTGGGTCCCAGGCCAGGGTTGGGGAGAGGAGCCAGGCACTGAAAGCTCCAGAGATGTGCCCCTAATCCCAGAGACCCACCTGGGCGTGGCTTGCCCTTTCCCCTGCATCTCCCTGCCCGGTGGCTTTGGCAGGGCCAGGTGTCACTCTGAGCTCCTGCCCTGATGAGACACCCCCAGATTCCCACCCAGTGTGCTTTCTGCGCAGGTAAATGGTGCCAGGGTGACCCCATGGACCTGGACGACGAGTTCATCTGGGAGGACCCTGCCTACGACGCAGACAGGGTGGAGAGCAAGGCTCTGGAAGCAGGTGATGGGGGAGAGGATGTCACTGGGGTGACCTGAGTCCTGCTCAGCCCACCTGGCACAGCTCAGAAGGGGCCATTGGGCTCCTGCCATGCCAGCACAAGCAAGGCAGGAGGAGGGATGACCTGGTCTGATCTGCTGCCATCACGGTGCTGCCCAGCTCTGTGAGAAGGGCCCTGAGTGCAGCTGGGCACCTGGGGGTCCCTCGTAGAGGGAGATGGCTGGGCGAAGACTCAGGGAGGTACATGGCATACCCAGCTCCCTTTTGGGGCTCTGCAGCTGGCACGTGCATATGGGGATCCCTGTTGGGGCCTGAGGCAACACCTTCCTGGGGGGGGGGGGGGGGGGGAGAGCAGTGGCCTGTTGTGCACAGATCTTGAAGGGCCTGGGAGAGAGGAGGGGGCTCAGCAGGGGAGGTGCAGGCGGGAAGCCGAGTGATCTGGGGGCTGTGATGCTCTGCCTGGCACTCTCTGTGCTCTGCAGTTGCTGCAGCCCCTTGAGCCTGGGATCCTGAAGTTAGGGGAGTTGGGCACAGCAGCCTTTGGGGTTCATACAGAGGAGCTCTGCCCTGTGTCTCAGGGAACCCTTGCCCAGCCCTGCTCGCAGGAGACCCTGACATTTCGCTAACCACTCAGCTCGCTAGCTTCTGAGCGACCGCCAAGGGCCAAGCCCAGCCTTGTGTCACGTGCCAGATGCAGCATTCATTCGCTGCTGGGTAAGTGTGGAGCTCGCTGCCCAATGGGAGGGGACTTGGGAGCTCCAGCTGCAGAGGCAGCTCTGCCCCGCCGTCCATCGGGATAACGCGGGCAGCAGCATGCGCCCTGTGGCGTTTAACATGCAGACGGCTCTGGAGGGTGGATGCTTTCAGTCTCGCAGGTGTCGCTTGGGTGTACGTGCCAGATTGTCTCAACCTGGACCCCAAACACTCCTTTCCCTCTCCCCACTCCGCCATGGCCTCCACAGGCCCCTCTGGGCTGCAGCCTCCACTCCCCTTTGCGGAGATCCTGCTCCAGCCTTCGCCCTCATGCTCCTGCATGCCCCTCCCCAGGTGCAAATCAGCTCCCTGTCCATCTAATACCGGCTTCCTGTGGCCCACCCACTAAACTGGCTGTTGAGGGTACAAGAGCTGTCTCCTCTGCAGCTCCCCCAGCTTCTGGCACTAGGACAGAGAGGGTCATTTGGCCGCTCTGGGAGCCTGTCAGCCAAGGAGCGAGTTGTTGGGGTGCTTTCTCTTGTACGTGGCTGGACACCAGGCCACTGAGCCAGCGGGAACTGGGGACCAGGAATCCAAATCCCTGTAGCATCCGGACCCATAAAGCCCAGGGCTTTTTAGGTTGTTAGAGCAGCAGCAGTAGGCTGTGCTGTGGTGCGCGCGTGCTCTGCCCGGGGCCGGTGGAGAACTAAGCGTCTCTCCAGAGTCCTCGTGGCTTTGTTGTTTCTCGCTCTTGTGATTTTTGGAACCTTTGGGGCTAGTTGGCGCTGCCGATTCTCGGTGTCGGATGAGCCCATTATTTCGGAGCCCTGCTGACTGCTGGGGAAGCCTCCGAGCCCCTTGAATTAGGTTTCTTTGAACAGGAAACGGCATCGGCCACGGAGGCAGCTGTGGAGCTGGGCTGGGTTTTGGGACGTTGTTGTCGTAGGCTTTTAAAAAACAGCCATTAAGTGTTAAAGGAAAAGACCCCTATAGCAGCAAGGCTGTGCTGGCCCCAGCATCAGCTCCTCGGGAGCAGAGCCACTGAGCAGAATGTAGCAAGAGGGCTTGATTTCCAGCAACATACGCCAGAACCGTGCGTCTGCGCTACACATGCAGATGCCAGAATCAGGCAGGCAGTTGCCACGGTCGTGCCTGTAAACTTCCGTTTATGCCTCTGCCTGGCTCTTGGCATGCAGTTGGATGTGCAGCTGTGGTGACTGCCCAGCGTGCATTGTGCTCCCAGCCTGGGATTTCCCAGAGCCCCCAGCTTTCAGCGGGAGCTAAGTTAGACAAGTGCTGAGCACTCCTGCCAATTCTGCCTGGAAGCTAGGAACTAGGCAGGAAACCTCCACCCGATCAGTCTGATCTAGAGTGAGCCTGGGCGAATGCACGTCCCCACTCAGCTGGAACTTGCATAGGGACCTGAAAATGGTGCGATTGAACATGGTACTAGAAAATGATACCCATTAACTTCCCGCATGCTGGGGATGAATTGATGAGAGTGTTGACAGCCTCTGCACTCCAGTGCATTCAAATGGCAAACTTCTCTGGCACACACTGTACCATCATCTTTTGGCTTCCTGTGTGGTTCTCACTGCATTTACACAGACCATTCAGTGGCGTTTCTCTCCTGGGTGATTTGCCGTGCTGGGCTGTGTGCTACCTTGCATGTTGCTTGGCCTGTATGAGGCCTGTGTTGAAGGAAATAGCTTTGTTAATGGCATCCATTGTTACAAGATTGCTCCCTTGTGAGCTGCGTCTGGCTGGAAAGTGTCTGGTTGCTGCAATCCTGCTCAGCGGATAGCCGGGCATCTGAGAACTGCTGGGCTACTCTGCTTTCAAGTTTGGCTTTTTTAGTCTGGTGTGAGCAGCTGTCACAGCCCTGTGCTCCTGGGGTCCCTGTGCCATGCATGGGCTAGTCGGCTCAGGAGAGGTCCCATCACGAATATGTGAGACATGTTTAACAAACCCAGGGGCCCTCTGGGTCCATTATGTCCGTGAGCGTATAATGCTGCCTTTCGGAGCTGGTCGTGTTTCTCCTGCTTTGTGCTGCTGTGAATGATGGCCCAGGGGACAGGGACAGGGAGGGTCTGGCCTAGTCACTGGAGAGTAGTAATTGTGTGTTGTATCCATAGGCCTCAGCCCAGATGATGATGATGATGATGAGCTTGGTATTGTGGCCCCAGCCCCTTTACGCAGGCACTGGACAAACCTGTCCATAGTGCCATTCTTCTCTCCTGCATTACCCCAGTGACTGTGACCTCCAGTTCTTCTTCGAGTGATTGCTCATGTGTATTCCACAATAGGTGTACATGCTCGCCATGTGCACCGGTGCCGGAAGATTTTCCCCTAGCAATACCCTTAGGGGAGAGCGCCCCCCCGCCCACGGCGCCTGCCCAGAGCGGTATAAGGGGGGCTGCACTCTCCCCATCCTCAGTTCCTTCTTGCCGCCAGTGAAGGGGTGTTGGAACTGCTGAGCTCCAGGGAAGGAGGAGGATCCTGGGAACTAGAGGCCAGTCAGCCTCACCTCAGACCCTGGAAAAATCATGGAGCAGGTCCTCAAGGAATCAATTCTGAAGCACTTAGAGGAGAGGAAAGTGATCAGGAACAGTCAGCATGGATTCACCAAGGGCAAGTCATGCCTGACTAAACTAATTGCCTTCTATGACGAGATAACTGGCTCTGTGGATGAGGGGAAAGCAGTGGACGTGTTGTTCCTTGACTTTAGCAAAGCTTTTGACACTGTCTCCCACAGTATTCTTGCCAGCAAGTTAAAGAAGTATGGATTGGATGAATGGACTATAAGGTGGATAGAAAGCTGGCTAGATTGTCGGGCTCAACAGGTAGTGATCAATGGCTCCATGTCTAGTTGGCAGCTGGTATCAAGTGGAGTGCCCCAAGGGTTGTCCTGGAGCCGGTTTTGTTCAATATCTTCATTAACGATCTGGAGGATGGTGTGGATTGCACTCTCAGCAAGTTTGCAGATGACACTAAACTGGGAGGAGAGGTAGGTACTCTGGAGGGTAGGGATAGGATACAGAGGGCCCTAGACAAATTAGAGGATTGAGCCAAAAGAAATCTGATGAGCTTCAACAAGGACAACAAGGAAGAATCCCATGCACCGCTACAAACTCCGGACCGAATGGCTCAGCAGCAGTTCTGCAGAAAAGGACCTAGGGGTTATAGTGGACGAGAAGCTGGATATGAGTCAACAGCGTGCCCTTGTTGCCAAGAAGGCCAATGGCATTTTGGGATGTATAAGTAGGGGCATTGCCAGCAGATTGAGGGACGTGATCGTTCCCCTCTATTCGACATTGGTGAGGCCTCATCTGGAGTACTGTGTCCAGTTTTGGGCCCCACACTACAAGAAGAATGTGGAAAAATTGAAAACGCCCAGTGGAGGGCAACAAAAATTATTAGGGGACTGGAACACATGACTTATGAGGAGAGGCTGAGGGAACCGGGATTGTTTAGTCTACGGAAAAGAAGAATGAGGTGGGATTTGATAGCTGCTTTCAACTACCTGAAAGGGGGTTCCAAAGAGGATGGCTCTAGACTGTTCTCAGTGGTAGCAGATGACAGAACAAGCAGTAATGGTCTCAAGCTGCAGTGGGGGAGGTTTAGGTTGGATATTAGGAAAAACTTTGTCACTAGGAGGGTGGTGAAACACTGGAATGCTTTACTTAGGGAGGTGGTGGAATCTCCTTCCTTAGAAGTTTTTACGGTCATGTTTGACAAAGCCCTGGCTGGGATGATTTAGTTGTGGATTGGTCCTGCTTTGAGCAGGGGGGTGGACTAGATGACCTCCTGAGGTCCCTTCTAACCCTGATATTCTATGATTCTGTGATTTGCTGCAGCTCATCCCCAGAACTCTTCGTTTGTTCAGTAGTACCTGTAGGTAGTTAGCTAGCTAATTCAGTTAGTTTAGTTAGTCATTGAGCCCGGGCCGGGGCGTGCCCCAGGCTTTAAGTCATGCGGCTCTTGTAGGCGCTCTATGCTGAGGAGTGACCCGCATGCAGATTGTCTGCGCTGCTTGGGAGAAAGGTGCAAAATCTGCAAGTCTTTCAAGCCCCGGACCAAAAACGAAAGGGACGTTAGGCTCCGGGCCATCCTGATGGAGTCAGCGCTGGCCCCGACCCCCGCACACCACTCAATCGGTACCCGGCACCGCAGCGTCCGGTACCATCATGCAGACAGCACCTCTCCCTGTCCACGGGGCACGCCAAGAGGACCGGAAAGACTCCCTCTTCGCAACGGCACCGAGGGAAGTCTGCGATAGAGGGTAGGCCCCATCGGGCTTTAGGCCTCCGACTCACGCTGAGCGGAGTAGCCCAGCCCCTTCGGAGCAGGCCTCTCCAGATGTCCAGATGCCATCTACACCCAAAGCCCTCCAGGCAGCCAGGGACGTCATGTCCATGCTGGTGCATGGAGTTCCACTGATGTTGGCCGCACGCTCCAGGGGCAAGCCGTCGCTGGGATCACTGTAGTCGCCACCGGCCCGGTACCAGTCTCGGTCGAGGGAACGTTCCCAACACCCATCACTGCCCAGCGACCGTTCAGGGCTCAGTCCACGTGGATCGCCCTCAACGCTGGCCAGACTGTCCGGATGGGTGCCGTCTGACTGGGACTCCCGGCACTGCTCGTTTTTACAGAGCGAATATCGACAGGACCGTGGGGGATGTTGCCAATGGTCCTCGTCTCACAGGAGATACCACGGTCGGTTGCGGCACGATCGTCAATGTCGTTCCTGCTCGGACTCCCGTTCCAAGTTCCCGCCAAGGCACTGTAGCCCTGGGCGTCAATCGCCAGCATCTCACTAACGCGGGTCCACCCATCAAGGCCGTTCACAGAGCAGCTGCTACCGTCGGTGCTGCTCCTCCGCGTCGAGATCACGGTCCTGTGGCCAACGTAGGTCCCGGCACCGCCGATTCTCCTGGTCCAGAGGCAGCAGCGGATCATTCGCCAGCCCGGCCTCACCTCGCAGCCGCCTATCTACACGCCAAGCTAGCTAGCCAGGCCCGCCAGTGCCTCAGCAAGCGCAACGGCACCAAGCATCGTGGCTGGCCAGTGGGCACTGTGGCCTCCGACACAGCCCCCGATAGGGGCTCACTCACTGGCCGGGGCCTCGGAAGCACTGTCAGCGTCCATTTTTAGACAGCCAGAAAAAGGTCGGTGGGATCTGTGTCCTCGGTACCGTGCCCAGAGTCCGACCAGGTGGTGGATCCTCTGGTGCCAGACGACACCCAAAGCACTGCATTGGCTTCGCCCTGTGCAGAGGAGCTGATTGCGGCCCCGCCTCCCTCCGTCCCTCAGGAGGACTACTGGGCTCACCAAGACCTCCTAAAAATGGTGGCAGCGAGGCTCCACCTCCAGGCTGAGGAGATGGCGTGAGGCTCTGCAGGAGGTGGGGCGGCTCCTGGACCTAGGAGCTATAGAGGCGGTGCCCAAGGAGTTCCTGGGCAAGGGGTATTACTCCCGGTATTTCCTTATCTCGAAGGCCAAAGGGGGGCTCAGGCCCATCATGGACCTGCGAGGCCTGAACCACTACATGGTGAAACTCTAGTTCCGCATGGTTTCCCTGGCCTCCATCGTCCCCTCCCTGGATCATGGGGACTGGTACGCTGCCCTCGATCTACAGGACGCGTGCTTCCACATCCACATATCTGAGGGGCACAGACGCTTCCTCCGTTTCATGGTGGGATGGAGTCGCTACCAATTCATGGTCTTACCGTTTGGTCTGTCCGCTGCCCCTAGGGTCTTTACAAAGTGTATGGCAGTGGGAGCAGCCAACCTCAGACACCAGGGGGTCCAAATATTCCCATATCTGGACGACTGGCTAGTCAAAGGCATCTCCCGGTCGCTGGTGAGGGATCATGTGGTGCTCCTCCTGTCCACATGTACTGCCCTGGGCCTGTTGATAAACAGCACCAAGTCCACGTTAGTCCCGGTCCAATGCATAGAGTTTATCGGGGCGCTACTGGACACGACATCAGCCAGGGCCTCTCTCCCACCAGACAGTTTCAAGACCCTGAAAGGGCTCATCGACTCAGTCACAAGGTTCCCAGTGACAACAGCCAGGGCTTGCCTGCAACTGCTGGGTCACATGTCTGCATGCGCATATGTGGTCTGTCACGCCAGACTCAGAATGAGGCCCCTCCAGCTCTGGCTGGCCTCGCGGTTCTCCCAGGCCACAGACAGAATGGACAAAGTCCTCATCATGCTGAACTCTGTGATCACCTCCCTGTGGTAGTGGGCAGTCCCAACCAACATGCTCCAAGGGGTCCCATTCAGAGTCAGGGCCCCATCTTTGGAGCTGGTGTCCGACGCGTTGGACCTGGGTTGGGGGGTCCATGTGAGGAACTTTCAGACCCAAGGCCTGTGGTCTCTACAAGACCTACCCCTTCATATAAACTTCAAGGAAGTCAGGGCGGTGTGACTGGCATGTATGGCCTTCCGCTCACACCTGGAGGGCAAGGTAGTTAGGGTCCTCACGGACAACATGGTCTCGATGTTCTATATCAACAGGCAAGGAATGTGAGGGTGGATCACTTGAGCAGGGATTTTTCCTCTCTGCACAAGTGGTCTCTACACCCGGAATTGGCTCACCAGCTCTTCCGAAGGTGGGGTACTCCCCAGGTGGACCTATTTGTGACCCAGCAGAATGGACAATGCCCCTGGCTCTGCTCCGGGGGGGCCTAGGGAGGGGCACTATCTCCGATGCCATTACCCTGTCCTGGTGAGGCCAGCTCCTCTACGCCTTCGCCCTGTTCCCTCTGATCAGCAAGGTCCTGGAGCAAATAAAGACGGACAAAGCCAGGGTCCTCCTCGTTGCCCCGGCAGCATTGGTATGGGACCCTCTCAGGGCTGGCGGTAGCTCCGCCATGGCAGTTGCCACTCCACCCGGATCTGCTCTTTCAGGACCAGGGCCGCCACCTACATCCCAACCTAGCAACGCTTCACCTCATGGTGTGGCTGCTCAGTGGCGAGGAAAGGACATGCTCGGAACGGGTTCAGCGCGTCCTCCTCGAAAGTAGACGGCCCTCCACTCGCCGCTCCTATGTGGCGAAGTGGTCTCGGTTTTTGAGGTGGGTGGCAGGCCAGGGTGTTTCCCTGACAGCTGCCCCAGTCCAGCTTATCCTTGATTACCTCCTCCACCTGAGGGCCCAGGGACTGGCACCCTCGTCAGTCAGGGTACACTTGGCGGCCATATCGGCCTTTCATCCCCCGGTGCAAGGGCACATGGTGTTTTCCCATGGTATGACCAGCCGGTTCCTTAAGGGTTTGGACCGTCTCTACCCATATTCCAAGCCCCTGGTTCCACAGTGGGACCTAAACCTGGTGCTGGCTCGTCTCACGGGGGCCCTGTTTGAACCACTAGCCACGTGTTCCTGGTCTCGGCTCTCATGGAAGGTGGCCTTCCTGGTAGCTATCTCGTCGGCCAGGCGGGTCTCGGAGCTCAGGGCCCAAAACACCGTATACGGTTTTTCATAAGGTCAAGGTCCAGCTCCCCGCGTTCCTCCCGAAGGTGGTCTCTGCCAACCACATGGGTCAGGACATTTTTCTGCCAGTCCTATGCCCCAAGCCTCACGTGACTAGTGAGGAACGCCATCTCCACATGCTGGACGTGAGATGAGCTCTGGCTTTCTACCTCGAGCAGACCAAGCTATTCAGAAAGTCTTCACAACTGTTCATTACCTTGGCTGAGCAGGCGAAGAGTCAGCCGATTTCCACACAGCGGCTTTCTAAGTGGATCACTTTGTGCATCCGTTCCTGTTATGAGCTGGCAGGGGTTCCCCCGCCGCCTGTTGTGAGGGCAGACTTGACTTGGACGCAGGCCTTATCAGCTGCCTTCATGGCCCATGTCCCCATCCAGGATATCTGTAGGGCCGGCACATGGTCTTCGGTTCACACATTCACCTCACACTATGCAATCGTCTCCCAGGCCAAGGATGATGCTGGGTTCGGCAGGGCGGTACTCCATCCCAAGAACTTGTGAACTCCTATCCACCTCCAACAGATATAGCTTGGAATCACCTATTGTGGAATACACATGAGCAATCACTTGAAGAAAAAACAGTTACCTTTTCTTGCGGGGAGGGAGAGCTCAGTGGTTTGAGCATTGGCCTGCTAAACCCAGGGTTGTGAGTTCAATCCTTGAGGGGGCCATTTAGGGATCTGGGGCAAAAATTGGGAATTGGTCCTGCTTCAAGCAGGGGGTTGGAATAGATGACCTCCTGAGGTCCCTTGCAACCCTGATATTCTGTGATTCTATGATGTTCTTCAGGATGTGTTGCTCATGTCTATTCCACATCCCATCCTCCTTCCCCTCTGTCAGAGTTGTCTGGCAAGAAGGAACTGAGGGTGGGGGAAGCGCAGCCCCCCCTTATACCCCACCAGGCAGGCACTGCTCCGGGGTCACGGGGGGGGAGGGTGCTCCCCCCTTCGAGTACTGCTTGGGGAAAAACTTCCAGCACCAGTGCACATGGCAAGTACGCACACCTATTGTGGAATAGACATGAGCAACACATCTCGAAGAACACCAGTTACGGAAAAGGTAACTGTCTTTTTCCCATAGCCAAGGGCAGATCTCAAAGGGGAGAGCTCTTTACCGCTAACAGATGCTATGGTGCCCATGCAGTGAGTTCTCATGCAGCTGCTCGCTCAGAATTAGCGAATGCTGATGCCACAAGCTCAGGTGTCTGGTTGTGTTTTCATAGCTGGTACAGATATTCCTGCTTCCAGGCTGTGACCGTATGGGAAGCACTAGGGGAAAAGCCTAGACAGCCAGCCAGCAAGACCCCAGTTCAGCAAGGCAACGAAGCACATGGTCAGTCCCAGAGGTCATCAGGACTCCTCCTAGGCTCAAAGTGAGGCCTGTACTGAAGGAATCTGCTCCCAAGGCTGTAGAGTATCAGGGAGCTAGTCTGTTACTTGCCTGGGTCTCTGTTTGTTCCCTTCCCAGCCCTGACAGGGAGGCCCCAGACCGCCATGGGATTGAGCAGGATTTATCTCACCTGCCAGGTGGCCGGAGCTCCCTGGAGCACACACTTGAAGGAGCCCAGGGGTCCCTCAGGGCATGTCCGTGTGGAAAAGCTTCCCCGCTGTGCTTAAATGAGTGCAGTTAGACTGGTGCAAACCCCCTTGTGGCCCCTCTGGCTCCAGGATAAAAGTAACTTTGGAGGGCTTTAGCTAAACTCCTTCCAAAGCGACACAAGCTGAACGCTCCCCCTTATCCCAGCATGAGTGTTAATGGTGGGGGGCATATGGCACGCTGGTTCAGCATTCACCGGGGGTGGGGAGGGGGCATATGGTGCGCTCATGCAGCATCCCCCAGGAGGGGGGATCCGTATGGGGCGCCGATGCAGCATCCCCCAGGAGGGGGGATCCGTATGGGGTGCCGATGCAGCATCCCCCAGGAGGGGGGATCCGTATGGGGCGCCGATGCAGCTGTCACTTTACATTGCACTTTACACCTGGCTTATACCGGTATCGCTTTCCCACGTAGACGAGTGCTCATGCGTGGAGCCTGGACTGTGGCTGAGCACTGGCACAGAACGGGGTCCTGAGCTGCGTGCCCAGTGCCAGGGCATCCCAGGCTGTTCTCTGGGCAGAGCCAGGAAGGGCCTTACTGCAGAACTGGGGTTAGGCTCCTGCCACCCCTGTGACCAGTGGGGGTTGGTGGCGAGGACTCCCCCACCTGGCCAGCCCCGGGGCGGCCCCTGCTGAGTGAGGCTGCACATGTGCAGTGCTGGTTCTCTCCAATCCAGCTCCCCTTGGAGAGGAGCGTGAGACCCACAGCTGTGGGGAAGGGGAAGGGACCCCTGAGGGGAGGGACTTGGGAGCTGGGGGTGGATCCACCTGGGGGCTGCGCTTCCTGATGCTGAGCCCACAGCTGGATGTGTCAGGAGGCAGCACAGGGCGAGGCTGTATGCTGGGGAAGTGGGGAGGGCAGGGGCGTGGCAGGCTGTACCCAGCGCCCGGTTCAGGGATCCAGGCTGAGCAGGCTCCCTGCCCACCACCCACCCCCAACAGGAGGAGGCATACAAGGGGGCGGTAAGTGTGAACAGAGTGAGGAAGCGTGTGGGAGAATGAGGGAGAGGGGCCAGTGAAGAAACGTGTTCTGCGGGGAGTCAACTGCACTGGGAGATCGGTTCGGTTCCCAAAGTCGGGGGAGAGTTCGTGGGTCCTTTCCTGTCTGGCTGTCTCTGGTGGGATTCAAGCACCAAGTGGTCAGTCTGATTGTTTAGGTCTGTGGCTGAGACCCCATCTCATGTGTAGACCCTTGTCCTGAGATCACCCGTATCTTCCCTGGGCGGGTGGCTCTGCTCCAGGTGTCACCATCTGAGAACCTCCCAGCTGGAGCAGGATGGAGATTCGGACAGGGCCTCAGTAGCAGTTCCTCTGTGACCCATGTGCAATCTCAGGCAAAGCCACGCTCCGAGCTGTCTGGGGGAGCAGCAGTGTCTGGCTCTGGGGCTTCAGGTGTTGTCCTCCATCCCCACTGGGCGCCTGAGCGCTGTGCTGGGCCAGCTGGCAGGAGTGGGGTGGTGGTAACGCAGGGGCATGGGAACAGTGCCCTCGTTCTGTCCCCGCAAGGACGCCCTTGTCGGCATTTGTCAGGGTTGAGGCCTGTGTTTAACTCATCCACCAGTGACCAGCTCTGGGCTTGGCTGCGTTCTAAGCTCCCCTCCGAGGCGCTGAGAGCAGGGTCTGGAGGGCAGCCGTGGGTTAGTGGTGTAGGGCTGAAGAGCAATTGGGTGAATGGCTGAACTGGGCTGAGAGCATAAGAGGTGGGGGAGGCTGAGACGCCAGGTAAGCTGCTCCACCAGATGCAGCCTCACCAGGATGGACATTTCACCATGTGCCTCTCTCTGCAGATGATGTAAAGGGCCAGGCCGGCAGCCCAGCAGTGCCACCTTCCTCGCCCTCCTCCCCTGCCCAGTCCTCGGAGGATGTCCCGGACAGCCAGGGGGGCTATTCCCTGAGACCCAGGGGCCTTGCAGAGGAGCGTTCAGCAGAGGAGGAGGAGGGAGACTCCCCTGGTGGCTCCACGGAGGAGAGCTCAGCAGAGGGGGAGGAGGAAGATGCTGAGCCCCCTCCGCAGCGGCAGAGGAAGCGGGGTCCCCAGGGAGGGACGGCTCCGCGTGTCTACCCATGCCCCACCTGCGGCCAGAAGTTCGCCAACAGCAGCAACATGCGGAAGCACCTGCGGATCCACACGCGGGAGGCGCTGTACTCATGCCACGCCTGTGGCAAGTCCTTCACCGACTCCTCCAACCTGGCCAAGCACCAGCGCGTGCACAGCGGGGGCCGGGAACGCCCCTTCAGCTGCTCCAAGTGCCCCAAGGTCTTCGCCTCGGCCCCCGATCTGCAGGAGCACCTGCGGCGCCACGAGGGCATCCGGCCCTTCCCCTGCATGGACTGCAAGCGCAGCTTTGTGTCGCAGGCAGAGCTGCTGGCGCACATCCGCAGCCACGTGGGGCAGCCCCAGACCCTGGCCCCCAAGCCCTTGCTGCGCTGCGAGGACTGCGACAAGAGCTTCGCCGGCCCCATGCTGCTGCGCCTGCACCAGCGTCGCCACAAGGCCTTGGTGTGCGACGAGTGCGGCGCTGTCTTCACCCTCGAGTTCAAGCTGCTCTTCCACAAGAGCTTGCACAGGGGGCCGCAGACCTGCGCGCGCTGTGGGGTGCAGTACACGGGAGGGCACTTCTGCCGGGTCCAGGCCCAGGCCCAGGCCCAGCCCCAGGCCCAGGCCCAGCCCCAGCCCCAGGCCTCCCGGCCGGCACAAAACAACACCAGGAGTCCAGGGACCGCGTCACTCATGGTCAGAGTCCCTGACTCTGTCTCGACAGCAGGATCCACCCTGGCCAGGCCCCCAGCCCCACTAGCAGCCAGGTCCCCAAGCCCTGCCCCAGCTGGCCCCCCAGGCTCTGCCCCGGCCAGGCCCTCAGCCCCACTAGCGGCCGGGCCCCCAGGCTCCGCCCTAACCAGGCCCACAGCCCTGGCCCCACTAGCAACTGGGCCCCCAGGCTGTCCCCAAGCTGGGCCCCCAGCCCCACTAGCGACTGGGCCCCAAGGCTCTGCCCCAGCCAGGCCCCCAGCCCCAATAGCCGCCAGGCCCCCAAGCTCCATCCCAGCCAGGCCCCCAGCCCAAGTAGCAGTGAGGCCCCACAGCTCAACCTCAGTCTCAGGCCCTGGCCTCTGTCTCAGTCCCCACAGCTCAACTACACCGATGGCCCTGGCCCCTGTCTCAGTCCCCTTGACCATTCCTCCCTCAGACCCAGTCACAGGAGTGATAAGTAACGGTCTGATCCTACTGAACCCGGCAACCTTGCCTCCGGGCACCAAGATCATCCTTCAGATCCCACCCCAGATGGTCGTGCCCCCCAGGGACACAGGCACGAGAGCCGGGAGTACCCACGCACATACTCTGCAAGGACCCGTGCCCGGAAGGATGCGAGTGCTGCGCCCAGCCCCAGGTACCGTATACCGACACCAGGGCACAAGGCTTCACTGTCGGGCAGGTCGGCTCCTGCTTCCCAGCCTCCGCTGTCAGCTACTGCAGGGAGGTCGGGCCCCAGAGCAATTCTCGTGTGGCCCCATTTGTTACAAAAGCTCGGTGTGGCTTGTGCCAGCAAGATGGCTGCCCTGCCTTCCTGGCTAGGGCTGGGCCATGCCCTGTGCTGAGCATGGAAAGGGGGGATGTGCCAACCACAAAACGAGCCGATTGCCTCCCTGCCTCGGGGGGCTGGATTCATGTCACTTGGGGCCCAGGGAAAGCACTGGAAATATGGAGGATTGCCCCAAGCACATATGCCTTTCTGAGCAAGGGAGGCTCTACCGTAGCTCTCCTTGCCTAGAGTTGGGGGGAGGGCAGTGAGGGGGGCCTTTTAAGGGCGAAAGGTTTGGGGGTCAGCCCCAGAACTCCCTGCTGAAGTCATGGGGGTGCACAGATTGGGACATCAGAATTTGGCCCTCACCTCCATCGGGGACCCCCTTTCCATCGGGTTCGGGGGCTGAATCCTCTAACTCCTCTCCCCTGCCAGAGCATGCTTCCTCCTTGGGGGCTGGGCCCTCACGGCCCATTCAGAGGGGCTGTTATTTGGACCAGGAAGGGTCATCCACCTGCCACCTCCCTGACCTGTCTCCTCTTTGCTTTGCAGCCAAAGCTCAGGGGCCAGCAGGAGGACAGCACGGTGAGCTCACCAGCAGCAGGACGGCAGCAGAGAAGGGGAACGAGGCACAGCCCCTGCCAGTGGCAGCCCCATCCCAGCCCCTGCAGCCCCCCCCACCATCAGCCCCCCTGCAGACCCCCCCTCCCTCAGGCCCACCACCCCCTTCAGCCCCTCCACAGCTGCCAGGCCCCTCCAAGGAGCTCTGGGCTGAGCAGGGAGCGTGGCACAAACCCTACAACTTCCGGCAGTCCCAGCCCCAGGTGACATACACGGAGCAGGGAGCAGGGGAGGGCAGCGACCCCGGGGGAAGCTCTGGGGAGGACTGGGCAGGGGAGAGCGGGGACGAAGAGGACGAGGAGCTGGAGCCTGTCCCCCAGGGGAAGAGGCGAGGCCGACCCCCCATGAAGCAAGGCCAAGGCCAGCCCCCCAAGAAGCGGAGGCGAGGCCGGCCCCCCCTGGGCCCCTACATCTGTGGGGTCTGTGCCAAGCGCTTTGTGTACCAGAGGTCACTGAAACAGCACATGCGGCTCCGCAGGCACCATCCCTCCTGCCACCAGTGCCATGCCACCTTCAGCGATCTCCCCAGGCTGCAGCTTCATCTGCTCAGCCACCGGGGGGAGGACATGGCATGAGCGGGCATGGGTGAGGCTCAGAGCACACCACTGCTGTGCCTACCCCCCAACCCCTGTGGGGGCCCTCAGTGCAAACACCCCCTTGCTCTGCTCCTGCAGCCCCACCCCATTGCAGAGCAGGCAGTTGTGTTGGGGTGTTTGGACTGAGCTGTCTGACCATCCTGGGAGAAACTACACCCAGACGTCTCTTCTCTGGCCTGGCCTTCCACGTGCCACTCTGCCCTGGCACCCATGGCGTCCTCAGGTCCTCCACCCCTTGGATTCCCCTGTGTCACAGGGGGCAGGGCAGGGCCTCTTCTCACCTGAAATGCTGCTGCCCTCTCAGTTACTCCATCGCATAAAAAGCTGCCCTGAGGCTCGCTGGGGGCTGCATGTGCTTTGTGTGTTAGGGGTGGGGACCAGTGACTTGTTTTTTCATGTCCCCCACTGCATGGCCAAGCTTGGACACAAGAGTGGAAAGGCCCCTGCCCTGCCCCTCTGCCTTAAGGGGTCAGGTGGAGCAAGACACACACGACTGATTTTCTTTTTTATTATTAAAAAAAAATGTTTTTAAGCAAATTGTTGTATTTGTGAGTCCCCTGCCTGCTCAGCAGACCACGGCCAGCCTTTCAGGTGGCTGCTGGATTCAGGTATCTTGGGTTTGGGGAGCCCGGCAGAGCCCTGGTCTTCCCAAGCTGCTGAGAACCTGCCCCAGTCAGCACAAGGTCTCCAGCTGGGCTCCCCCAACCAGTGGCTGCCTGTGTGAATTGATCCTTGTGTGGGGGCTCCTGGTTCCTGCAGGGCCCTGTGCCCAGCTGCTCACATTGCAAAGCCCCTGCCAGCGCTGGTGGTTGAGCAGAAATTGCCATCAGTTCTGCCAGGTTTCAATCGCAAGGGGGGAGATGTCCCCTGTGGGGCTGCAGGGGGGTTAGTGTTCCATGTTAAGACATGCGGAGGGGGACTGCTGGTGTACTGAGAGCTCCCAGGCTGGGCTGGCAAACAGCCCCAACCTCGTCTGAGTTATTTGGGGCAGAATGGCAGGTAGAGGCCCCAGCCACTGTCAGGCCTTGCACAAACTTAGTAAGAAACCAGCGCCTGCCTCAAATTGCTCGGGGTCTAAAGGGACAAGACCAGAGGTGGGAGAGGACACTGAGGTGCCAAGAGGGGTGAAGTGAAATGGCCCTGGTCACACGGCAGCTCAGAGGCAGAGCTGGATGCGAATTGTCCAAAAGTGTTGGGGGGGGGGGGGTAGTTCAATGCCAAGTCACTGAGGCAGTAGCTTTTGTGGGAACGTGTCTGTATATAACAGGCGCACGGTGGGATGGTTCCAGGGCATTTCTGAAAACAAGAGACCCCTCGAATAGCCCTGTGATGAAGCACCCAGCTGGGATGTGCCTGATTGATTCCAAGCAGGGACTTCAATATGGCTCTCCCAGGGAGGGCCATGGGGCTGTTGGCTGTAACATGCTGCCATTTGAATGCCTGGAAACACAGGGGCCTCCCCGGTTGCTATCATGTCTATTATTGAACTAGGAACTCACCCACAAGCAAGCTGTGTTTAAAAGTGGCTGGGAAAGCACATCCTCCTGTTGGTTCTGCTGCTCCGAGCCCAGCTCTGCGGCACAGTGCCGTCCTCCTTGAGTGTTTGGTGGGTTTACGCCCTGTTAGTTTCCCTGCTGGTGTTACCACTTGCTGGAGCTGGGGGTTGTAGCTGGACTCCTGTGTGACGTGGCATGTGGCCCTGCAGGCGAGGCTGCCCTGGTGGGCCGTGAGGTGCAGAGGGGAAGAGCTGGGGCTCAGGCTATTTGTCTCTGATGTTTCCACTGTTCATCTACCTCAGTGCTGAATTGATTATTTGTATTACTGTTGTGCCTAGGAGCCCTAGTTACAGCCCAAGGCCAAACCTCTCCAGTGGCTGCTGGGCCAGGCAGGCACATCCAGCCCACTCTTCCTGGTCCAGGATGTCCTCACCTCTCCATCTGGGGGGGGCTACCAGCAGCCACAGAGCCAAGGGAGACCAAAAACGGCGTGATTGCATCCTACACTGACTCAAAATCCACATCACACAAGGCCAGGGCTGCACCTATGAGGAAAGGGCATTACAAAGGAGCCCAAGGGAGTTAGGTGCCCAAAGCGATGGTTGTCTAAGGGTTCCTGAGCCTGTCTGGGATATCTCTGCAACCCCAGTGCACCCATCGCTGTGTGGCACTCGGCTCAACACCAGCTTGGCTTTGTTCCAAGGCCACTTGCTGGCTCTTCTGTTTTGCCCCTTAACTGTTAGTGCCCGAGCTCCTAGCCTGTCGTTTTCTCAGTGGGGCACCCAGAGCCATGGTTCCTGTTGCCCAGATCCTCCATCAAGCAATCTGCACCACCCAGGTTCAAGCAGAGAGGGAAATATGGGTAACGGGAACTGCTGAGGCAGAGGAGAGGGCAGGAGGCTACACAGCTGGGAGTTGGCCGTGTGATACAGAAGCCCCAAAAAGGCCAGCAGGGCTAAGGCCAGGGCCAGGGCCACCTGTGTCTGCAACACTTGTGACAGCTCAGCAGGTATCCTGTGCTTGGCTAGGGGCCCCTTGCTATCACAAAGGGGAACGCTGGGCTGGGCTGGACAGATGCTGCGGGAAAGCGTAGAGACCGAAACCCACGTGGCTGGGCTATGGGACAGGGAGGGAGCCGGCGCGATGCTGGGTCTTACAGCTCTCCCAGGGTGAGAGCACCCCTGGCAACGGAGTCACTTGGCCTGGGCTAAAGGGCTGCCAGAGGTGAGTGGGGAAGGAAAGCCGACACTGGCAGGATGAGATGGCTCAGGGCGCTGAATGGGGTTTGCTTCTGGGCTCTAGTCTCTGCTCCCACGCTGGCAGCCCTGCAGGGGCCAGGCTGGAATAATTGGGTCGGGAAGCGAAGGGGTGGCAAAGCCCATTATTGGGGAGCAGGATTTTGCTGCACATACTTTACAGCGTGGGGATAAATAACGTTGGCAACGTACATACCAGGTAGGGTGCAGACAGCGTCATGGGAAGTAGTTTGCGGGGGTGCCTGCTTCATGTCATCCTTGTAGGGCAGCATTGCTGGGGTTCAGGGGCAGGTGTACCCAGTGCCCCCTCCCCACCTTGGCTGCCAGAAGGGCAGGGCTGAGGGAGGCTGTGTAGCTGTAAGCTACGGGGAGGGGGTGTTTATGGAGCAGCTCCTCAGACAAAGGCTCATGCGAAATCCCCCAGGACCTGAGGGGTAGCAGCCATGGCCTCCAGCCAAAGCACTGGAGGAGCATGAGCTAGTTACTGGGGGAGCCAATCCCATCTCCCCAGAACCCCACCCCTTCCAGGCTAGAGCCTCGCGCAGGGGGGATGGAACAATCCATAAGGGGGGCTGAGAACCACTGAACCAAACCGTAAACCCTGGATATGATGGAAACCACTTCAAGGCAGGGGGTGTTGCAGCATGGGCGGGCTGTGCTGTGCTGGGGGTCTGCAGCTGAGCCAGGACAGAGCATGAAGCCATGAGCCTAATTATGGCTGCACTGCAGCCTGCCTGGCTTGGGCTGCCTCACCCCCACCCCCCAGCACCCTGCCAGCCCAGGGCTGGACATTCGCTCAGGGTAGCGTCCCCTTTGGGCAGTGCAGGGGCACCCTTAGTGGTTCTACTCGCTGAGCTGGTGGGCCGGTGGCTGGGGGACATGACCCGGCGCCCAGTGGAGCACCTCTCCCCCTGTGCAGAATGAGTCTGGTATGGGCCGGGGGAGCAGGGGCGGGGCGGCTCTTACAGCTGGCTCATGTGCATCAGGGGGGTGCGTGCGCAGAAGCATGTGGCTGGGGGAGAGGTCTGTGCAGTGCGTGTGGTGAGAGGGGTGTGTGCATGAGTGTCCATATGCAGGGCTGTCCAGGCATGCGTGTGTGCAGAAACGTGGCTGGGGGGAGGTGTGTGCTAGGAGATACGTGTCCATGTACAGGGATGGGGGGTTCATAGCAGGGAGTACGGGGGGGGGGGTGTGCACATGTGCTCCAGGCGGGGGTTGCATGTAGAGGTGGGCATGTGCACGGTGAAATACATGGGGGGGGGTAAGGAGGGGGAGGTGCAGCATGTACCCGGGGAGACATGTGAAACGCAGGGCGCTGGCTCCAGCCCCAGGAAGGCTTTGGCTCAGACACACTCTGGCCAGGGCTAAGCTAGGCAAACAGGCCGAGCGTTGAACAAACACGACGTTAAGCAGGACGTGGCACCATGGCTGGGCCATGCAGAGCGGTTTTCCCAGGTCATACTCTCTGTCCCCGGAGGAGCCTAGACTCGGGGGCATTTCTCAGGGGATTTCCCCTGGTCTCCCCCCAGTACTAAGGGCCACCCAGTCAATGCAGTGCAATTGGCACCATTGCAGAGCCCCAGGGCCGGGCACGCCCTGGCCCCATGAGCCTTACACCAGCTGGGCAGAGGGGCAGGCTGCAGGAGCAGAGCCATCCCCAGTGACACAGGACCCAGCCTCCAGGCAGGAGCTGCCACCTCATGGCCTGTACTGAAGCTAGCTGTGCAGCTCAGCAAGCGTGTAGGACAAATCGGGCACCCTGGGATGCTACGGCTGCACAGGGAACCACTGGCTAGACTGTCCATTCTCTTGTCCCTCCATGGGCTCCTGCTACTGGAACTAAAGGAGAATCTCCCCCAGGTGTTAACAGTATAGGGCCTATGACACAGCTGAGCACCCAATCCAGCCTTCTCTTTCATTCTGCCACAGAAGCATCTCCTCCTCCACCTCATCTGTAGCTCAGGAGCGTGGTGTGTTCCACACAGACACGCCTTTGGGGCCATGGGGCCTTCACTGCGAGGGCCGGCCAGCCTCCTGGCCTGCATGAAACAAACTGACAGAAAGCACCTGAAATGTTCACCCAGGCCACCAGCTGGGGCGGTCGGACACAGCGGGAAGAAGGCATCTGACTGCTATGCCGGGCATTGGGAGAAAGTAGCTGCATATGGCCTGGCTCTACAGCTGAGGCTTTGAAAATGGCTTATAAATGGGGGCACATGTAACAAAGGGGCAAACTGCGATCAGGCTGGATCACGACCTGCCCAGCGAGTCAAGCGCAGTCAGCCCAGGAACCCTGCTGCTGAGTCCTGTGATTCACATGACACCATGTCAGGCAGGCAGCTCCTGCGACATGTTTGGAGGATAAGGAAGTAGGCGCTTGGATGTTAATCCCATGAGGAGCAAGAGCACGGGCCAGGAGTTGCATGGCCCAGGGCAGCTTCTGTGACTGTCCCGGTCTGTGCCTCAGTTTCCCCTTTGGTGCACTGGGGTAACACAGTGCTCACAGCACAGCTAGTTCAAACCATTGCCCTCCACAGGTGCACCATGCCGGGGTCAGCCTCCCTACAGGGGCACCTGGCTCCCCCGCACAGGCTTGTGGGCGTTGTGTGTGCGCTATGCGGCACATCAGTCCTGGTGTGGCGACAGCCCCGTCATAAGAGCAGAGCTGCTCGTCCCAGCTGCTACACCCCAGGGACGGCCCAAGGGATGATGGGACTGTGGGGCTCGTCTGCCCACAGGCCAGAGAAACCCTCAGCATGCGCAATGTCCCAGGGCTGCCTGCCCAGCCGGGCGAAGGGCCCTGGGCCACACTGTGCCTAGCTCAGGCGATGGGCCTGCAGTGCGACACAGGTGGGCTGTGCCCCAGGAACCAATGCGGAGGGGTGCGCCCGGCCCCAGAGAGCTGGGAGTGTGGCCCTGGGCCATGGCAGCAGAGCACTGCTACGGGCAGCACCGAGGGGTCTGTTCAGCCCTGGGTTGCGTGGCCCGAGGCTGGGTGGTTCTGGGGACACGGTGCCCCTGGTCGCTAGGGGGACGTCTACTTGGCAACAAAACCCACCCGGCAGCGGCGCCTCTGAGCGCCTGGCTCTGCTGCTGGGCTCGCGCCAAGGCACTTAAGCTGGCAGGGTAGCTGTGCCCGGCGGGGTGGCGCTCGGGCTCTGCGCCCCATGGCGAAGGGGGTGCTCCAGACAGAGCGGCAGAGTCTATACCAGTGTCAGTGGCCTAGCGCGAGCCCCAGGCTGGGCTCTGAGACCCGCCACCACTGCAGGGGTTTTGTGGTGTTGACGTCCCCTCAGTGGCTGGGTCCCATCCAGAGCCCGGGTCCACCTGTGGGTTTTACTTTGCATGGCCACAGCCCAGACCAGCAGCGACTGGGCCCCTTCCTGGGGTCCCAGCATGGCCAGGACAATCCGGCTGGCCCAGGCGCTGCACCCTGCCACTGCCCAGCCTGTCTGAACCAGCCCCAGCACCACACGAAGCACACGCCGGGCCGGTCACTGTTCCCAGACGTTTTATTACGTAAACATGCTAAAAGAGCCAGTCCTCGCAGCAGCTGTGTCCGCACTGCGGGCCACATCGTCTCCCCAGGCAGGAGCTCTCCCCGCAGCGCTGCAGCCAGGGCACGGTGCAGCCTGGCCCCCCCCGATCGCTCACAGCTGCACGGCGCTCCCTGGTGCTCGGGCTGCAGCTCCCGGTGGGCTGGGGTGGAGGCGGGTTGAATTCAATGCTGGGGAACGCCGAGGGCTTACAGTGCTGGGGTGGCTGTGCCAGCAGCAGGGGGCACAGCGGTGGGACGGTGTCAGCCCAAGGCTTGAGAAGGGCATGGGTGGAGGGGGACAAGCGGCTGAGATGCTGCATGGACTGGGGCCCTGGAAGGGAGAGAGGGGAGCCCCTAGGGTTCCTGCCTAGGCTGGGAGGGACTTGGTGCCTCTCTTAATTTTTTTTGGGGGGGTGGGGGGGCACACCATGGGCTCCCAGTCCCTGGAGCTCCTCTCTGCTATCCCCCCTGGGGAATGCCACCCCCTCCGGCTCTGGCTCACTCGTTCCTTTCTCCCTACCCAGCCCTCATCTCCCGTCAATCCCAGCCACCTTCTGCTACCGCCTCTTGCTCACAGCTGTGCCCCGCTGGCGGCCTCTCCCCAATCCCTAGCGCCCCCAGGGCCCTCCCTCCCCACACCTTGGCACCCAGCCACACCCACTGTGCTCAAGGTGGGAGTCCCCACTGTTTGCAGTGGGGGGAGGAAGGGTCCCCATTGTTCGCAGTGGGGGCAGGGGCCTGCATTCTTCCCAGTCCAGGGTGGGGAGTCCCCATTTTTCTCAATGGGGGAGAGGGGTCTCCATTGTTCCCAGTCAGGGGGGAGTCCCCATTGTTCGCAGTAGGAGAGGAGGGGTCTCCATTGTTCCCAGTTGGGGAGGGGAAGGGAGTCCCCATTGTTCCCAGTGGGGGGTGGGGGTTTCCCATTGTTCTCATTGGGGGACAGGGGGTCGCCATTGTTCGCAGTGGAGGATGGGGGTCTCCACTGTTCCCAGTCGGGGGGGTCCCCCTTGTTTATAGTGGAGGAGGGGTTTCCATTGTTCCCAGTCGGGGTGGGGGGGAGTCCCCATTGTTCGCATCGCGAGCGGGTTCTCCAGGGAGCCGGGCGCCAACACACCCTGTGCTCGCTACGTGGGGCTCAGAACAGGAGCTCCCCACCCGACCGGAACAGATCAAACCCTGGCTTCTGCTCCCACACAGGGCCTGGATATTCCCTCCTTCCCCCCCCCAACCTCTGTCCATGGCCCCAGGCAACACCAGCCCAGGGGAGGGGTCACCAGCTGCCTCCGGCCCCCATGCTGCCTAAGAAAATCCTGGAGGGAAAGGTGACCTTGTCCCGCTCCCCAATCCTGGCCCCAGACCCCCTCCCCTGCCTGACCCCAGAGGGACCCCGGAAATTGGGTGGGGCCTGACCTGTTTAGCTGCAAGTCAGGCCTAGTCTCATGGGATTGGGGGCACCCTGCAGCACTCCCCATAGCCTAGGGCCTTTCCCCCTCCTGGCCTGGCCATAGGCCCTGTTCCCCCACCAGCCTTGCCTGCCCCTCGTGGTCCTGGGCCCACTCTCCCCACTTGGCTCTGATACCCGCCCCCATTTGGCTTTAGGGCCCTTCTCCTCCCCCTGCCTGGCTCTGGACCCCTTCCTGACCCTCTCCTTGGCTCTGCAGCCCTGCCCCCGATTTGGCCCTGAGCCTCTGACTGTCCCGGTCAGGGTCCCTGGGGAATGGGCCGGGGTTGATGGGAAGCCCCTTAGGATGGTGGGTGCTCAAGAGCAGACCCCATCGTGCCAGCAGTCGGATTGGCCTGGGCTGATGGGCAGTTATGCCTGACTGGTGCTGAATTCCAGCCCAGGACTCTCCCAGGGCTGCCCCCATGCTGGCCTCCGGCCCGAGGCCCCCAAGAGGCACTGTCCATCCTAGGGCCCATGGCCCCTTCATGGCTTTGTGAGGATGGCACCAGGATCCTGCTGTGCCGACATCATGGCTATAAGAGGATGCCCTGCTTTCCCAGACAGGAGCTTGGCATGTGGGTGCAGCTGGGTCTGGGGAGCCCCTTGTCCCCCGAAACCAGGTACATAGAACGTGCAAAATACCAACAGCCCACACTGGGCTGGGCAGGAGCAAGCAAACACGGGGCTGTGCTGACAGAGGGGGGATGGGGGACTGTGGGGATGGGGCAGGAGAGCTGCTCAGGGGCTGGGGTCCTTTTTCCGTTTCTGGAAGCGGCGGAACTTGCCCTGGATAGCAAGCGCGGCCTTCTCAGTCTCGGGAGCGTTCAGGTCGATGTCTATCTCCTCCTCCTCCTCCTCCACCTTCTTGGCGTTCCCGGCTTTGGCTGCAGGGAGAACCAGCTGGCAGTCACCCCTGCGACTCCGCAGGGGCCCACACCGCTCAGGGCAGCAAGGGGTGCTAGCCTGCAACTCCTGCCAGCATCCAGCCCCCCACAGGACCAGCCCCCCACTGCCCAGGATCCCCCAAAACTCTGGGTGCAATAGAAAGTACCCCACCCCTCTCCCATGGGCTTTGCCTCCCCTATCAGCATCCTTGATTTTGCTCAGTTAATGCTGATGAATGCCAAGTAATGCACATTGGGAAAGTCAACGTATACACTGGCGGGGTCTAAATTAGCTACTTCCACCCCCAAACGAGGTCTTGGCATCCCCTCAGACAGTTCTCTGGAAATGTCCACTCCACGTGCAGCAGCATTCCCGTGGCTAGGGAGGTTGGGACCTACCGCAGCCAGGCTGCTCCCAGGAGGTTAGAGAGGCATCGTGGGCCAGGTGATAGCTTTTCTTGCACCCACTTCTGCTGGCGAAAGAGACAAGCTGCCAGCTCCACAGAGCTCTTCTTCAGGGCTGGGAAAGGTCCTAGGAGCTCGGCTTTCCTCTCTCCCCAGCAGCAGTGGGTCCAACAACAGATATTACCTCAGCCCCCTTGTCTCTCTAGAAAAGGGACAGAAAATATCTGAACGCCACTACCGCAATCCAGGGGGTCCCCACACTTGAATACTCTGTCCAGTTCCAGTCACCCCATCTCCACAAGGAAATAGTGCAACTGGGAAAGGTTCAGAGAAGGGCAGCAAAGGTGACCAAGGGTCTGGAACGGTTTCCAGCTGAGGAGAGACTACAAAGATTAGCACTGTTCAGCTCAGTAAAGAGACAACTAAGGGGGACCTGATAGAGTCTATAAAATCTGACTGCTCTCTAGGAAAGTGTTATTTTACTCCTTCACACAATGAACAGGCAGAAGGTTTTATACAAACGAGGGAACAACACACAACTAACCTGTGGAACTCATTGCCAGGGGATGTTGTGACAGCCAGAAGTATAGCTGGACTTCAAAAAGAACTGGCTAAGATCCTGGAGGATAGGTCCATCAATGGCTAGAAGCCCACACGGTCGGGGACACAACCCTTTGCTTGGGGCGACCCAACCCCCTGACTGCCAGAAGGGGAAGATGGGGTGGATCACTCAATAATTGCCCTGTTCTGTGCATACCCCCTGAAGTTCTGGTACTGGCCATGTGTACAGACAGGAAACTGGGCTAGATGGACCACGGTGTCATCCAGTATGGCCGTTCTCACTGTCCCCCAGGAGAGGCACTCCAGTCCCCCAACCCAACCTTTTCCAGCAGCTGCCTGTCCCAGAGGGCGTGGGCAGTGTCCCCCTCCCAGGCTCCTGGATGTGTAGGGGAGAGGCCCAGCGGGGACCCAGGACACAGCCATGGCCCCAGCAGCCAGGGATGGCGTGGCATGCAGGCCGGGTGAAGGGAAGCTGGGGGCAGCTCCCCATGGTGTGTGGGGGAGGGCATGCTGCAGGCTGGCACAGAGAGGAGAGAGAGTGCAAAAATGGCAGCTACATGCCCCACACATAGGCGCCGACTTCTACTGGCGTCGGTGGGAGTTCGATCCCACTCTGCCCCTGGCTCAACCCCGCCCCCTCCCACCCCTGCCCTGCCCCCATTCCAACCCCTTCCCCAAAGTCCCTGCCCCAACTCCACTCCCTCCCTGCCCCTATTGGACTCCTTCCCCAAATCCCCACCCCGGCCCCACCTCCTCCCCTGAGCGCTCCGCATTCCCACTCCTCCCCCCTCCCTCTTGGAGCTTGTTACACTGCAAAACAGCTGTTTGGCGGTGGCAAGCGCTGGGAGGTAGGCAGAGGAGTGGGGACCTGGCGCACTCAGGGGAGGAGGCGGTGGTGGGGTGTGGTAGGGAGGGGAGGGGAGCTTGACTGCCAGTGGGTGCAGAGCACCCACCAATTTTTCCCTCAATGGTCATGTGCTTGTCACAGCGATTTCCCTGTGCGGCGCTGAGGGCCCGGGTCAGGCTTGGCATTCTGCGTGCCCCTCGTTAGTGCCAAGCACTTAACGAGGTGCAACGGTGGTGGGGCAGCTCAGCACTCAGAGGCTGCAGCCAGGAAAGAGGGTTCTTCCCCAGGGTGAAAGAAAACCAGGGGAGACCCGGGGCTGTAAGTCCCCCCTTTCCATCCCGCCTGTGCCTGCCTCCAGTCCAAGCCGGGTGCAGCTGGCAGGGAGGCTGCGCTGGTGCCAACCTACAGCATGTGCCCACTGGATGGCAAATGGACTCAGTGTTCCCCATGGCAAGTGCACGGAGTCAGGGGGAGGGGACGACTCTGCCCCTTTGCCCCATGGTTGGATCTGCTAGGCACGTGCCATGAAGGGCAGGGCCATGCTCTGCTGAGCTCTCATGCCACCAGTACCAATGCCCGGGCAGGGCTGGTGAGGGGCAGTGACTTGGCTCGCTTAGATGAGAGAGCAGTAAGACCGGCTGATCCCTGTCCCGCTGCCGCACCATGGGGAGCTGCTCGCTGGCTCCCTGCAGACGCGGGCTGGGGAAGCCAGGGGCAGCTCTGTCTCCCCACAGGGAACGGGAGTCCCTGCACAACTACGCTGGGAATTAGCTTCCTCTTTCAAACCAGCTTTGCCCCAGGCCAATCAGATGAGAGTCCTGGGGTGTTTGCAGGGGGGTGTCCCTCTTTCTGCTGTATTGGATCCCCTGAGCCCTGCCTCTGGAAACACCCTGTGACATTGCACTCTATATGATTTTATGAAAATATGCTAATGAGTGTGAATATAATGTAACTGGAATATGTTTCATACAAAAGGTCTCTTGTAAGGTATCATTACAAAGCTTATAATCCACTGAGTGTGGTCATCCTATTTGTGTGTATGTATCTTTTTGTATCTGAAACTAGAAATATGAAACATAACTGATGCCCTATTGTAATTATGCAAAGGGTGGTCCATTAACTGTGGTTTGGAATCTCGATGGCTCCCATCAATCAGGACAATTGACTGGATGGCTCTGGTTGCAGGCAGGCCTTCCTGTGAGTCAGGATCTGAGGAATGAAGGCTTTGGGGTCTCGCAGTGCCATGTGATCATGTCACCTGAACTGGAATCCATCTTTAACCTGGTGCTTTTCCATTGAGAAGGAGGAGTGGGAACCCAGAGAGGGAAAAAGGATTCCTGCCTTATGCAAAGGATATATAAGGGAGTAGAACAGAATAAAGGGGGCTGCAGCCAGGAGAAATCCCCTAGCTACCCCCTGAGCTGGAACAAAGACTGTCAGGGGAAAGGATTGTTCTCAGACTAGGAAGGCGTCCAGTCTGTGATAGAAGCTGATTGAAACATCTGTGGGTGAGGTTTTATCTGTATTCAGTTTTCTTATTGTACTAGGCTTAGACTTGTGTGTTTTATTTTATTTTGCTTGGTAATTCACTTTGTTCTGTCTGTTATCACTTGGAACCACTTAAATCCTACTTTTTGTATTTAATAAAATCACTTTTTACTTATGAATTAACCCAGAGTATGTATTCATACCAGGGGAGGGGGGCAAACAGCTGTGCATATCTCTCTCTCAGTGTTATAGAGGGCAAACAATTTAAGAGTTTACCCTGAATAAGCTTTATACAGGGTAAAACAGATTTATTTGGGGTTTGGACCCCACTGGGAGTTGGACATCTGAGAGTTAGAGACAGGAACACTTCTTAAGCTGTTTTCAGTTAAGCCTGCAGCTGTTTGGGGATATGGTTCAGACCTGGGTCTGGGTGTGCAGCAGGCTAGCGGGTCTGGCTCAAACAGGCAGGGCACTGAAGTCCCAAGCTGCCAGAGGGAAAATGGGCTCAGAGGTAGTCTCAGCCCACCAGGTGGCAATTCTTAAGGGGGTTTCTATAACCCAACCCCTCACACACCCGCTGGGGCACAGGGCTTGAGGGATGGGAGCAGCCAGAGGAGCTGAAAGCCTGTGTGGGTCTATGCAGTTTGGCTGCACATGCCGTGGTGTGGGGACATAGCATTCAGTGGCAGCCGTGCAGCGCTGAGCTGCGCTGAGGGACACCATGGCACGGGAAGGAGGGCAAGGCGACTCCCACGTGGAGCTGGACGGGTCCAAGCACAGCTCCAAAGTTGTTGCTCTGCGAATTTCCTTAGTCTTGGAGAAAGCATTTGTCAGAGCCCTGCCCCGGGGGAAGCCACCAGATTGTTACATCCACTTATGGGGTCTGTGCCAGGGCAGAGTCCTACCAGTGAGTTTCTAAGCCCTGCCAAGGCCTGCACTTTACAAGGGCGGGGCATCATCTCACCCCCAAGGGCGGTTAACTTCTGCCCAGTGCTTCTCAGCGCCCAGGTGACCGCAGGGCTGATAGGTTTTGGAGGCCTGACCTCGAACAGCTGCTCCCCTGAAATGAAACCGGTTCTGTCCCCAGCTAGGTGCCCTGGGCCAGTCCCTGACGTAGACACACCAGCGTAGAGCAGTCAAGGTGACGCCCAGCCATGGTGCCAGCGACATGGACCCAGGAATGGGAGAGGGCGCATAGTAACTAGCGCTGGATGTAAGTTGTTCATACACCGCACTGCCCCCCTGCTCCCCCCGGGGCCTGGGCACAGCGGCAAGCTCTCCGCCAACCCCCCCATGAGCTGCGGCAGGGCGGCCTCTTCACTCACCTTTCTCCTCGCTGCCGGGAGCCTGGCTGGGGGCTGGGGACTCATTGGAGCGGAGCTGCAAGAGGATAGAAGGCGCCTGTTAGCACATACTGTGCACAGCCAGGCTCTCCGGCACCCTGGCACTACCCGCCCTGGCACACAGCTGCCATGGCTGCCTGCCAGCAGCCCACACCAGGGGGCTTGGGGTAACAGCTGTTGGGAGAGGGGGCGTGGATCATGCAGCCAGCAAAGAGGGACTGGCACAGGCGGGGAGGGGACCATGGATCACAGCCTGTGGGGGGCCACCCCTGTCTCTGTGTTTTCTAATCAGAACCTGGGAGCTCCCTGCCTCTGCTGTGATAATCTTCTAGCAGTCCTGGTCGTGGAGGGCCTCACCCCACGTGTGCCTGGAGGACCCTGCTGGCTTGCCCAAGCAGCAGAGTCTGTGCACACCCAGCAGCCGGACATACTGTGCAGCTGAGGTGCAAACTGGGACCTGCCCCATCAGCTCCCCCTACGCAGCCACTCGAATAGCGGGACCAATAGGCAGCATCCTCCAGGCCAGGCAGGTAGCGGGAAGACAGTCCCAGCTGTGGCAGTAGGGGGCGCACTGAGCCAGTCCCAGCCGAGCGCGCCCCCTGGCTGTGCCGGTAGGGGGCGCACTGAGCCAGTCCCAGCCAGGAGCGTCCCCTGGCTGTGCCGGTAGGGGGCGCACTGAGCCAGTCCCAGCCAGGAGCGTCCCCTGGCTGTGCCGGTAGGGGGCGCACTGAGCCAGTCCCAGCCGAGCGCGCCCCCTGGCTGTGCCGGTAGGGGGCGCACTGAGCCAGTCCCAGCCAGGAGCGTCCCCTGGCTGTGCCGGTAGGGGGCGCACTGAGCCAGTCCCAGCCAGGAGCGTCCCCTGGCTGTGCCGGTAGGGGGCGCACTGAGCCAGTCCCAGCCGAGCGCGCCCCCTGGCTGTGCCGGTAGGGGGCGCACTGAGCCAGTCCCAGCCGAGCGCGCCCCCTGGCTGTGCCGGTAGGGGGCGCACTGAGCCAGTCCCAGCCAGGAGCGTCCCCTGGCTGTGCCGGTAGGGGGCGCACTGAGCCAGTCCCAGCCGAGCGCGCCCCCTGGCTGTGCCGGTAGGGGGCGCACTGAGCCAGTCCCAGCCAGGAGCGTCCCCTGGCTGTGCCGGTAGGGGGCGCACTGAGCCAGTCCCAGCCAGGAGCGTCCCCTGGCTGTGCCGGTAGGGGGCGCACTGAGCCAGTCCCAGCCGAGCGCGCCCCCTGGCTGTGCCGGTAGGGGGCGCACTGAGCCAGTCCCAGCCGAGCGCGCCCCCTGGCTGTGCCGGTAGGGAGCGCACTGAGCCAGTCCCAGCCGAGCGCGCCCCCTGGCTGTGCCGGTAGGGGGCGCACTGAGCCAGTCCCAGCCGAGCGCGCCCCCTGGCTGTGCCGGTAGGGGGCGCACTGAGCCAGTCCCAGCCAGGAGCGTCCCCTGGCTGTGCCGGTAGGGAGCGCACTGAGCCAGTCCCAGCCAGGAGCGTCCCCTGGCTGTGCCGGTAGGGAGCGCAGTGAGCCAGTCCCAGCCGAGCGCGCCCCCTGGCTGTGCCGGTAGGGAGCGCACTGAGCCAGTCCCAGCCGAGCGCCCCCTGGCTGTGCCGGTAGGGAGCGCACTGAGCCAGTCCCAGCCGAGCGCCCCCTGGCTGTGCCGGTAGGGGGCGCACTGAGCCAGTCCCAGCCGAGCGCCCCCTGGCTGTGCCGGTAGGGGGCACATCGAGTCAGTCACCTCCATCCGATGAAGTGAGCTGTAGCTCACGAAAGCTTACACTCAAATAAATTGGTTAGTCTCTAAGGTGCCACAAGTCCTCCTTTTCTTTTTATGTGAAACTCTGTTATATAGCACACTCGCGCCTCCCCTCCCCCCCGACTGCTCCATCTGGCAGGCAGTTGGGATCCTAGGGGCTCAGCCAGGGAGGCAGCTCTGCCCACTACACGCCTCAACAGCAACTCCCAGGAGTCCTGCAGAGACCTGTCACGCATTCCAGAAGGGATCATTGTGTTCATCTAGTCTAACCCCCTGGGTAACCCAGGCCAGAGACCTGCCCCCAGCTAATTCCTAGAGCAGAGCTGTTAGAGAAACATCCCATCTCGATTTTAAACTGACCAGTGACAGAGAATCCACTGCAACCCTCAGTCACTTGTTCCAATGGTTAATTACCGTTCCTTCCAGTCCGGATTGGACAGAGTGCAGATCAGGCCCATCCACTTAGTTTAACAGGGTCTATTTTATATAAACCCATGTTGATTTGCATTAATTACATTACCCTCCTTCAGTTCTTTATTAACGGAGTCTGGGTATCAGCCACTCCAGCATGTTGCTGAGGATTGCTGTCAGGCCTATAATTATTTGGGTCATCCTATTTGCCCTTTTTAAAAACTGGCACAACATTAGCTTTCTTCCAGTTGTCTGGAATTTCCCCAGTGCTCCAAGACTTACTGAAAATCAACATTAACAGTCCAGTGAGTTCCTCAGCCAGCTCTTTGAAAACTCTTGGATGCAAATTATCTGGACCCTGCTGCTTTAAAACTGTCTAATTTTAGTGGCTGCTGTTCAGGCCTTGCCCCAGGCAGAGTGCTTCAGGATTTGCGCTGGCAGGGATATCAGCTGCACCATGGATCTTCCACGGATGCTGCTGAACCCAGACAGACCCTGTGCCCAGTGCTTAATTTGTGCCAGGGCTCAGCCACATCACCTCTGGGCTTGGCAGTTCATAGCCCTGGCACCTCTGGGCTTGCTACGTCAGGTATGAAAGTTAAAAAAAAAAAAAAATGCTTGAGCCCCGGCCCTTCTTTCATTACACATTAAACATGGTCCTCTGGCTCCCAGCCTGTGGCACGACACAGAGGCTCCCTAAGGCCTGGCTTGGAGAGAGCAGTCCCAGCAGGGCTCTAGGCCCCAGCTCAGCCTTTCTGTGCTTCCCCCCCCACACATGGCCCATGTGGTCAGCCAGAGTGTTATGGCACTGCTATAGTTTTAACCCATTGCCTCTTGTCCTGCCCTCCGTGACAAGAGAGCAAATTTTCTCCATCTTTTTTATGACAGCCTTTCAAGTATTTGAATGCCTCTATCATATTCCCCCTTAATCTCCTTTTCCAAACTAAACATAGCCAGTTCCTTCAGTCTTTGCTCAGATGGCCTGCATTCCCTCCCTCTGATCATCTTTGTCGCTTGCCTCTGGATCCTTGCCAGCTTTTCTACATCCTTTCTATACAGGGGTGACCAACTCAAAACTGGACTCACTACTCCAGTAGAGGCCTAACCAGCGCGGAGTCGAGCAGTTCTATCACTTCCCGTGACTTGCAGGCTTTGCTTCTGTTAATGCAAACTAAAATTACATTTGCTTTTTTTGCAACAGCATCGCATTGTTGACTCATGTTGAATTTGTGATCCACCACCACAACTCTCAGATCCTGCTCAGCAGTGCTGCTGCCAAGCCAGGCATCCCCCAGGCTGTATTTGTGCATTTGGTTTTCCTTCCCTAAGTGTAACACCTGACATTGGTCTTTGTTAAATTTCATTCTCTTGTCTATAGCCCAGTTCTCCAATTTATCAAGATCCCTCTGCATTTTAGCTCTAGCCTCATAAGCGTTTGCCACCCCTGCCAGCTTAGTCTCATCTGCAAATTTGATCAGTGTGCTCTGTATTCCTACAACCAGGTCATTAATACAGATGTTAAACACCAGATCCAGAACAGACCCCTGTGGAACCCCGCTTGAGAGCTCCCTCCCATCTGACACCATTCCGGTAATAGCTGTGCTTTGTTTGCAGTCGCTTAACCAATTATGTATCCTCTTAATGGTAGTTCCGCCGAGCCCACATTTCTCCCGTTTACTTCTGAGAATATCACGTGGGACTGTCACCAGCGCTTCTGAGGTCCAGGTATGTTACTTCTACTGCGTTCCCCCATCCACCCTGTGTGGAAAGCTCTGGGGAGGAGGTGGCCCCACTGCCAAGAGACTCACACACACATACAGGGCCGGTGCGAACTAGGCGGTCACCTAGGGCACCAAGTGGTTGGTGGTGGTGGAGGTGGAGGAGAGGTGAGCTGGGTCAGGGGGGCGCGGGGAGGGCCGCCTGCAGCAAGTACTGGGGTGGGGTGGCGCCCAGGGAAACCGCTTCCTGCCCCAGCTCACCTCTGCTCCTCCTCCTCCCCTGAGCACTGCCCCACTCTGCTTCTCTCCCTCCCAGGCTTGCGCGCCAAACAGCTGATTGGCGCCGCGAGGTGGGAGAAGTGGAGCGTGCTCAGGGAGGAGGCAGAGCAGAGGTGAGCTGCGGCGGGGAGCTGCTGCACACGACTCCCCAGGCCGAAGGGTGGGGGCGGCGGAGAGCTGCCGCGGGGGGGCTCCTGAGCCGAGGGGAGGGGGCGGTGGGGAGAGCTGCCCCAGGGCAGTGAGGTGGGGGGGCGGTGCAATGTGGAAGTTTCGCCTAGGGCATGAAATCTCCTTGCACCAGCCCTGCGTGCACACACACACACCATTCACAAAAACAGCTTCTCTGGGATACATAACACCAGTGACAGAGCCAGAAAGAGTGGATGGTCCCATGCACCTCAGTGAGGGGCTCTCTCCCAATCCCCACAGGAGGCACTGGGTGAGGCCAGAGGCAGGAGAACAGTGGCCCCCAGCAGGCCACCCTGGCTACCATCCCTGGAGGCAGGGAGGCCCTGTTGCTGCTCCTAGGGGCCTATATGGCAGCCCCTCCCCCTGACACCGAATGGGGCCATGGAGCTGGGCCCTGGGATCCAGAGTGTCTGGAGCAGAGGGACAGGGACGGGTGGGGTGTGAGCAGAGAGAGCTGCCGGGGGCTGATGGAGAGAGAGGAGACCAAATCGGCAGGGACATGATCCACAGCCATGCCCAAGAGCAGCGGGCAGCAGTAGCCTGGGGCTGTGGGCCTCCCCTTCCCTGGGGGCTCCTCCCACTCTGCCTGAGACCTGGGCTCCTGCCCTGCCCTACATCAGACACAAGCTTCTCCTGCTAGGGCCCCAAGCTGCTTGCACTGTGTTTACCAGCCTGGTCACTGCCCTCCTCCCAGGACCTGATGTTGCAGCCCCCTGGCCCCGCCCCACGCCCCAGGATGGGATGCTTCAGTGCCCCCAGCCCACCCCAGGATGGGATGCTGCAGCCTGGGCCTCCCCCCCGGCAGGATGCTGTGTGGCTACAGCAGCTGGTTGTTTATTGCTCCCCTGGGGGGGGGGGGGGGTTATGATAAATGAAGCTGTTAACTCCCACTGTGCAAATGCCAGTGGAGGCAGAGCCAGAGCACAGCCCTGCGTGCAGCACACAGGGTCAGGGCTGGGGGAGCTGCACCAGGGCAGGGAGAAGAGTGGGGGCACATGGCCCACATGGTCAGAGTGGGGGGAGCCACCCCTGGTGCAGGGAGAGGGGCTCACAGTGGAAGGAGATGCCCCAGGGCAGGCTGCCTCTGTCTGCAGCTCATCCCCCCCACTAAAGGCTGGGGAAGGATCCATCCCGCCTCTCCCTTGTGGCTGACAGGGCTGCCCTGCCTGGGACCGAACCGCTTGCAGGACCAGGGCTGGAAGGGTGGGAGGTGAAATGAGGACGGGGATTAGCTGGAGTCCTGGCATCCTGCCCCAGGGGAAGGCTGGGGCTATGGGTGAGGCTGTGGGGAGGGGTACCCTCTCCCCCACTGCTCTGCCTGGAGCCCAGTGCTTGGGCTCCGCATGCAGGGCCAGGCCAGGCCCCGCTCCCCGCCCCCCCATCCCCCTCTCCAGCTCCATTCACCAGGCTCATTTCTAACCCGCTTAGCTATCTCTCTATTGGCTTTGATCTCATTAGAAGCCCGGCTCCCACCTGCCCCACACAGCTTTGGTCACATACCCAGTCACGTGGCAGGAGGTCCGTCTCTGGCTGTTGATCCACCCCCCCACCCGGCCTTGCTCTTGGGAGCACTGACATCACAGCAACCCTCTGATTTCTAAGAGTGCTTAAACCTGCCCTGTGCACCCCTGGGAGCCTGCCCATCCCCCTTTCAGCTCCCCAGAGTGGCACTAGGGTCCCTACATTACCGTCACTGAATGCAAAAGTCTACACTGCTCCCCGCAGTGCCCTCTGCAGGGAGGGGTGGGTGCTGCTGCCTTCTCCCATGAGTTGAGGGAGAGAGTGGCTCCCCTTTGTTTTCAGGGCACGTCCTCCCCCCCTGCCCCAGAAAGCGCTCATGAAGGAGTTTGGTTCCACTCCATTGTGACTCTCCCCGGGGCACAAGCTGGCAGCTCCATGCAGCAAACCAGCTCTTTGTTGCCTGTGACAGGCTCCCATTACTCACGCAGCCCCTTGCTGAGATAACTATCAGCCTCTGCACAGCCTGGGGCTCGACTCCACTCCCCTGCCCCACGGCCCAGCGCGGGGGACAGCTGCACCCCAGCACTAGGCGGCACTGGAGCCCTCCCCGCAGGCCGGGCTGCTGTGCATTCGCTGCTCCTGGTCCTGCCAGGGAGCAGGGTGGGGTCTGCATGGGGCTCTTACCCCTGGCCAGGGGGTCGTGGAGCAGCACAGCCCCGATGGGCCCCCACTGGCAGCAACAGCCCTGCCTGGGCAGCTGTGGGGATCCCAGCCAGGCTCAGCTACCTGAGCTAAGGGACCACACCTGTTAGCGCTAACTGGAGCGCCTCTCACCCCAGAGGGGCCTGAGCAATACAGGGGCATCGTGTGGGGCCATCCAGGTATATTACTGTGCTACGCACAGCCCCCCCCGACTGAGACCAGGGTCCCCCCTGGCATCACATAGACACACCCCTGCCCTAGCTGTGGGTGTCCCAAGGCACGAGACACCCTACCTGCCAAGATCAGGGCCTCTTAGGACACCAGGCCCTGCACAAACACCCAGCGAGAGCCTGTCCCTGTGCTGAAGAGCTCAGAGGCCAATAGACTAAACAGACCTGGGGCCGTTCCCCCCCCCGTGATACAGCTGAGACAGTGGGGAAGGCGCTGCCCCAGGTCACACTGAAGGCCCAGGTCTCCCACATGCCCATGTGGTGCTGTATCCATTGGAGAACACTGCCGGCCACAGGTGCCACAGACCAGTGGTCCCAGAGATGGGCACCGTGCGCCACATGCATTGCTATCCCTTGGCGAAACCCCCTTCCTGACCGCTGGCTACCCCTGCCCTGAAACCTGTGGCAAATGAGCTCTGCTGTCCCTGCAGCCCCCAGCCCAGCCCCCCACGGCATGGATGGATCCAGTGCAGAATTTTCCCCATGCCCGGGGCGGCGGGGGTTGGTTCGCCCCGTGACCACGTGAGATGAGCCCAAGCAGACCCAGTGCTCAGCCTAGTTCCCAGGGACTTGCCTCAGTAGCCCACAGGGAAAGGGCAGGAGCTTGGCCTGTAACGGAGAACCTCGGAGGCAGAGCCAGCCCTGGAGAAGCGCAGCTGAGCTGGGCAGGCTAGCCAGAGGCGGGACGAGCAGAGGAGTCAGCGATGCTGCTCCGGGGCGTAAGAGCCCCCCTCGGCAGCGTACCTGGGCTGCCCCAGAAAAAGGGGTCCAACCCTGATGGAAGTCGCAGAGCCCTGAGCTGCTGTGAGCACATGTAAGGGCTGAACGACTGTAACAACCCTTTGCCCAGCTCTGAAGCCTGCCCTGACACGGCCCCAGGGTCCAGACATCAAAGCTGCCCTTATATGGGAAAAGGGCCCATGCGTGGCACAGTGGATGCAGCATCCAAGACAAACAGTCCCAGGGAGAAGGGGAGGCCAAGAGGGATGGGGCAGGGGTCCCTCCGCTCTGCTGACGAGCACAGCGGAGAGCCCAGACCTCGAGATGCAGGGGTGTCAGCCTCCTCCCCCTGGGCACCATGCCCATTGCTCCCTGCAGGCTGGGGAAGCTCGACCAATAAGCCGCTCAGCATGAGAAAATCCCCCCTCCCAGGACAGGCTTCCTAATTACCCTAAAAGCCAGAGTGCACCAAGCTGCCAGCTGCTGACAGATAACCAACCCCCCCCCAGCACCTGGCTCCCCACTCCAGGATCCCAGCACTGCATGGCTGGCTCTTCATTATCCCCCTAGCTTCCCCCTCCCGCCCCACTCCAACCTGTCACTCACTGGGCCGGGTTTCACCTCCCCTGGCCCGGATCAGCCTCGCAGCGCTGCCCCCAGGTGCTCCCAGCTCAGATGTATTTTTCCGCATGACGGATTGCTGCAGTTAGAGGCTGCCAGTCCCCCCTCCCCCCCACGTGCAGCACAGCCGGCTTCCCCTGCGCTGGGGACATGCTCTGCTACCTGCCTGGGATTTTCCATCTCAGACTCAGCTCAGTCACAGAACTGTTGTCTGGAGCCATTTGTTCTAGGTGATTAAAGACAGCTGTGTGCTTCCCAGTGCGCCTACTACACCAGGCATGCAGTGAGCTCTGCTAGGCCTGGAGTAGCCAGGAGCTCCCCACATGACCAGTGCTCCTGCCCCACCCCCTACAGCAGCCCCTGCTGGGGGAGAGCTGAGTCTGTCCAGGCAGCCTCCCCCGCAGGCAGGGCCTGGGAACAGGAAGCCCCCGCCCCGGAGTTTGCAGCTGCCCGTCACTGATGCTCACACCATCAGGGCCCTGGCCCCTGCTCCAAAGCCCGGGCCCTGCCACTTGAACCAGAGGAGAACTCGCTACGCACCTGCTTCGACAAAGCAGAGTGCCATTGCCTACAAATGCCTTGTGCCCAGCAGAGCATGCAGAAGGGGTATTGCCCTGGCAGACAGGAGGGGCACTGGCTTTGGGCACCCCACAATGCCCTCCTATTGCACCCTTGCCAGACTGGGTGCTGCGGGGCTGAGCCAGGGCCAGTGGGCTCATGCCAGGGGCTCACATCCTGCAACAGGCAGCGTCTTACCCCGCTTGTCTAACCCCCTGCCCAGGCCCAATACAAACCCACTTCGGCACCAGCCCCTGGCTGGTGACCGCACACCACAGAGAAGTTCTGAGTCCTCAGCCAGGGGCAATGGGAACAGACTTGCCAGCCAACATCAGCCCGCAGCTAGAAATGGGCCTCAGGAGCCCCAAGCACCATGCTCTTGCCCTAATCACGAGACGACATTCCCTCCCTTCCTGATCTGAACAGGGCTTGACCACAGCTAGCCAGGATGAGCAAGGGCTTGCCAAGGGCTTTTCATCCCTGTTCATGGGGTACTGCAGGGAGCAGGGCAGGAGTGCTGGCGGGGGGGGGCTCCAGGCTACGCCAGTCCCAGCCTTTCCCAGCAGGGGGCAGCGTAAGGGGTGGGGCAGGGGACAATGTCTGTACAGTGTCTCTCCAGTGACAGCCCCAAGAGAGACCAGTGCTGATCAGCATGCAGGACACCACCCCAAACGAGGAGGAAGGTGGTGTGGGAGCAGCAGTGGCTGGCAGTGTTGGGGGAGCCTTTGAACCCCCTTTGTGAGCCCAGCATGGGGGGAGACAGCAACTGTGCATGTGCTGGTTGCCATGGAGATGAGCTCCAGCAGGTAACACCTGGGGCCCCCTCCACTCCTCTCACCAGGGCCTGTATGGGCAGCCCCCTCCCCCCACATGCTCTGTGAAGCCTGGAGAGCCCACCAGTGCTGGGGGGCACCGGGCACTGGAGTCTGAATCTCAGCACTGGATCCAGAGCCATTCCCTGCTGCTCTGCCAGCTCCCAACACTACAGTTCCTGCTCAGCCAGCCCTTCAGACCAGCCCTGCCTGCCCTCCACCCATGTCAGCTGGATCCCTGGGGCATGAGCAGGGGCTCTGCACAACATCCTTCCCCCCACCCCACACCCCGGCCCCACACTGCTGGGCTGTTGCTATGCACTTCTTGGCTGCTCCACCACAGAGGCAGCTGCGTGCCCATGGTGCTACAGTATGGACAGAGCTGTTGGGACGTAGCATCCCACCCAAAGGCCCCCTCGTCAGTGCTGTAACACTGCCCCAGCCACCCAGCGTGGTCACTAGGCCACTCAGAACTTCACACAGTGGCAGTGACGGAGCACCTGTCCTGCTGTCCCAACAGGAGCCAAGGGAGCATCTCTGGCAGCAGCAAGTGGTGCAGGGCCTATGACACACAAGGGATGGTTCTGATTCCATCCATGGCCAGACCCAGATACATGCCACTTCAGGCCCACCAAAGTGAAGTCCTCAGGCTTCGAGTTCAGAGACACCCATCGCCCCAGACTCAGCCCGATGCAAGCTGGCAGAGCCGTTACTGGATCCATTCCCGGCACGTCTTCAACGCCACGCCGAGGCCCAGGCAGCACCAGGGCTGCATCGTCAGCAACTCGGCCAGCAGGAGAGAGACCGGCCCCAGCCACAGAGCTCAAGGCTGGAACCATTGAATCCAGTTGGCCCCACGTCTCAGGCTGCTTCACCCCTGGAGGTCAGCTCAGGACTTTCCCCAAATAGCTGGGACAGTTGGGAGATTCTCTTTCCTCTGTCCCAGCAAGTGCCTGCCAGCACTCGCGGTAGAGGAGCAAGCCTACGGGTGTGCCCATCCTGGAGAGTCCATAGGGGAGAGGACAGACAACCCGTCAGAACCAGGGACACCACCACAGGGGAAGAATGAGCCAATCACAGCCAGAGTGCGAGACTCCTCTGAGGGAGCGACACTCAGCCCCATGGGGAGCTGCTCAGAGCCCCAGGCACATGCTGTGCTTCCCTGCACTGGGTCTCCCACAGCTTATGGCAGCTTTGGCACCTATGGAGGCGGCTGAGCTGAGCCACAAAGGGGGCAGGAGGCACCGGGCAAGCTCCACCGCTGGCCCGTAATCCCAACCCTCAGCCCCACTCTGCTTGCCTTCCACACCTCCTTCTCTGCCACTGCCCCACACTCCTGACCCACAGTGCCTAGCCTGGGACTCTACACCCACAGCCCCATGGACTCCTCCAATGAAGGCTGCTGGCTCAGCCATGGCAGAGCAGTTAATGGGGCAGAACAGGTGAGCTGCGGAGGAACATGGCATTCAAACAGGGTTCAAAAAAGAACTAGATAAGTTCCTGGAGGATAGGTCCATCAATGGTTATTAGCCAGGATGGGCAGGGATGGTATCCCTAGCCTCTGTTTGCCAGAAGCTGGGAATGGATGACAGGGGATGGATCACTTGATGATTACCTGTTCTGTTCATCCCCTTTGAGGCATCTGGCATTGGCCACTGCCGTAAGACCGGATACTGGGCTAGATGGACCTTCAGTTTGACCCAGTGTGGCCGTTCTTATGTTCTTCCTCCTTGCGCCATCCCAGAGCAGCAGCTCCCCCAGACACACACTGCCTCAGACAGGAGGAGGGAGGCCCCACCTGTTCCCTTCAGGGCTGTGGCTGTGATCAGAGCAGCTGTGGTCCAGAAGCAAGTGGGGCCAGGAGGCACATGGTATGGCAGGGTTCACCCATCAAGCCGTGGGGACCATGCTCTGAGCAACCCAGGGATCAGCAGGTTAGCGTTGGGGGGGGGGGGAGCATCCCATCTGTGAGGAAGGGGGTGTCTGCCCTGTAGCAGCGAGTGGGAGGAGCTGGAATTGCTGGGGTCAGAGCTGGAGCCCATCTGTAGCCAGGAGACATATCATGTGACTGGGGCCTCTGATCAGGGGGATCTCTGTGATTGGGAGACCTACATAGGCAGTTGCTCCAAACCCAGCCCTCCAGTGCCCTCACCCCCCCCCCCCCCATGCACACACACCTCTCCCTCACCACACCACACCCCTGCCAGGGCCTCCCCTTGGGCAATGCCAGCTCCTGCACATGTTACCACTGCCCTCTCTTAGATGGGCTCAGCCCTGCCAACCCAGGTCACCAGCTCTGCACTGCTAATGGTTGATGGGGATTCTCCTGCTCAGACGTCAGGGCCTGGGCTTTTGGAGCAGGGTGGTGGCGCTCTGGGCCCGTCTCACTGTCCCGCACAGCTCACAGGCAGGGCGCACGTACAGGCAGCTGGGAAGTCCCTGTGGCCAACACATGAAAGAAAACCCCTGAGACACAGGAGGAAGAGAGTGAACTTGCTGCCCACCCACAGCACCTGCCATGCAGGGCATGGTGGGGAGTCAGAGTTTCTTGGGCAAAGCTTCAGCTTGCAGGGAGGCACCGCGCCCCACCCCCCAGCAGAGAAGGAGCAGCCCAGCAAGGGAGCTCACACAGTGCAAGGGACAGAGAACCCAGGTGTCCTAACAACCCTTGCTTGAGCCCCTCCCTGCTGCATGACCATGCAGGGACCGGCCCCAGGGTCAGCCTGGAGGGATCCAGGCATTTTGGGACACCCCTGTTTTTTTCTAGCCAGCTGTCAGAGGCAGGAGTGCTCCGTCCCCCAGGAGGCGCCGTTGTGCTGCTCCCTCCTTTACAGCGACAGGTACCTGGGATTTGGTGAACACACAGCCGGGAAGCAGCCTGTGGCCACTTGAGGAGCTGTTGCTAGTGGGGCTGGAGCAGGCAGCTGGTGAAGGAGAGCCTGGCGCATTGGGGTCAGGTAGTGCAAGTGGGTCAGGCAGACTTTGGCACCAGAGAATCAGCCAAGCAGCCACCCTCTGCCCCACATGCTATGAGGCCCAGGGGGATCCACACTGCAGCCACACTTCGTTCCACCTCTGCATCACCTCACAGGCTCAAAGCTGCAACTTGACTTCAGCAGGACCCTACACAAGCTTCCTATAGGAAAAGCTTAATACCCTTGTGTGACGAAGTGAGACTGTTCTTAATGTTTCCTCTGAATAGTGTGGGGGTGCCTCAGTTTCCCCTATGCAGTTCTTAAATATCTAGGTGGTGGGGTAACGGTGTATGATCATTGCAGAGCCCTAGAGAGCAGGTGGGTGCAGGGGTCTGGACACAGACAATGGCTGACACCCTGTTTCCTGTCAACTGATGGCCTGGGCCCTTCCCCCCTGCAAGGTGAGAGCTAAAGGGTTGGAGAACAAAGGAATCAGGTGACCTCCTGGCCCAGGAAAGGGGAAAGCTCAGAGGAGGAGGGGCTGGAGGGAGTTTCAGTCTGGGGCTGTCTGGGACATGGAGTGAAGTGCAGACGTGGTTGTCTGGCTAGCTGCCCCCCATAAGGGACCCAGCTGAGGGGTCCTGGTCTCTGCACCTACAAGCTTTGTTTTAGACCATGTTCCTGTCGTCTAATAAACCTCTGTTTTACTGGCTGGCTGAGAGTCTGACTGCAAAGTTGGGGTGCAGGACCCTCTGGCTTCCCCAGGAGCCCCGCCTGAGCGGACTCGCTGTGGGAAGCGCACGGAAGGGCAGAGGATGCTGAATGCTCCAAGGTCAGACCCAGGAAGGTGGAAGCTGTGTGAGCTTTGTGTCGTGAAGACAGGCTGCTCACAGGAAGGCAACTTCCCCAGAGTCCTGACTGGCTTCATGGGGAGCAGTTCCAGAGCATTGCCCAGGGACTCCGTGACACCTTGTCTGCAAAGAGCTTCTGGGGGTTCCATGCCAACAGGCAGAGCTGGGTCAGAAAGCCCAACCCTGGGGCTTGCACTCCAGGTGCATGTCTCTCTCTCCATCTGTCCATCCCTATCCCTTCCTCTGACAGTCTCCCTTTAGAGACGCACCACAGCCTGGAACTCTCACTTCGTGTTTTGTTGCCTCATCTCCACAGAGAGAAGCTCTGAGAACAGAGCCAGGAACAGACTCAGACCCGCTTCCATTCAGGGCCCCGGAGACCCGGTGTCACTGCAGGGTGCTCTTTGCCAGGCCCTCCGGCTGTGCCTGGGTCATGACGGCTCCCAAAACCACTGGCACTAACTGGCTGCACTTGCTGCCCAGGGCTGTATGAGCCATGCAGACAGAAGCCTCCTCTGCCCCTAGGACAGGATGCAGGGATCCTGAGCACTGACCACCTGCTCTCGCCTCCCCAGGGGAGGGAGCCCCGTGCCCCATCAAGGCCCCTCTCTCTGTATCTTCCTATCACCTGCACATTTACCTGCCCCTCGCCTGGCGCAGCGTCGCAGGGCGGAGGCCGGCCAGCCCAGGGCTGCCTCTGCAGTTACTGCCCTCAAGGGAGCCCTGCAGAGTGACGTCAGCCTTATGTTCACCCCACAACAAGTGTCAGCCCAGCAGTGTTCAGCTGCGGCTGGGAGAGCCCAGCTGGGGTGGGTCCAGGTTAGGGTGCCAGGGCATCCCCAGCAGCTCCGGGCTGGTGCTAAACTTCGACTTAAGCTGGAGTGGAGCTGTCCCAAGAGTGACCAAGCCTGGGACCAGCAGGACTTTCACATTGAGCACCAGAGCCATGCACACAGAGCCCAGGGCCGGCTCCACCTGGACCAAGCACTCCGGTCGCCAGGATACCACTAATCACACTTGCCGCTGTGTAGGTGGGGGAGGGGCGTTACCTGCCGAGGGTGTAGCTGGGATGGGAGGTCACCTCCCCCCTTGCATCCCCACCACATGCAGCGTTGCCTAGTCAGGCAGGTGGACTCGGGACACACAGGCTTTGGGTGCTGGATTCCCCTGGCCCCCAGCCACCCACAGGGACTCATCCATCAGGGGACAGAGCCCAGGCAGTGATGGGAGGGGCACCCCAGGGTCTCAGAAGGGCTGCCCTCTGCCCAGCCGGTTTCTGACTGCTCCACGTCCAGCCATATGATCAGCAGCCTTTCCCCAGGGCTTCGCTGTCACCAGGTAGGGAAGACCTGGGGCCAGCCACCCCCCAGTGCCCACCTCTATTCCCCCTAGGGCACACTCAGCCCCTGCAAGGGGGCAGAGACACCAGCTAGGGAGGATCCTGTCTCCAATGGTGGGGCCAGAGCCCCAGAGCCACGGGGCTCGTTGATGGTGATGCTAAGGGGGTCGGGGCTGAGCCGGGGGGCCCAGCCCTCTGGAAGCGGCTCCCCCACCCCCTCGACCAGCCAGGGGTGAAGGGGTCACCAGCCCCCGACGCCAGCATCTCTCGAGCCAACCCACGGAGCTGAGCGCGGGTGCCCGTTGGGGGACAGAGGGTCCCCCGGGTTCCCCGCAGCCCCTCCGCCCGTCGCCCGGCCCAGACCCTCACCTGGCTCATGGCGCTGCGCGGGGCGGGCCTGGCGGAGACGCTGCGCGACGATCGCGGCTCCGCGGGTCTAGAGCCGGCTGAGACCTCGCCGCCTTTATAGCATATGGCCGGACCCCGCGCGGCGCCCGACTGACAGCCCCGGGCAGCCAATGGGGGAGCGCAGCGCTCTGCTGCATTTCCAAACTAGGCTAAGGCGGGCCGAGAGTAAACAGGAGCCGGGAGGAAGGGGGGCTGGGGACCGAGAGGGGGCTGCGCTGCGTCCAGGTAGCTGGGGGGTGGGCGGGGGGTCTGAGTTGTGTCCAGGCAGCTCATGGGGGTGGGCAGGGGTCTGGGCTGTGTCCAGACAGCTGGGGGGGGGTCTGGGCTGTGTCCAGGCAGCTGGGGAGAGGCTGAGAACTGGGGGGGGGGCTGTGTCCAGGCAACTGGGGGGGTGAGCAGGGCGTCTGGGCTGTGTCCAGGCAGCTGGGGAGAGGCTGAGAACTGTGGGGTAGGGGGCTGCGTCCAGGCAGGGGGTCTGGGCTGTGTCTAGGCAGCTGGTGGGGGAGTGGGCAGGGGGTCTGGGCTGTGTCTAGGCAGCTGGGGAGAGGCTGAGAACTGGGGAAGGGGCTGTGTCCGGGCAGCTGGGGAGAGGCTGAGAACTGTGAGGTGGGGGGCTGTGTCCAGGCAGGTGGGGGAAGGGGGCTGGGGATGGGAGGGAGCGGCTGCGCCCGGGCAGCGGGAGGGGGGAACGGAGCGGGGCTGCCCAGGCAGGTGCCTCTCGGCTGGGTCAGCCCTCCCCACTCCCCTCTCCATAGACGGCCCGAGCTCCCATTCCCGGGCTGTGGCCGTGCCCTGTCCCCGCACGGGATCCCTTCCCCTGGGCTGCGGCCGGGCTGCCCCCAGCACAGCCCTCGGGCTCCCGAGAGCTCAAGCTCCGGAGCGACCCAGCTGGGGGGCTCCGGGAGCGGCTGTCGCAGTTACATAACCCTTGGGTACCAGCCCCTGGCTGGGGCGCCCCGGCCCGGCTCCGCAGGAGGCTGCTGAGCGGAGACGGAGAGCACCGCAGGGGCTTTTCCAGCCCGCGCAGGGTCCCTCTGCGCCTCCGCTTCCTTCCTGCTTCTTGGCACCGCCCAGAACCCGCCGATCTCCTCTGTGCAGGCAGCCCCGAGGGCAGACACCCTCTAACCGCCCCTGTGCAGCCCCCATCTACCAACGGGGCGCCCCTCTAGCTCCCCGGGGCTCCCCAGCGCTGCGGTGAACCAACCCCCCCAGCCCCTGCGCTCTGGGCCGGGTTGTCGGCCCTGTGCAGCGCGGAAATGGAGCTGTGTAACTTGTTCAAGGTCAAGCACCGAGTGAGAGCTGGGAATTGAACCCAGGAGTCCTGGTGCCCCCTCCCCGCACTCCTTTCTGTCAGACTCGCTCCCAGAGCTGGGCATGGAACTCAGGAGTCCCTTGCTCGGGAGGGGCACCAGGACTCCTGGGTTCAATTCCCAGCTCTCACTCGCTGCCTGACCTTGAGCAAATTACTAGATTATACTGATTATATATTATATTGAACAAGTTACTAGATTAGATTACAGCACCTGCCAAGGAGGTTGGGGGATGCCAGGGGTCTGTGGGCCCCCCCGGGTAACACGTGGCTCCTGTTTGTCTTTCCAGCTGTTCCCTGGGACTCCCAGGGGTGCTGGGACTGGAAATCACACTGCACCTCTGGGCTTCCCCAAGACAGTGATGAAACCTAGTGAAATCCAGAGGCTCTGACCAGCCCATCTCACCAGCTTCAATGTCAGCTCTCAGGCAGCAGCCACTGATCCTGTCCTTCTGCACAGATCCCGCTCCAAATCAATTAACTCTGCACAGGTGCCAGCTAGAACCTCAGTTGCAACCGTGTATCATCCTCAGGCACTTCTCGCCAATAGGAGCTCAGGCCCCAAAAGAATCCAGCACCCACCCACGGGCATACGTAATGCACTGGCTTAATATGTGAGAGCGTGGCGCCCCCTAGCGGCCAGTACCGATAACAGCGTCTGCTAACAGAGTTAGCCCTTTAGCTCAAGCTATAGGGCCAGCTCTCTGGGGACTGCAGGTTCAATCCCTGCTCCTGTCAGGCCCAGTTTCATATGTGCTCTGTGAGGTAATTAACCTCCTAGTTACTGAGCTCAATTGTAATACTAAAGAAAACAAAGTGTGTCACTCTGGAGCACAGGACCCTTTCCAGGGGTGCTCCAGAGAGTGGGGAGCCAAAATTAGAGCCCCACGCTACACTGCCAGGGTTGCTGTCCTGAGGTGGGAATCTCATCTCTGACAGCAGGGGCTGCCCTTCAGCAAGAGGGGGAAGCAATGGAGTCCTGCTGCTATGACATCCCCTGTCCTGAGACAGCCCTGCTTTGGATCCCCTGGGAGGGGGGTCTGGACCACATGGCTGGCATGAACCCCACAAAGAGGAGCCAGGAACCTCAGAGAGGTTGGAGCCTGAGCTGAGCTCTGTAGGCTGAATTGAGTGGAGCTGCCCTCAGGGGGATCCCGATCTCCCCTACTGCCCAGCAAACTTGCTCCCATGGCCCCTGCGTGGGCTGTCTAGGGCTGAGCCTGGCAGTGCTGTGCTGGCTCCTGCTCCCAGGTAGCACACGCTCACCCATTTGGATGTGGCTAAGTGGTGTCTGGCTTCGGCTGCTGCTTTTGCCTCATGTTTAATTTAAGGCAGAAGCTGCAGCTGATAAAGAATTCATGCAGTGGCACCGAGGTCAGGGAAGGTGCCAAGGTTCCCACTGGCAGCAGCAGGCCACAGGGCTCCCTGCTATTGCCAGTGCCACACGCCCTGTCTCCTCCCTGCCTTGCTCCTCTGCTGTGCTCTAGCCTGGAGCTGCCGGGCAGAGGTATTCAGCCTGGTGGACACCCAGCCCTGGCCCCACCACTTCTGCTGGGGTATCGGGCTTGTCCATAGACAACAGGCTTTGTGCTGCTCATCCAAGCCACTTGCCCTTCCCCTCCTCTCTGAGCTCACTGCAGTCACAGCTTCAGATCCCATGATGTCCCGGCTCCCCCAGGCCTGGGCAGGTCCCAGTACCCAGCCCAGCCCCCCTAGCCCTGGGCAGGCCCCAGTGCCCAGCCCAGCCCCCCTAGCCCTGGGCAGGCCCCAGTGCCCAGCCTGGCTCCCCTTGCCCTGGGCAGGCCCTAATGCTCAACCCCAGCCTGGGCCTGGTGGGAGCTGACCCGCAGCACAGACTCACCCCATGGTACAAACAGCACAGTGGCTTCAAACTGACCATCACATTCACACTTGGATCGACATTCAACACTGACTGTCCTCCTACAAAGTGACACACATGGGCTCACTCTGGGGCTGACACACTCACTGGGGCTGACACACACAGTCACTGGGGCTGGCACACACACTCACTAGGGCTGACACACACACAGAGGAAAAGACCAACTCACTCTGGGGTCTCCTACAGGCAGCGCTGTCTGCCCTCCGGCAGCTGCACGCCCCATCCAGGTGAACCTGGGGACAGACACATTGGCCACCAAGACCAGCAGGGCCGAACCTCCCCATGAGCCAGCTCTCTGAGCCACTGGAGGCCCAGCCCTGCCCCAAAGCTGGAGGGGTTTGGTCCTGCCCACTCTGCCAGCAGCTCCCCATTCCCTCTCCAGTCAGGCATGCTCATTCTTGGCACTGCCTGCACACACACACACACGCACGCTGCACCTCTGTATTCATACACATGCTGCACTTGAACACACCTTCATATCACACACACACCCCAACACACTCATTCATCGAACAATCACTTAGTGTCTCTGCTTATCAGGCCTTCGCACTCCTATGCAGCATCTCCCTCCCCTGAGGGTCTCAGAGCACTGGGCAGGCAAATGCTAATGAGCTGTGTGCCTCATCCTCTTGGCTCGATGTGGGAACCCCTCTGTGCCTCAGTTTCCCCTCTGTGGTGGGGATAATGCCCCGAGGGCTGGGAAGGTAAATCCATTCATGTCTGCAGAGGCACTGAGCTCCCCACATGGAGATGCCAGTGTCCCATGCCTGCTGGGTGTGGGGTCTACGTGGCTCTGGGCTGGCTCTGACAGATGCCCCTGCATCTTCACCACGGTGCCCCACCACCGCCGCCCAGGCAGGTAGTGCCCACTGTGTGCCCGGCCTTAACCATTCCGGGGGGGGCTGGCTGCCCCTGTTAAAAGCTGGCCAGCGGCTCCTTTACTGCTGCAGCGATCCAGGCTTCATGGCCTTTTCCCAGTGAAAGCGGAGTCCCGGGGGCCCGTGGGGCAGGGGTGGGGGCAGGACAGAATGGGACTGTCATGGGAAAATAAAGACATCCTGTTCCAAACAAACTGTGGTCCTGGCCTGAGCCATTGCATCGAGGACGGGGGGAGCCAGGCAGAGTGGAACGGCCCTGAGCTGCTCAGTGCAGATTAATGAAGCTTTTCAAAGTTTCATTAGCAGGAAATCGGTCTTGATCGCCCAGGGATTGGAGCATTAATCAGGGCAGCCAGAGTTTGCTCTGCGCAGTTCTCCCCAGTGCCAGCAGAGCACTGGGCGGGAGCTGAAGCCAGGCCCTTCTCGGGGATGCTTATCTCCTGATGCAAATTGCAGCTGGAACATGGCTTGTGGGGGTGTCTCCACCACCAGGATGGGGCAGCTCCACCCCTACTGTTCCTCCAGCCTGGCCCAGCCCTGCCTGGGGAGGGAGAGCTCAGTCCATGTAGTGGTGCATCTCTGGTGCAAGCACTAGGAGCCAGACTGGCCGCCCCCAGATCATTCCGAACGGGCTCCCAACGAGCCCGTGCCGGGTGCTTTCATCACAACTGCCCCGGCCTGGATTCAAAAAGGGAAATGAGAGGGGAAGGGCTCCGTACTCACAGGGATTGTCAGGAGATCCCAGCAGACACCTAGTGTGCTGAGCGCCTTTGGAAATCTGCCCACTCCCTCTCCTTCCTTCATTCCCTGGTCTAGATGACAATGGAGTGTCTGGGGTGGGTGCATGTGAGACAGACAGAGTGCTGCCCCCTAGTGAATGGAGTTGGAATTGCCCCCACCTTGTATCATGGCCCCACACTGATTCTCCGTAGCCCAGGGCAGGGCCTGTGCTAGGGGAGCAGGAGTGTCTGTTCTCCAGCCCTGTTGCAGCTGCAACATTCCCCTTGCCTTGCTGTGCCACACCGGGACAGCCCTGAGGGCCACAGATTGGTTCCAGTCTCTCCGTGTTCCTGCATGGCCAGGACCTAAGCACCATGGCCCATTCCCACCCCCTGAGCCTGAAGCCCTTGGTGTAAACCTGAGATTCCCCAGAGCATGGAGTTCACACTGCGGGCCCAGAGAGCAGGGCTTCAGCTCAGAGATCTCTGGGGGAGCACCAGTGCCCAGCCTCAGCCTGGCTCCCCCTACCCTGTGTAGGCCCCGGTGCCTGGCCACAGCCTGGCTTCCCTGCCCTGGGCAGGCCCTGATGACCAATCCCAGCCTGGCTCCCCCTTCCCTGGGCAGGTCCCAGTGCCCGGCCCAGCCTGGTCTGGTGGAACTGAACCAGTCTATCCTCAATCCTGAGCGGCAAAGGGAGTTCCTGGAGTTTCACACTCCCTGAGCTGAGAGCAATGGAAGGGCAGTGCCAGTGGATGCTGGGGTCTGCCAGGGGCAGGAGGCTGGGTCTAGCCTGCTGGGATGGGGGCACTGAAAACCCGTGAGTGGAGACAGCCAAACACCTCCCTCTCAGACTGCCAGCATTGGCCTGGCACTTCCCCCAGTCCAGCTTCCCACAAGGGTCTGTGACTGGGGAGTGCCCAGGGGACAGGCAGGGCTGACTTCTCAGCCCTAGGACATTAAGGTAATGGGTGTCGGGCAAGGGTTTCCACCCGTCAGGCTGGGCTGAGTGTGAGTGGGAGGCTGCAAGCCCCAGAGAGTGTGTGTCAGCCCCAGAGAGTGTGTGAGTGAGCCCCAGTGTGTGTGTCAGCCCCAGAGAGTGTGTGTCAGCCCCAGAGAGTGTGTGTGAGCCCCGGTGTGTGTCAGTCCCAGAGAGTGTGTGTGAGCCCCAGTGTGTGTGTCAGCCCCAGAGAGTGTGTGAGTGAGCCCCAGTGTGTGTGTCAGTCCCAGAGAGTGTGTGTCAGCCCCTGTGTGTGTGTGTCAGCCCCAGAGAGTGTGTGTCAGTCCCAGAGAGTGTGTGAGCCCCAGAGAGTGTGTGAGTGAGCCCCAGTGTGTGTGTGTCAGTCCCAGAGAGTGTGTGTGAGCCCCGGTGTGTGTCAGTTCCAGAGAGTGTGTGAGCCCCAGTGTGTGTGTGTCAGCCCCAGAGTGTGTGTGTCAGCCCCAGAGAGTGTGTGTCAGCCCCTGTGTGTGTCAGTCCCAGAGAGTGTGTGTGAGCCCCGGTGTGTGTCAGTCCCAGAGAGTGTGTGTCAGCCCCTGTGTGTGTCAGTCCCAGAGTGTGTGTGTGAGCCCCGGTGTGTGTGTGTCAGCCCCAGAGTGTGTGTGTCAGTCCCAGAGAGTGTGTGTCAGCCCCTGTGTGTGTCAGCCCCAGAGAGTGTGTGTGAGCCCCGGTGTGTGTGTGTCAACCCCAGAGAGTGTGTGTCATCCCCGTGTGTGTCTGAGCCCCAGAGAGCATGTCAGTTTCAGAGTGTGTATGTGTGTGTGAGTATCAGCCCCAGAGAGTAGTGTGCGTGTGTGTGTGTGAATCCCAGAGTGTCTGTTTGAGTCCCAGAGAGTGCGTGTGTCAGTGTCAACCCCAGTGTGTTGCCTCTCAGGGGCCACCGAGGACACATACTGTCCCCATGTGCCCAAGGTCCTCTCCCTGGCTGCTCCCACTTCCCTTACCCTCCAGCTGATCCCCCCTCCCTTTACCCCACAGCTACTCCCTGCCACCCTTCCCTGCTGCTCCTGGCCTCCACTCCTTGAAGTTCAAAGTTCAAATTCCACCCAGGCTGTGAAATAAATCAATCCGAATCTGTCTGTGTGAATGCCGTTGGGGAGGGAGCAGAGTCCCGGCCTGCGGGGAGCCTGGGAGACAGCCCCCCACCCGCTCCCAGCCACACACCCCCAACCCACACCGTCGGTGAGCGGGCACCAGGGATGGGAGGGAGGGGCGGGGGGCAGCTAGGCTGAGGGGCTGGGATGGCACAGGGTCTCCGCCTGTGTTTCCATGCGTCAAGAAGGGACAGAGACAGAGAGTTGAAGTTAATGCCCCTCTTGATTCAGGGCCAGCAGGCAAGGTCCCCGGGTCTTTGCACCAATGGGGGTCCCAGGTGAGCCAGGGCCCCCTGGCTGGGCTCAGCCCTGCTCAGGAGAGTGAGAGGGACTGGGGCCAATGTGAGTGAACAGCGGGGAGACTGACAAGGCAGGTCTCTGGTTGGGAAAGGGGACTTTGAACAAGTGATTTCTGGGGAATCATGAGAGCTCCGCAGCTACCCCTGCCCCACCACAACTGGGGGAGCCACCCAGCCCCAGGCCTTCAGCCTCCTCCCTGCCCCCTCTGTCCCCCTCTGGGTGCCGATCTCTGCCTGGTGCTCCCAGCCCTGGACAGCTGCCCATTTCTAATGAACTTTGCCTTCTCCAGGCTGGCTAATCTCCCCCCACGCTGGGTTAACAATCCCCGCACGGGCCCCAGACTAACCCGGTTGGGGAGGGGACTGTGGGGACAGCTCCCCACAGCCAGGCAGGTCACCTTGGCTCCCAGAGCAGCCTGCTTCACCTTGACGAGGGGGACCAAGCACAACAGGCACCAAGAGGTTGGGCTCCTCCTGACTCCAGCAGGGCAGGGCAGGTCCAGCCCGAGAAGCAAAAACTGCCCCTGCTGGGCGGGCACAGAGCGTTGCACACACATTGCAGTGATGCTTGGCTTGGTCTAGGACGGGACTTGAAGCCAGGTCAGCCAGGCGAGTGCTCTACCCACTGGGCTAGTATGAATAAAGCAGCTGCTGCTGCCCCTCCTCCTTGGACAGTTTGCTGTGGAGCAAGGCACCTGCCTCTCTCATTCTCACCAGAAAGGCCGGAGGTGCCAGACGCCATGTGCAGGGCTCCCAGGTGACTGGCTAGCAGAGCTGGGCACCTCCCTGCAGCCAGGGCTTAGGTGCCTAGCTTGGTGAGGGGGCACGGCTTAGCTCACACCCCTTCGGTTGGCATCTCCCATTGACTGGCGTAGGTGGCTCTCCCCAGCATGTTGGAGTGTGGGTCGCAACAGTGTCAGGCGCCCCTCCCCCCCTTCAGTGTATGGGAGCCCTGGGCCCTAGCCCTGGCTGTGTGGGTCGCAGTGTCAGGCGCCCCTCCCCGCCCTTCAGTGTATGGGAGCCCTGGGCCCTAGCTCTGGCTGTGTGGGTCGCAACAGTGTCAGGCGCCCCTCCCACCCTTCAGTGTATGGGAGCCCTGGGCCCTAGCTCTGGCTGTGTGGGTCGCAGTGTCAGGCGCTCCTCCCCCACCCTTCAGTGTATGGGAGCCCAGACCCCTAGCTCTGGCTGTGTGGGTCGCAACAGTGTCAGGCGCCCCTCCCCCCCTTCAGTGTATGGGAGCCCTGGGCCCTAGCCCTGGCTGTGTGGGTCGCAGTGTCAGGCGCCCCTCCCCGCCCTTCAGTGTATGGGAGCCCAGACCCCTAGCTCTGGCTGTGTGGGTCGCAACAGTGTCAGGCGCCCCTCCCCCCCTTCAGTGTATGGGAGCCCTGGGCCCTAGCCCTGGCTGTGTGGGTCGCAACAGTGTCAGGCGCCGCTCCCCCCTTCAGTGTATGGGAGCCCTGAGCCCTAGCCCTGGCTGTGTGGGTCGCAGTGTCAGGCGCCCCTCCCCCCCCTTCAGTGTATGGGAGCCCAGATCCCTAGCTCTGGCTGTGTGGGTCACAACAGTGTCAGGCGCCGCTCCCCCCTTCAGTGTATGGGAGCCCAGACCCCTAGCTCTGACTGTGTGGGTCACAACAGTGTCAGGCGCCCCTCCCCCCCTTCAGTGTATGGGAGCCCAGACCCCTAGCTCTGGCTGTGTGGGTCGAAACAGTGTCAGGCGCCGCTCCCCCCTTTAGTGTATGGGAGCCCTGCCCCCTAGCTCTGGCTGTGTGGGTCGCAACAGTGTCAGGCGCCCCTCCCCCCCTTCAGTGTATGGGAGCCCTGGGCCCTAGCCCTGGCTGTGTGGGTCGCAGTGTCAGGCGCCCCTCCCCCCCTTCAGTGTATGGGAGCCCAGATCCCTAGCTCTGGCTGTGTGGGTCGCAACAGTGTCAGGCGCCCCTCCCCCCCTTCAGTGTATGGGAGCCCTGGGCCCTAGCCCTGGCTGTGTGGGTCGCAACAGTGTCAGGCGCCGCTCCCCCCTTCAGTGTATGGGAGCCCTGGGCCCTAGCTCTGGCTGTGTGGGTCGCAGTGTCAGGCGCCCCTCCCCCCCTTCAGTGTATGGGAGCCCAGACCCCTAGCTCTGGCTGTGTGGGTCGCAACAGTGTCAGGCGCCCCTCCCCCCCTGCAGTATATGGGTGCCCAGACCCCTAGCTCTGGCTGTGTGGGTCGCAACAGTGTCAGGCGCCCCTCCCCCCCTTCAGTGTATGGGAGCCCAGATCCCTAGCTCTGGCTGTGTGGGTCGCAACAGTGTCAGGAGCCCCTCCCCCCCTTCAGTGTATGGGAGCCCTGGGCCCTAGCCCTGGCTGTGTGGGTCGCAGTGTCAGGCGCCCCTCCCCCCCCTTCAGTGTATGGGAGCCCAGACCCCTAGCTCTGGCTGTGTGGGTCGCAACAGTGTCAGGCGCCCCTCCCCCCCTTCAGTGTATGGGAGCCCTGGGCCCTAGCCCTGGCTGTGTGGGTCGCAGTGTCAGGCGCCCCTCCCCCCCTTCAGTGTATGGGAGCCCAGACCCCTAGCTCTGGCTGTGTGGGTCGCAACAGTGTCAAGCGCCCCTCCCCCCCTGCAGTATATGGGAGCCCAGATCCCTAGCTCTGGCTGTGTGGGTCGCAACAGTGTCAGGCGCCCCTCCCCCCCTTCAGTGTATGGGAGCCCTGGGCCCTAGCCCTGGCTGTGTGGGTCACAGTGTCAGGCGCCGCTCCCCCCTTCAGTGTATGGGAGCCCAGACCCCTAGCTCTGGCTGTGTGGGTCGCAACAGTGTCAGGCGCCCCTCCCCCCCTTCAGTGTATGGCAGCCCAGACCCCTAGCTCTGGCTGTGTGGGTCGCAACAGTGTCAGGCGCCCCTCCCCCCCTTCAGTGTATGGGAGCCCAGATCCCTAGCTCTGGCTGTGTGGGTCGCAACAGTGTCAGGCGCCCCTCCCCCGCCTTCAGTGTATGGGAGCCCTGGGCCCTAGCCCTGGCTGTGTGGGTCGCAGTGTCAGGCGCCCCTCCCCCCCCTTCAGTGTATGGGAGCCCAGACCCCTAGCTCTGGCTGTGTGGGTCGCAGTGTCAGGCGCCCCTCCCCCCCCTTCAGTGTATGGGAGCCCAGACCCCTAGCTCTGGCTGTGTGGGTCGCAGTGTCAGGCGCCCCTCCCCCCCCTTCAGTGTATGGGAGCCCTGGGCCCTAGCTCTGGCTGTGTGGGTCGCAGTGTCAGGCGCCCCTCCCCCCCCCCTTCAGTGTATGGGAGCCCAGACCCCTAGCTCTGGCTGTGTGGGTCGCAACAGTGTCAGGCGCCCCTCCCCCCCTTCAGTGTATGGGAGCCCAGAGCCCTAGCTCTGGCTGTGTGAGTCGCAACAGTGTCAGGCGCCCCTCCCCCCCTTCAGTGTATGGGAGCCCAGATCCCTAGCTCTGGCTGTGTGGGTCGCAACAGTGTCAGGCGCCCCTCCCCCCCTTCAGTGTATGGGAGCCCAGAGCCCTAGCTCTGGCTGTGTGGGTCACAACAGTGTCAGGCGCCGCTCCCCCCCTTCAGTGTATAGGAGCCCAGACCCCTAGCTCTGGCTGTGTGGGTCGCAGTATCAGCCGCCTCTCCCCCGATTCAGTGCATGGGAGCCCAGACCCCTAGCTCTGGCTGTGTGGGTCGCAGTGTCAGCCGGCTCTCCCCTGCATTCAGTGTATGAAGAACAGGAGTACTTGTGGCACCTTAGAGACTAACAAATTTATTAGAGCCACAAGTACTCCTGTTCTTTTTGCAGATACAGACTAACATGGCTGCTACTCTGAAACCAACCATTCAGTGTATGGGAGCCCAGACCCCTAGCTCTGGCTGGGTGGGTCGCAGGGTGTTCCTGTGATTTGCTAGGTCCTTAAAAGTGAGTAGTGTCCCAGCTCAGCATCACAGCATCTCAGGCCCTCTGTGAAGCCAGCCCCTGCTCTCTTGGGGCTTCCTGCCCGTCTGTAAAGTGAGGAGCAAATGTCCCTACTCCCCAGGGGCTGAGAGGAGACAACCCATAAACCATTGTGATGGGACTTGGATATAGCAGTGAGCAGGACCAGCTATGTACTGAGAGAGCTAGATCACTAGGTAGATAGAGGGGTGTATGGGGACAGAAGGGTGTGTGTGTGGCGGGGGGAGATAGATGGGTGAGTATGGGGACAGAAGGGGGTGTATGGGGACAGACGGGTGTGTGTGTGGCGGGGGGGGATAGATGGGTGGGTATGGGGACAGAAGGGGGTGTATGGGGATAGCCAGAGGGGTGTATGGGGATTGATAGATGGGTGTATGGGGATAGCCAGAGGGGTGTATGGGGATAGAAGGGAGGGTATGGGGATAGCCAGAGGCGTGTATGGGGATAAATAGATGGGTGTATGGGGATAGATGGGGTTGTATGGGGATAGGCAGAGGGGTGTATGAGGGTAGATGGGGGTGTATGGGGATAGCCAGAGGGGTGTATGGGGATAGATAGATGGGTGTATGGGGATAGCCAGAGGGGTGTATGGGGATAGAAGGGAGGGTATGGGGATAGCCAGAGGGGTGTATGGGGATAGATAGATGGGTGTATGGGGATAGATGGGGTTGTATGGGGATAGGCAGAGGGGTGTATGGGGGTAGATGGGGGTGTATGGGGATAGCCAGAGGGGTGTATGGGGATAGATGAGGGTATCTGGGGATAGCCAGAGGGGTGTATGGGGATAGATGAGGGTGTCTGGGTGTAGAAGGGAGTGTCTGGGGATAGCCAGAGGAGTGTATGGGGATAGAAGGGGGGTATGGGGATAGCCAGAGGGGTGTATGGGGATAGAAGGGGGAGTATAGGGATAGCCAGAGTGGTGTATGGGGATAGATGAGGGTATCTGGGGATAGAAGGGAGTGTCTGGGGATAGCCAGAGGGGTGTCTGGGGATAGAAGGGGGTATGGGGATAGCCAGAGGGGTGTATGGGGGTAGTTGGGGGATAAAAGATGGATTCCCTGCAGAGCGTGCTCAGCTGTGGAAGGGGGAGCTGGCCGCTAGCCATGTTCATGCATTGGCAGCAGCGTTCCAGAGGCACAAACACACTGTGCACTGGGGCTGCACTGCAGAGGTGGAGGCAGAATGTGGGGCCGGTGCGGCTGCCAGAGGGTAACTGGGGGCAGAGAAATGCTGTAGCTGAGAGTGCTGCCCCCTGCTGGCAGGTCCTGCCTGTTCCGTAGCCCCCGTGGCGCGAGATGGCCCCCAAGAGGCCCGGTTCACTTGGTAGAAGATCCCCCATGGGTAGGTGACAGGCAGTGGGGCCATCTGACCGCTGCCATCTGCTGCCTCCCTCGCTGGCGTTAGCACAGTTCTGGTTACTCCTGGCCCAGCGGCCCAGAGAAAAGCTCCCCCTAAGGCTCTTTGGAGATTGGGGGATGGGCTCCGTGGCCCAGCTCCCAGGAACCCTGGTGAAGGCTGGGCACGGTCCTAATAGAACTTGATACGGGCTCTCCCCAAACCCACTTGACCAGGCTTTGAGAGATACAGCATCTGTGTGTGTGTGTCTGCATGAATCAGGAGTTATCCCACCACCCACCGCCGCAGTATCTGGGCACCTGCCACGTACAACCGACAGCAACAGCTAAGTTGTCATGTGACTGCACAATGCCTGCAGGAGCATAAACAAAGGGGAGGGGGGGGCTCTGTGACTGGGATCCATGGGGGGCCTGTCCCTGGGGAAGGGAGGGTGGAGGAGGAATGGGGCCCCAAGGATGGGGAGCCGTCTCCTGGGGGAGGGCCAGGAGAGCAGGCTGGACTGGCCTCTATGGAAGGACCACATGGCATGGTCTGACCTGGGTCATGTGGGGTCTGCTGGAGCCTAGGCCTGTCGCTGACTCTCCTCTCCCCACAGCAGCTTCCCCACCATGCTCAGCCCCTCTGATAGGGAGAGCAGCAGCAGCAGCAGCAGCAGCCCCAGCATGCTGAGCCTTGGGGCTGGGAGCAGCGAGGACAGGGAGCCAGAGGGAGAGGAGAAAATCTGCGCCGTGTGCGGCGACCGAGCCACCGGCTACCACTTCCATGTCATGACCTGCGAGGGCTGCAAGGGCTTCTTCAGGTGAGGGCCCCCCTGGTGCCATCGCCCTGCCAACTCCAACTCCCTGGGCCTGAGTCTTTCCACCCCATGGGGCTGGAGAGGGTAAACACTGCCCCCTATTGGCACTGCGCAGGCAGGGCTCTGCCCTGGGTCACACCCAACACCCCTCAGAACAGGGAGGGTTAGGGTGTGGGGGTGCAGTGGTGTGTATACATGTGTGCATAGGGTATGTGTAGTGTGTAATGGTTTTCTTATGTGCTTGTATGTGAGGAGGTGTGCAGTGAGATGTGCGTGTTTGTAGGGGTTTGACTGATATTGCGACCGCATGCAGCATCTCAGGGGACCGTGCTGTATCCAGTTTATGAATGGTTGCTGTATCTTTGTGACCTGGGATTGGAGCAGCTCCATGGGAGAGGGTTACCACAGCTCTGCCAGGACCTAAAAACAGCAACGGGGGAGGTGATTCCTACAGCCCTGGTGATTGTAAACAGCTCTGGAGAGGTACCACCCTGGGGTGGTTTGCAGAGACTGCTTTAGGGCAGGGCAGTCACAGAGGACAAAGGAAGAGGGTGCGTTACAAAGGCTGAGTTTGAACAGATTCAGGTCTGAACTTGCTGAAAGGTTGGAAAGGCGGCGGGGCCGGGCCTGTCTGGTTAGTGCATGTGCACAGCTTTCTCACCGTTACCCTTCCTCTGGGATGCTTTTGTCCTTCAAATACATGTGCTCTGCTGGGGAAGGGCTGGGGGGTCCCTGGTAACAGCCCAGGCACTGTCTTTGGCGAGAAGGCGTGATGCAGGTGCTGGCCTTGCTGGGGATGTCATAGTGTAAAGCAGGGGGCTGTGCAGCCTTAAAGTGCTGCTCAGGAGGGAGCGAGATGTGGGTCTTGGCCCAAGTGAGGTGATGGCTGGGAGCTGGAAGCCTCAAGAAGGGGCCCTCAAGAGACCACAGAGCAGGAATACAGGTGCAGTTACCCTCAGCTGTGAGGGGGTGTAGTGTACAAGGTGTATGTGTAAACTGGTGTTTCTCTAAGGGATGTGTATGTTGTGGATGTGTATGGGTGTGTGTGTGTGTTGATGTGCATATTTGGGGTGTGCACTGGGATGTTTATGTGGGTGTGTCTGTGCGGGGGGTATATGAGTGTGTATTGGGATGTGTCTGTATATTGGGGTGTGCAGGAGTGTGTTATGCACTGGCGTGTGTATATCAGGAGTGCACATTGGGATATATATGTGGGTGTGTACCCAGGTATGCGTATGCATTGGGGTGGGCATGTGTGCATAGCATGTCTGTGCGTTGGGGGAGGGTGCGGTATGTGTTTGTGTGCACACAGGCAATGCCCTGGCTCAGTGTCTGTTGTGTCCGGCCCTCATGGCAGCTGCCCTGTGGCTGTGTTGTCCTGTGGCTCACAGCCGGCCATGTGCTCGTCTCCCCGAGTGTTTGCTGCTGCTGACCCCAGGTTTATCTCAGCTGATGCCCAGGCAAGTACAGCTGTGCCAGTGACGCAGGGTGCGGCTGGGACACTCTGCTGGGCATGACTGTCCAGGCCTGTCCCCCCCTGCAGGGCTCAGCTGGCACTGGCTCAGCTTGGATCCCAGGCCCTTGTCCACTTGCCCAGCCCCCCAGATTCACCCAGGTCAGCTCTGGCTCCAGCCAGGCTGCGTTTCGGCAGCACTCAACAAGGTCCCTGCTCTAGGCCACTGTGCAGATTCCGGTCATGTAATGGGATGTGCTGACTGAACTGGGCCTCACCTGCTGCCTCCTGCAGCTGCCAGCCTGAGACACGTGCCAGCCCGAGCCACATGCCAGCCCTGATGGGCAGCAGCATCCCTGCATGGCTAACCAGGGTAACTACCCACTGCACAGTACTGCCGGCGACCTGACACCCATACAGCACTCCCTACTGTGCCTCCACCCCCCGATCCCTGCGGCCCAGTGCCCCCTAGTGCCAGTCTGGGGCACTGGGGTCATCGCTGGCTGTGCAGGGCGAGTGCCCCTTCTGCTCCCTGCAGCACCGTGCCCCAGTGCCACGCTGAGCCACATGCACCACTTCCTGCGGCATGCTGCATGTTCCTTTGAGGTCTCCCATCCCCCTGCCCCAGAGTGACTCTCTTTCATTGTGAGGCTTATTCTCAGGGAAAGGTGTTGAGGTTTCAGGACTTTGGGGCAGCTTTAATGCTTGTGCCTTCTCCTCCACTCAGGGAAGAAACAGTTCTAGACTCCCTGGTTGATCCAGATGGGCTTGTTCCGGGCATTGCAACTGACCGGGACAACCAATGCCTGAGATGACTACTGCGGGCAGGGCCCAAAGCCTCTTCCCCATGGCTTCTTGCAGCACCATTTACCATTCTGTGTGTGTGCACACGCTGGCATAGCCATCTGTCTGTTTGTGTGTGCTGGAATAACCATCTGTGAGTGTCAGAGCAAGCATAGGAAGTGTGGGCCTACCCATCTGCATAGGGGGCAGATCTCGGGGGAGCAGAGAGCTGGCACACCCCGACGCGTTGGCATGTTACATGTCTGTGTTGCTCAATACCTGTGCCAGCACCCCCCGCCCCCCTGCCCAGACACACAGACATGGCGACCCTGCGTCAGGGAAAGCGTAGCTGGGACGGTTTGGTGGAGAGGAAGCTAGGAGCCGGCTCCCCCAGCTCTATCCCACAAAGCAGTGCCTTGCAGCTGGAAATGACCCAGAAGCCCCTGCTCCTAGCAAGGATGCTGCACGTTGGTTTGGGCATCTGAGTGCCTGGATGGGAGGGGAGCAGGAGCAGCAGGCTGTGCTGTACCCGGCAGGGATGCAGTGCTGCATGGAGCAGGCTGGGGATGAAGCCAGCAGAAGGCTGGGAGGGGACGGCGGGTCGCTGAGGAGTGCCGGGGCTGCCTGCCTGAGTTGCTCTGAGCCTTGCGGTGCCAGGTCCAACGGGATGCCCACTTGGGGTTCTCACTGTGAGGGGCAGGGAGGGCTCCCTGACCCTCTCCCAGGGCAGGGGGAGTCTCTCCTGTCCCCCAAGCCCTCCCCTCTTTTACAGGCGGTCCATCAGCAAGGGCGTCTGCTTCACCTGCCCCTTCACCCACAACTGCACCATCACCAAAGCCAAGCGCCGGCAGTGCCAAGCCTGCCGCCTCCAGAAGTGCCTGGCCGTTGGCATGAGGAAGGACAGTAAGTCGGGGCTCGGCTCCCTGCCCTCCTGCAGCTGGTGTCTGGTCCTGGGGAGGTTGGCAGGGGAAGTGCAAGGGCCACTTTCCCCAGGACATTGGCACTCAGGGAGTATCTGTGCTGCAGCCTTGTCAGCCTGGGGGTGCTCCCCTCTGGGCTCAGGCACCTTCCGTTAACGAATGCCCCAGCGGGGGGATGCCAGGCTAGAGGAGTGCAGGGCTGATGCTATGTGGGAATCCCAGCACAGCACAGCCATGCGGGGGGTTGGCTAGCAGGGTGCTGGGCTGGTCCCATGCGGGGGGTCCCGGCTGGCAAGGCGATGGGCTGGTGCCATGCGATATGTTCCAGGTCACTGTTGCCTAGTACTCACCCCTTGTTGCCCCCCAGCAACACCCCTGCTGGTGACAGCAGAGCCACCCAGCCACTCTCTGCTGCATCTGCTCTGTCCCCATCCCCATCGAGCAGCTGGCAGGGAGGGAGAAGAGGATCAAGCCATCAGCAGTGTCAAGGCACGCAGGGGCCTTGGAGCGTCACCCAGAGGAGTAGCCCCTGCATCACTGGGTGCTGGGCAGATAACTCACTGCGGGGACTGGGCAGATAGGTTGTTGGGGGGCTGTGGGGATAGCTCACGGGGAGGCTGGGTCCTGAATGCATAGTTGGCTGGGCAGACAGTTCGCTGGGGGGGCTGGGGGATCTGCTTGGATAGCTCGCTGGGGGGGGGGCTGGGGAATCTGCTTGGATAGCTTGCTGGGTGCTGCGTGGATAGCTCGCTGGGGGGGGCTGGGGGCTGCATGGATAGCTCACTTGGGGGACTAGGGGTTGTGTGGACAGCTCACTGGGCTGCTTTGTGCTTCCCCTGTGGAGCAGCCAAGGTCTCTGATTTGCAGCATGTATCTGCTATCTGACTCCAGTACTGGCTCTGGAGAGTCTGCCTGCCCGGCCCCGAGTCCCCCCACCCTCTGCCGGTGCAGCCCCAGCTCAGAGAAGGGTGGCTGGTGCCCCTGATGCGTTAAAAGCAACCCTGTCTGGGGGGGCTGCATTGGCCCCCTGGAGAACTGTCCCATAACACTGGGGGTGGGGGGGAGGCTCTCCTGGTGGAAGTGACTCTCCTGTCTTTACTCCCATCACTGCTGAGTGTCCAGCTAACACACGCTGCCATGTCCCTGGCAAATGCCAGGAGCACCCAGGCTTATAGGGCCACAAGGCCATACCCCTTCCTCCAGGACTCACAGCACTCCATCATGCTGCCGTGGAGCAGGCAGACTCGCCCAAGGGCACTGGTGAGCCCCCTTGAGAGCTGGAACCCAGGAGTCTGGAATCCCAGGCACCTGCTCTGCCCACTAGACCCCTCTCCGTCCCACAGCCAGGAAGAGAACCCTTGCAGCCTAGTTTCAGCCTCTCTTTTTACCCACTAGACTCCTGCCCTTTTCTGGCTGGGGTTTCTTCCTAGCTCTAGGATGAACCCAGGAGTCCTGACTCAGCCCTGCTCCTCCACCACTCTCCCCAGCCCAGAGCTGGGATCAGAACGCAGGAGCCCTGGCTCCCAGTCCCTACTCTCCCACTAGGCCCCGCTCCCTCCAGCTGGTTTGCCAGGAGGGCCATGGAACCCATGGCTGGGGCAGCGCCATGCTGAGCTCCCCAGGCTCTCGGGCGGGGCTGAGGGAGACGAAGCTGGGAGGCATCTGTCAGCGTGGGCCTGGGGAGTCGTTGCTGGGGCAAGCCCCTCACCCCTGCCCCGTGGCCTGGCAGTGATCATGTCAGAGGAGGCTCTGCAGATGCGCCGGGTCCTGCGGAAGCAGAAGCAGCAGGAGCGGGAGCTGGCGGGGGAGCCAGCGGAGCTGACAGAGGAGCAGGAGCAGCTCATCAGCATCCTCATCGAGGCCCACAAGAAGCACTTCGACTCCGGCTTCTCCCAGTTCATGCATTGCCGGGTAAGAGCCCCAGCCCCCCCGTAGCACCAGGGCAGCCACACCCCCGCTGGAACCAGCCCCCCATACACCAACCCAGCTCCCCCCGCAAGCAATGGGGCAGCAACTGCCCCGAGAGCCACCCCCCTGTGGGAAGCAGCCCCCCCATACACCAACCCAGCTCCCCCCGCAAGCAATGGGGCAGCCACTGCCCCGAGAGCCACCCCCCTGTGGGAACCAGCCCCCCCATACACCAACCCAGCTCCCCCCGCAAGCAATGGGGCAGCCACTGCCCCGAGAGCCACCCCCCTGTGGGAACCAGCCCCCCCATACACCAACCCAGCTCCCCCCGCAAGCAATGGGGCAGCCACTGCCCCGAAAGCCACCCCCGGCGGGAACCAGCCCCCCCATACACCAACCCAGCTCACCCCCGCAAGCAATGGGGCAGCCACTGCCCCGAAAGCCACCCCCCTGTGGGAAGCAGCCCCCCCATACACCAACCCAGCTCCCCCCGCAAGCAATGGGGCAGCCACTGCCCCGAGAGCCACCCCCCTGTGGGAACCAGCCCCCCCATACACCAACCCAGCTCCCCCCGCAAGCAATGGGGCAGCCACTGCCTCGAAAGCCACCCCCCCGCAGGAACCAGCCCCCCCATACACCAACCCAGCTCCCCCCGCAAGCAGTGGGGCAGCCACTGCCCCGAGAGCCACCCCCCTGTGGGAACCAGCCCCCCCATACACCAACCCAGCTCACCCCACAAGCAATGGGGCAGCCACTGCCCCGAAAGCCACCCCCGGCGGGAACCAGCCCCGGGCACACTGATCCAGCTCGACCGCGCTCTCGGCCCGGCCAGCAGGGCCTGGGGCGGCGGGGGCTGCTCAGAGCCTTCCCCCTTCGCTGGGGCTGGAAGCAAAACAGCTGCTGCGGCAGCCTCACGCCCCACGGTTGAGCCCAGCTGCCATTGGCTACCTGAGTCACATGCTGGGATTCCTGCTCCCTGATTGGATCGGGCTGGTTACCGGGCCACGTGCTGGCATGGGGCAACTTTCACATCTGCCAGGGTTGGAGTCTGTTCTCCACTCAGGGTGCCCTCCTGCCCCCCTTCCCCACACCTCTGCACCCCCTCCCTCCTGCCCCCATCCCCCTCCTACCCCCCCTCCTGCCCCCCACCCCTCGGTCCCCCCAACCCCCTGCCCTCCCTCCCTCCTACCCCCAGGTCCCTCCTGCCCCCACCCCTGTCACCCTCCACCCCCACCCCTCGGTCCCTCCTGCCCCCCACCCCCGTCTCCCTCAACCCCCACCCCCACCCCTTGTCATGGAGTCCCGGGGCGATGCTCTGGAACTGCTCCCTACGAAGCCAGGCAGGACTCTGGGGAAGTCTCCTCTCTGTGAGCAGACTGTCTGCAGGACACACAGCTCACACAGTTTCCACCTTCCTGGGTCTGACCTCGCAGCATTCAGCATCCTCTGCCACTCCCTGCGCTTCCCACAGCAAGTCCGCCCAGGCAGGCTCCTGGGGAAGCCAGAGGGTCCTGCACCCCAACTTCGCAGTCAGACGTGACTCTCAGCCATCCAGTAAAACAGAAGGTTTATTAAACGACAGGAACACAGTCTAAAACAGAGCTTGTAGGTGCAGAGAACAGGACCCCTCAGCCGGGTCCATTTTGGGGGGCAGTGAGCCAGACAACCACGTCTGCACTTCACTCCATGTCCCAGCCAGCCTCAAACTGAAACTCTCTCCGGCCCCCCCTCCTCTGGGCTTTGTCCCTTTCCCGGGCCAGGAGGTCACCTGGTTCCTTTGTTCTCCAACCCTTTAGCTCTCACCTGGCAGGGGGGAAGCGCCCAGGCCATCAGTTGCCAGGAAACAGGGTGTCGGCCACTGTCTGTGTCCAGACCCCTGCACACACCTGCCCTTTAGGGCTCTGCAATGATCATACACCCTTATCCCACCACCTAGGTACTTAAGAACTGCCTAGGGGAAACTGAGGCACCCCCACACTATTCAGAGGAAACATTAAGAACAGTTCCGCTTCGTCACACCCCTCTGCCCCACCCCTCCCTCCTACCCCTCACCCCCATCCCTCTGTCCCCTCTGCCCCTCCCAGCCGCCTCTCCCTCCAGCCCCACCCTTCCGTCCCCTCTGCCCTGCCCCTCCCACCCCCTCTCCCTCCAGCCCCACCCCCACCCCTCTGCTCTTTCTGCCCCTCCCAGCCGCCTCTCCCTCCACTCTGCCCCCTGCCTCCCATCCCCACCTCTCCCTCCAGCCCCACCCCCCCTTCCTCCTGCCCCTCCCAGCTGCCTCTCTATCCCCTCTGTCCCCCCTCCCTCCTGCCTCTCACCCCCACCTGTTCCTCCCTCCTGTCCACATCCCCTCCTCCATCCTAGCCAGGGGTGGGCTCAGGCTGCCCTGGGCAGAGCCCACCTGCAATTCCTGTGGGAAGGGGCATTCAGGGAAGGTGAACAGAGACACCACCTGGGCTGATCCCAGCAGAGCTCCCGAGCCGGCCAGAGCAGCCACGCGTCTGCACCCTCCTCACTCAGGCCCAACTGCAGCTGCAGCGTCTGTACTTGCGGATCCTGTGCACGAAGTTCTGACCCCCAGGTCCCAGCTTCTCCCCGAGATTGGCCTCGGCAGAGGACCCGCAGCCACGGTGTGGAAGCGGCGCTGGGGTTCGTAAACCATGGCGTCTGCAGGGCTGCACCCCAGCGGGCCATGGGAATTGGAGCAGGTGCACCCAGCAGTCCAAGGCTCAGCTGTATCACAGGGCAATGCACCAGGGGGCTCGCCACACCCCAGAGTCAGCCACCTCTCCACAGGGCCAGTTCCACTGACAGCAGCAGCACTAAGGCGCTGACTGGGGCTTCTGTCTCCCCAGCCCCCGGTGCGATTGTACATCCACAGCCTGAGCCCTCAGAGCACCCAGGAGCCCAGGGTTCCCCAGGTCCTGCAGGGGGTCTTCCAGCCTGAGGAGGGCGGCCCCCTGGCCCCCTTGCAGAGCCTGCCGGAGGACATGCTGCCTGACAGCTTCTCCATGCTGCCCCACTTCGCCGACCTCAGTACCGTCCTCATCCAGCAAGCGATTAAATTCGCCAAGGAGATCCCAGCCTTCAGGTCAGCACGGCTGGGCTCCCGCACCCCGAGGAGCGGGGAGGGGGGCAGCTGGGGGCAGGCGGCTCAAACTGCCTGGCTGGAGGGGGAGTGGGAAACAGGAACTGAGACCCTGAGAGTCTGACAGGCCCAGCTCAGCACGGCTAGCATCTGCTTTACCCCGCTCCTACCCCCTGCATCTCCCTCAGCCCCGCCCTGCCGCATCCCTGCTCCCCAGCCCCACCCTGCTGCCTCCCTAATCCCCCCCCTGCACCCTTCAGCCCCGCCCTGCCGCATCCCTGCTCCCCCACCCCCCTTGGCCCCACCCTGCTGACTCCCTGTTCCCCCCACCACAATGCCTCCTGCACCCCTCCCTGCCACATCCCTGCTCCCCCACTGCCCCTCAGCCCCACCCTGCCACATTCCTGTTCCTCCCACCCCGACCCCTGCCCTGCTGCATCCCAACTCCCCGCCTCGCAACCCCCTCAGCCCTGCCCTGCCACATTCCTGGGTCCCCTTCCCCCCACTGCTCTGCACCTTATTCACCCAGGCCATGTCCCTGGGCCCCCTCCCACCTGCTCCCCCTCAGCCCCACCCTGCCGCATCCCTAATCCCCCCCTGCACCCTTCAGCCCCACCCTGCAACATCCCTGCTCCCCCATCCCCTCAGCCCTACCCTGCTGCATCCCTACTCCGCATCCTCACCCCTTCAGACCTGCCCTGCCAAATCTGTTTCCCCCACCCCAACGCCCTGCCGCATCCCTACTCCCCCCTGCACCCCTCCCTGCCACATCCCTGCTCCCCCACTGCACCTCAGCCCCACCCTGCCACATTCCTGTTCCTCCCACCCTGAGCCCTGCCCTGCTGCATCCCAACTCCCCGCCCCACAACCCACTCAGCCCGCTCTGCTGCATCCCTGGTCCCACCCCCGAGCTCTGCCCTGCCTCATCCCTGAGGTCCCCAGTCCCTGCTACCCCACCCCCTTAACCTCCCCCCCCCAGCCCTGCTTCATTCTTGGGCCATTCCCCACTCCCCTATTGCCCTGTATCCCACTCAGCCCAGCCCTACTACATCCCTGGGACCCGCAAATCCTGCTCCCCCATCTCCCTGCTCAGCCAAGTCCCCAGGCTCCCCGACCCCTGCTCCACCACTCCCCTCAGCCCTGCCCTGCCACTTTCCTGGGTCCCCCACCCCCTGCGCCCCACGGCTCTGCACCTTATTCACCCAGGCATGTCCCTGGGCCCCCTCCCACCTGCTCCCCCTCAGCCCTACATTTCCACATGCCTGGGCCCCCATCCCCTGCTGCCCCAGTGTACCCCCACCCCCCTGAACCTCCTCAGCTCAGCCCCCACAGGGTCCCTACCCCCCGCCCTCAGCGCCTATGGCCCTGGGCTGCTCTGTGCAGCTGCTCCCGGCCTGCTCTCATGCTCTCTCTCACTCTCTCTGGGAAGGAGTTTGCGGATTGATGATCAGATCTCACTTCTCAAAGGCGCCACTTTGGAGATCTGCCAGATCCAGTTCAACACAGTCTTCAACGAGGAGACCAAGGCCTGGGAGTGCGGCCAGCACTGCTACACCATCCAAGACGGTGCCCTGGGTGAGTCCCTCTGGCGCAAGGGGCAGGGGCTGGGCTGGCCCAACTCCCCTGGGTTCTCTCTGCTTCTAGCTCCCTGCCAGTGGGCCCCAGTGTCCCCCACAGGGGCTCCCACGGCCTGGGCTAGGGGAGCCCTGGAAGGGAATGTGGGCTGCCCTGCCTAGAATTCCCTGACAAGAACCGTGGTTCCCCCTGCACCCCGCCACAGCACTGTGCCCTGCCCTATGGGGGACTCACCCCCGGGCTGGCAGGAGGGGCTGGAATAGTGACTGACACAGCTACAACCCTGCACCTCATGCCGCACAGTGCCAAGCAGCGAGTGGCTGAGCACTGACGCTGTGGAAATGCTGCACGTGCTGTCCCCGAGGGACTCGCTGCCGCAGGGCATACGGGGCACAGGATCGCTGCCCGCTGCGACATGGGTGAGATCAGGTGGGCCGAGGAGATTTCCCAGAGCAGGGCCAGGCTAGGTGCCCTGGGGCCCATCTCCCGGGCAGGGGTGGCAGAGCCGTGGCCTGCTTCTCTCTGCGCTTCCAGGGCTGGAAGGCTGCAGTCCCCAAGGAGCAGGCCCTTCCCCACCCTGTCCTGTCCTGCAGTGCAGTGCACCTCTCCTAGCCACCCCCCAGCTCTGCACAGGCCCTGGCTCCAAACAGCCCGACTTCCCCGGGCTGTGGCATGCTGGCAGCTGAGCTCGGAGCCCTGGCCCCACTGGGGAGCCCTGGGCCAGCTAGCGCAGCTCCCCAATCACCCCCATCTCTGTCTCCAGCTGGGTTCCAGCAGATCTACCTGGAGCCGCTGCTCAAGTTCCACATTAGCCTGAAGAAGCTGAGGCTGCACGAGGCTGAGTACGTCCTGCTGCTGGCCATCGTCCTGTTCTCGCCTGGTAAGCCCCACTCCCGGCCCCCAGGATGAGCCCCGAGCCCCCCCAACCATGGGCCCTGAGCCGACCCCCCCGGCCCTCCCACCCTGCACCACCCCAATGGGCATGGTACTGGACAGTGTGATGGTACATGAGGGCATATCCGTGGCACCATCATTTGACCGGTGGAACTCAGTGTGCCCTGTGAGCAGGGGGTGGGCACTGAGCCCCCGCGGCTTGCTCTGTCTGCACAACAGGGTAACTCCCGCCCCTGTGCTTCCTGCATTGAGCCCTCCACATACATGCAGCCCGACCCCAGGGTACGTGGCCCCTGCTCTGCCTGCACGCTCATGCCAGGGCTGCCTTCTCCCAGACCACCCTGGCATCACCCAGCGCCACACCATCGACCAGCTGCAAGAGAAGATGGCCCTCACACTGAAGAGCTACATTGACCGACGGCATCCGCTGCCAGAAGGCAGGTGAGCAAGGGACTCCCTGTCCCGGGTCCACAGACTTGGTGCCACATGCTGGCTTTTTACCAGTCCTTGACAGTGCCAGTCAGTGTGCCAGACCCCCCAGGGGCCCCGATTTTCCACAAGGGCAGGCCATGTGGCCTCTCCGCCTCCGAGACTGAGCCCTGGGCCCCCTGCTCCACCCTGTGAGCTCTGCTCAGCCAGTCCAGCGTAGCCAGGCTCCTGGGCAGAGACTTGTTCCCTCTTCCTCAAGGAGCTGGGCACCTCAGCAACACAAAGAGCCGCTTCCAGCCAGAGCAGGTTTATTGGTGCCCTGGAGCATGGAACGGGGAGGCCTTAGGTAGCCCAGAGCAGCAAAGGGGAAGAGACGAGCCACCCGTCCAACACCAGGCTCTGCTCCCTGTGCCTGTGTGTGACCCTGGCCCAGTTCTTCTTCCCAGCCACCTCCTGCTGTCTCCCCCATTGTCTTCCTGCTGAGTTCACGCCTCCACTGCCCGCTGGGACCCCCACACTGAAAATGGCAGGTGTGGAGCCTTTAGTCCTTGGGGTTTCCATTGTCTCTCCAGGCTCCCAGCCAGCCCTTAATTATCCATCTGTGTCACCCCAGGCAGCTTCCTCATGGCTCCTGCTCTTTACACTCAGGGCAGAGCAACACAATGCCTGGGCACTGAGGCACATAGCGGAATTATAAAAATATTACCAAAATTCCCACATTCTTCCCCTCCTGGCCCCACATGGGCAGGTGAGTGAGGGTCCCCCACTAGCTTGAATAGCAAAGCTGGGGCAGGAGGAAGCTCCTGGCAGGAACAGGGCCCAAGACACTGAGCAGCCCAGCAGGGGACACTCACTACCATGACCCAGCCTGCGTGGCCTCACAGAAAAGGGCAGGGAGAACCCTTCCTGGAGCTCAGGTGTGTACCCGGCCTATCTCTGAGGTGTCTGGGCCTGTTACTTATGGGTGGGCTTTATCCTCACCCAGCCCCGGGAGAGATCTTCCCCCTGTAGGGCTGGGGACTGAGAGATTGGAGGGCAGATGAGGGGTGTCAGGCCCTGACGCAGGGTCACGTGGCTGAGTTGGGAATTGAACCCAGCTGTCCTGGGGCCCAGCCATGTGCCCCACTGGTGGGGTGGGATCAAGTGAGCCCCATGTGTCCTGGGCCTAGCGGGTGCAGCAAGCAGCCCAGGGAAGGAGGCCAGAGGCAAAGGCCATCAGATGGGGACTGGCGGGGGGACGCAGCTGTTCGGGGCCTCTGCCCATTGCCTGGACGTCCAGGCTTTCCCAGGAGCTGGGGGAAGCTGGCTCCTGCAGGGGTCACACTGACATGTGCGGGAGGAGGGAGCTGAGCACTGGCCCATGGGAGCCCTGATGGGGGCTCCAGGGTGTGGCGAGGCCAGGGGCCCAGGGCTAGGGACTGATTGCCCCTGTGCCATCGGCACCATGTTCCCCAGGGACCCTGGCCCCGGCAGTGACACCCACCCATTCAGCGGGCTGGGAGGCAACAGGCAGCCAGAGATGGCCGGGGCCAGGGCAGAGGGTCCCACTGTGCCCTCTGGGACTAGGGAGCAGAGCTGAGCACTCGGGAGATCCAGGCAGAGAGGATTGTAGGAACCGTCCCTGTGAGGTGGCTGGGTTCACAGCATCGCCGATGGCTCCAGTCTCCCCAAGTGCCTGCACCCCCAGGGGTCCAGCCTCGCTACCTTTCCCTCTTGGGGGGGATCCCCCACGTCCTCAACCCCAGCCCAAGCCCTGGGTCCCAGCAGGCCCCACTGGGGACGGCCCTGCTGCCACTCCCCTCTGGGACTGTGACCAGGGCTCACTATGACCACCAGAGCTTCCTTAGCAGAACCGAGCAGAGAAAGGGACCCTAAACCATGGAACAGTCTGTGTGGGCCTGTGTTGCATGGAGAGCTGGGGCAGGTGTAGCGTGTCTCCCCTCCCCGAGTCTGGGGGAGCAGGGTCAGGCCTGGCTTGTCTCCACCGCCCTGAGTCTAGGGGAGCTGGGGCAGGCCCGGCTTGTCCCCCGACCCCCCGCCCTGAGTCTGGGGGAGCTGGGGCAGGCCCGGCTTGTCCCCCGACCCCCCGCCCTGAGTCTGGGGGAGCTGGGGCAGGCCCAGCTTGTGCCCCCACCCCCCGCCCTGAGTCTGGGGGAGCTGGGGCAGGCCCGGCTTGTGCCCCCACCCCCCGCCCCGAGTCTGGGGGAGCAGGGTCAGGCCTGGCTTGTCTCCACCGCCCTGAGTCTAGGGGAGCTGGGGCAGGCCCGGCTTGTGCCCCCACCCCCCGCCCTGAGTCTGGGGGAGCTGGGGCAGGCCCGGCTTGTGCCCCCACCCCCCGCCCCGAGTCTGGGGGAGCAGGGTCAGGCCTGGCTTGTCTCCACCGCCCTGAGTCTAGGGGAGCTGGGGCAGGCCCAGCTTGTGCCCCCACCCCCCGCCCTGAGTCTGGGGGAGCTGGGGCAGGCCCGGCTTGTCCCCCGACCCCAAGGCTGTGGGAGCTTGTTCCTATGCAGTCCCTCACAAGGTCCTGTCTCTGTGCTCTGAGCCAGTCCAAAGCGCTGGGGTTGGTTCTCGTGTCCAGCTCTGGAGTCTCTCTCCCGGGAGTCAGCCCCCCCAGTTGCTCCCCCAGGACAGGGAGAACTTTGACCCCTCTGTGATCGCTCACATGACCGCACGCATGGACACTGCGCACCGATGCAGCCACATACATCCATGCCCAGCACCCAGAAATCACACACACACAAATCGCACAGCCACTTATACTTGCACTCATGCCTTAACACAACTGTAGACACACGCATCACAGCCATTTAAGTGTACGTCTCCCATGGCCATCTGTGTGCACCTGCTCACATGACATCCTGCAGCACACATACTTGTGTAACCCTTCTGCTAGGTGGAGCCAGCAGCAACCAGGGCCAGGTTCAACATCTAGGGGTTCGTTTTCAACAATATAACACAGAACCAGTTCGAGGCCCCACCCAGTGACCTGGGGAAATTACATACCACCCCTGGGCTCCTCTGAGAGGCAATACTTCCCCTCTCCAAGCACAGAGTCTGTGTGTAGAAAAGAAACTTTTAATGAGAGGAGGGAAGTCACCCAGCATTAGTTTGGGAAAATGCCACAAGCAGGATTCATAACCATAAAACTTTGAGCAGGACACCAGCATGCGTGGGGCAGACCCTTCCGCCTCATGTTCTTGAGTTCTACAACCAAACGTTCCTATACTGTGCCCCCCTCTGCTCCCTCACCACACCCCACTCACAGCGATTGTCCTTGGTCAGTGAGGACCCAGGGTTCAGAGGTGCAGCTTGCTGCTCTACCATCTGAGCACTTGTGCGGGCCAGCTGCCCCGCCAGCCGTTCGTTCCTCTCCACCTAGCCCCACCAGATGACTGGTTGCCACTTTCGCTGGCTGCTTCTGCCAGCCACCCACCTTCTGCTGCCATCTGCCTCTCTGCTCTGACCTCTGTGGGTCAGTCTCTTGGTAATTCTTGTTAGCCCTCAGCAGGCTGGGCAGAAACACTGCCCCACCACAAGGGATTTCAGCTCTTCTTGGGTACCTACAATAACAAAAGGCTCTGAATGAAGCCTATTGAGCTTTGTTTTGAATCATAGAATCATAGAATAACAGAGTTGGAAGGGACCTCTGGAGGCCATCTAGTCCAACCTCCTGCCCAGAGCAGGACCAATCCCAACTAAATCATCCCAGCCAGGGCTTTGTCAAGCCTGACTTTAAAAACTTCTAAGGAAGGGGATTCCACCACCTCCCTAGGTAACGTATTCCAGTGTTTCACCACCCTCCTAGTGAAAGAGTTTTTCCTAATATCCAACCTAAACCTCCCCCACTGCAACTTGAGACCATTACTCCTTGTTCTGTCATCTGCTATCACTGAGAATAGTCTAGATCCATCCTCTTTGGATCCACCTTTCAGGTAGTTAAAAGCAGCTATCAAATCCCCCCTCATTCTTCTCTTCCGTAGACTAAACAATCCCAGTTCCCTCAGCCTCTCCTCATAAGTCATGTGTTCCAGTCCCCTAATCATTTTTGTTGCCCTTCGCTGGACTCTCTCCAATTTCTCCACATCCTTCTTGTAGTGTGGGGCCCAAAACTGGACACATGAGGCCTCACCAATGTCGAATAGAGGGGAATGATCACATCTCTCGATCTGCTGGCAATGCCCCTACTTATACACCCCAAAATGCCATTGGCCTTCTTGGCAACAAGGGCATACTGTTGACTCATATCCAGCTTCTCATCCACTGTCACCCCTAGGTCCTTCTCTGCAGAACTGCTGCCTAGCCATTCGGTCCCTAGTCTGTAGCGGTGCATTGGATTCTTCCATCCTAAGTGCAGGACAGTGGGGAGAACCAGGTTAAACCAGACCAAGAGCCCTTAGGAAGAGGCCACATCTCCTGACTGGAACACTTATCTCTACCCCTCTGACTTTCACAGGGCTCTGGCCTTCCAGCCCTGGCTTAGCGAGTTGCTTTCAGCTGAGGGTGACCCCCTCAATTGGGGCAAGTTCAGTACAGTTCTGCTCCCCTTTAGTCATACAATGAAGATAACATTTCATTAGGTGATTTGTAACCCAACACCAGCCAAGCTGATCACTTGGAGCTACACAACTGTCTGCTGGCTACCTCGGGCAGAGTAGGTATGTTCACGGAAATACAGTTTGCTCCTGAAGTTCCTCCCCCTCCCCCACTAGGTGTCAGGGGAGAGCTCATTCAGACCCTGCTCACACTTGTATGCACAAGGCCTTATCACTAATATGCAGCCCTCTCCAGCACCCCCTCTGCCCCAGCCAGCCAGAGGTTGGTTTGCCTTTGGGCAGCTGGAAGCGAAAGGGCCTTTGTCGCGGGTGGGGGCGGTACAACACTGGGGTCACTCTCCCTAGCCAGGGAAGGGGTGGGCTCAGCCTGGGAGCCCCTCTCCCCAGTGGGACCCAGCCACCTCCTACCCAAGGGGCAGCTGCTTAGCCCAAAGGTTTTCAGTCTAGCCCCCCCGCCCCTGTGTGTTCCAGCCACATGCACCTCCTGTGAAACAGCCAGTTGGGGCTGGGGGGATGGGAGTTGGGACAGGACTCCTGGGCTCTAGTTCCAGCTCTGGAGGGGAGTGGGGTCTAGTGGGTTCATAGCCAAGGGGCTGGGACTCAGGACTCCTGGGTTCTGTCCCTGACCCTGTGCATAGATAGGTCCCTTCCCCCTCATGTGCCTCAGTTTTCCCTGTCTCTTACCCAGACTGTGTGGAATAGAGTCCTGGCAGGGGGGACGGGGCTGTTCTTGCCATGGTGCAGAGTGACCACTGGGGCAGGCGGGGCTGACACTTGGCTCCCTCTGCCCCAGGCTCCTCTATGCAAAGCTGCTCTTGCTGCTGACCGAGCTGCGGACGCTCAAGGTGGAGAACACACGGCAGATCCTGCACATCCAGGACCTGACCATCATGACACCGCTGCTCTCCGAGATCATCAGCTAGAGCCCAGAGACAGGACCTGCTGGCCAGCCCCCCTGGCTGGGGCCAGGATCCCACTGGACCGGGGCCCCTCTCGCTGAGGCCAGAACCTCACTGGACCAGGGCCCCTCTCGCTGGGGCCAGGACTCCACTGGACAGGGTCTGCCTCACTGGGGCCAGGACCCCACTGGACCGGGCCCACCCCCCTACTTTCCAGGCCCATCTGCTGCCCCCCAGCAGCTCAGGGACTCCTCGACTGAGCCCCGCAGCCAAACCCTGCTGCCCAAACTTGTTGATCCTCTCCCCTCCGCTCAGTGAATCCGACCTGCTCTCAGCTCCGGGAGCCTGGGTCGGCTGTGGCTCTGAGGAATCAAAACTGACCCCTCGGCTCAGCTGCGCCCCTGCCTGGCCAGTACCGCTTGTACAGAGCAGCCCAGGGACACGGCTGAAACAGGCCAGAACCAGCCTGCATCTGGACCAGACCCGAGCCTGACGCTTGAGCCCAGGCAGGCCCAGATGCTAGACGCTGCAGCCGGGCAGGGGTGGGACTGGGCATGTGGCCATTTGGCTGGACCTGCAGCTTTGGGGGCTCTCGCCTGTCTGCCCAGTGTCACCTTGGGCCAGTGTCTGCACCAGAGCCTAGCCAGGCCCAGCGCTGGGAGCAGGAGTGCTGCGCGTGGCAGACAGTAAGACACCAGGGCAGGAAGGGGAGTCCTACCCACAAGTGTGGCAGGCCCTGTGACTCCCCATGGCCTGCTCTGGGCCCAGCAGGCACGGTGGGGCTGCCCACTGCAGCTCACATGCCTGGAGGAGGGCCCTGCCCAGTATGTGCCAGCACCTGCAGCCAGCCTGGCAAGAGAGCCTGGCACGAGGCCTGCATCCCTCAGCCCTCCCCTCCATACAGTGCACCCCCAACCCTGACCCCTGCCTGCCGCGCCATTCCAGAACCTGTGTCTCGGCACTGCCCCACCCCACAGGGAATGAGCCCCCTGCCCCATACAGAGCCTGTCCCGCTCCATACAGGGCCTGGCCCTCAGCCCTGCCCCACCCCACAGGGAATGAGCCCCCTGCCCCATACAGAGCCTGTCCCGCTCCATACAGGGCCTGGCCCTCAGCCCTGCCCCATCCCACAGGGAATGAGCCCCTCAACTCTGATCCCCCACCCCAGTGTGGGGCCTGCCCCTCAGCTCTGCCCCACCCCAGCACAGGGGCTGCCCCTGTATGGGGCCTGCCCCTTGGTCCTGCCACACCTTCCCACCCCAGCATAGGACATACCCCCCTCAGTCCTACCCACCCCAGTTCACGGCCTGCCCCTTGACCCTGCCCCACCCTAGCACAGGATCAGCGCCCTCCCAGCCCGCCGGCCTGCACAGGATTGACCATTTTAAACAGGGAAACTGAGGCACCAAGCAGTGCTGTGACTTGAGCCTCTGGCTATTCGTTTCTCAGCCTGGCGCTCCCGAGCGCCATGGTTGTAGCTGCCATGAGCCCAAAAGTGCAGCCAGTGAAGCCGAGAGGGGCCCAGCTGGGGGCGAAGGAGATCAGCTGCCCTTGTAGGGTGCGCATGGTCTTATTGACTGGGTCCCTCCTGCCCCGTGGCCCTGGACATGGGGAGGGTGTTTGGTTGAGGGCTGTCGCTGGAGTTGTGAGTCCTCAGTATAGGCCAGTGCCCAGAGGCCCTGGGGTCAGTGGGCAAAGGACCCAGGTGTCCTACCTGTCCTGGGTGCGGCCGTTTACTCCAGCGAAACACTCCCAGTGTAGAGCGGGGGGGGGGGGGTGTCGGGCACCAGCTTTACCCAGGCCCCAATAACCCCCCCTTCACCATGCAGGGTGATGTGTCACCCCCTGCCCTAAGCACTTTTCCCTCCATCAGCCATGGGCCTGGCCCACACCTGGGACATCGCCTATGGCCACCCTACAGCTCCAGGTCATGCCACCATGCCAGCTCCATGGCTGTGTTTGGGGGCTCATGAGGGGATGGGCTGCTGGCAGCGTGGGCAGGGACGTGGCACTGTGACTCCTGGGGGCATAGCTTGGGGGGGACACATGACAGGCTGGGCTGCTGGGGGGGTAGGGGTAGGGCCATGGTGCCTGGGACATGTCTGTCACTAGCACACTTTAGGGGCCAAATTAAAGCCTCATTTATTTATTCACTCTCCTTGTGCCTCTAACGGGGGGCAGCCCCCCCCCCCCGGCTCCCAGAGCCCACCTACACCTGAGAGCTATTCCTCTGGGACAGTGACTTGGTGCAAGCCAGGCACCTGCTTGGGGGGCACGGGTGGGGGAGGCATTGAAAACATGGTCTACTCCTGGCACCCCTCATTCACCCCACTCTCTGTCAGGCCCCCCACGCAGTGCAGGGCCATTCTCCCCATTGTACACAGGGAGAAACTGAGGCACGGGGATGGGACCTGCCCCAGGGCACCCACAGAAACAGTGGGAGGTGAACCCAGGAGCCCTGGCTCCCTGGCTCAGCATTCAATTGGTCTGTTAGTGTCACGCAGTCTCCCCCAACACCCTCTCCCAGTCAAATGGCCCGCTCAGGTAGCTGGGAGACCCTGCCCCCTCCCCAATTCTGTCTCCTCCCCTCCCCCAGTTCCAAGGCCTCCCTCTCCCTAAGCACCTTTCCCAGGCAGCCTCCCCACCCCCACTGGCTCTCTGTCCTTGGTCACTGCCCTCCTGGCTTCTGTCCCTGACCCCGGCCCTCCCATCACTGCCCCTGCTCCCCCCCGCCATTACTGCTTCCCACTCCCCTCCAGTCACTGACGCCCACCTGGCTCCACTCTGCTCAGCCAAGGCTGCCTTGCTGAGGTGCCCCCTCAGGGCGTGACGCAGCCGGATGCTAGTCCCAGAGCCAGGCCTGGCCTGCGGGGGCTGCCGTTTGGCCCTGGGCAACGGTGGAAGGATGCCCAAGACACTGAGCAGAGCCCAGCCCTGCCCATGGGCAGCTCTTGAGCCAGTGTGGGGGCATCAGAGACGCTGCAGGAGGGAGGGCAGCCCAAGTAGTGCCCAGCTGGGCAGGGGTGCACACTGGGCACTGTGGGGCTGAGCAGTGGGGTGGGGTTGTGGGTGTGTGGCGCTCTGCAGCTGTGGGGGGAGGGCATGGGGCTGCGTGTGGCTGAGAGGGGTTATGCTGGGGGGGGCTGGCACTGCCCCTGCCATGCCCTGCTCCTTCCCAGCCTGGGCACTGGCTGGCTGAACGTGGCAGCTTCTCCCCAGGGCAGGCATGCTGCCAGGAGTTGGGCCCAGCTCCCTCCGTAGGGATGGGCTCGCAGCAGCCGCTGGTTTGGCTCTGTCTGCTGCCCTGGGATGTGCCATTCCCCACCCACGTGCACAGCTGGACACTTGCCCAGCAATCGCCCTTGGGGACATGCACCAGGGCCCTGGTCCTGTTGCCCCTGGGTTAACTGCCCCCCCACACACACACACAGTGGGCACACAGCCCTGGCTGGAGGGAGCCAATGCCGCTGCCTGCCACTGAGGGCCAGCCGTGCCAGCTGAGCCACGGTGCCCAGTGCAGTCGGAGGGGGATGTGCAGACGAGGCCTTCCCCAGCGTCCAGTGGGGATGCAGGAGGCCGCGCAGATGAGAGCTGGGGCACGTGGCCAGGCATGACCAACACGTGGCCAGGAGCAAGGGTCAGAGTGAGTGAGTCCATGTGCATAGCAGGTGTGAGGTGTGTGTGAGGGTGGGTGGGTGTGCTAGTGGCAAGATGTGTGTGTCTCTGTGTGTGTGATACTGGCAGGGGGTGTGTGGGTGGGTGTTAATGGCAGTGTGTGCATCTGTGTTAGTGGCAGGGTGTGTCTGTGGGGGGAGGGTGTTGGAATCACAGAATCCGGAACTATGGGGGTTGGAAGGGACCTCAGGAGGTCATCTAGTCCAACCCCTGCCCAGAGCAGGACCAATCCCCAACTAAATCATCCCAGCCAGGGCTTTGTAAGTCTGACCTTAAAAACCTCTAAGGATGGAGATCCCACCACCTCCCTAGGTAACACATTCCAGTGCTTCACCACCCCCCTAGTGAAAAAGTTTTTCCCAATATCCAACCTAAACCTCCCCCACTGCAACTTGAGACCATTACTCCTCGTTCTGTCATCAGCTACCACTGAGAACAGCCTAGATCCATCCTCTGTGGAACCCCCTTTCAGGTAGTTGAAAGCAGCTATCAAATCCCCCCTCACTCTTCTCTTCTGCAGACTAAACATCCCCAGTTCCCTCAGCCTCTCCTCCTAACTCATGTGTTCCAGTCCCCTAATCATTTTTGTTGCCCTCCAATGGATGTTTTCCAATTTTTCCACATCCTTCTTGTAGTGTGGGGCCTGTCACCGAGTCCCCGGGCGATGCTCTGGAACTGCTCCCTACGAAGCCAGGCAGGACTCTGGGGAAGTCTCCTTTCTGTGAGCAGACTGTCTGCAGGACACACAGCTCACCGGCTTCCACCTTCCTGGGTCTGACCTCGGAGCATTCAGCATCCTCTGCCTCTCCCTGCGCTTCCCCCAGCACGTCCGCCCAGGTGGGCTCCTGGGGAAGCCAGAGGGTCCTGCACCCCAACTTCGCAGTCAGACGTGACTCTCAGCCAGCCAGTAAAACAGAGGGTTTATTAGATGACAGGAACATGGTCTAACACAGAGCTTGTAGGTGCAGAGAACAGGACCCCTCAGCCGGGTCCGTTTTGGGGGGCAGTGAGCCAGACAACCACGTCTGCACTTCACTCCATGTCCCCAGCCAGCCCCAAACTGAAACTCTCTCCAGCCCCCCCTCCTCTGGTCTTTGTCCCTTCCCTTCCCCTCCCCCCCCGCCCCCCGCCAGGAGGTCACCTGATTCCTTTGTTCTCCAACCCTTTAGCTCTCACCTGGCAGGGGGGAAGGGCCAGGCCATCAGTTGCCAGGAAACAGGGTGTTGGCCATTGTCTGTGTCCAGACCCCTGCACACACCTGCACTCTAGGGCTCTGCAACGACCATACACCCTTATCCCACCACCTAGATACTTAAGAACTGCATAGGGGAAACTGAGGCACCCCCACAATATTCAGAGGAAACATTAAGAACAGTCCCACTTCGTCACAGGGCCCAAAACTGGACACAGTACTCCAGATGAGGCCTCACCAATGCCAAATAGAGGGGAACGATCACGTCCCTCAATCTGCTGGCAATGCCCCTACTTATACACCTCAAAATGCCATTGGTCTTCTTGGCAACAAGGGCACACTGTTGACTTATATCCAGCTTCTCGTCCACTGTAACCCCTAGGTCCTTCTCCGCAGAACTGCTGCCGAGCCATTCGGTCCCTAGTCTGTAGCGGTGCATGGGATTCTTCCCTCCTAAGTGCAGGACTCTGCACTTGTCCTTGTTGAACCTCAACAGATTTCTTTTGGCCCAATCCTCTAATTTGTCTAGGGCCCTCTGTATCCTATCCAGAGGACAAAACCGGCCCGAGGACCAACCCTTGGGGCACTTCACTTGATACCAGCTGCCAACTAGACATGGAGCCATTGATCACTACCCGTTGAGCCCGACAATCTAGCCAGCTTTCTATCCACCTTATAGTCCATTCATCCAGCTCATACTTCTTTAACTTACTGCCAAGAATACTGTGGGAGACCACGTCAAAGGCTTTGCTAAAGTCAAGGAACAACACGTCCACTGCTTCATCCACAGAGCCAGTTATCTCGTCCTAGAAGGCAATTAGATTAGTCAGGCATAACTTGCCCTTGGTGAATCCATGCTGACTGTTCCTGATCACTTTCCTCTCCTCTAAGTGCTTCAGAATTGATTCTTTGAGGACCTGCTCCATGATTTTTCCAGGGACTGAGGTGAGGCTGACTGGCCTGTAGTTCCCAGGATCCTCCTTCTTCCCTTTTTTTAAAGATGGGCACTACATTAGCCTTTTTCCAGTCATCCGGGACCTCCCCCGATCGCCATGAGTTTTCAAAGATAATGGCCAATGGCTCTACAATCACATCCGCCAACTCCTTTAGCACTCTCGGATGCAGCGCATCCGGCCCCATGGACTTGTGCTCGTCCAGATTTTCTAAATAGTCCCGAACCACTTCTTTCTCCACAGAGGGCTGGTCACCTCCTCCCCATGCTGTGCTGCCCAGTGCAGCAGTCTTAGAGCTGACCTTGTTCGTGAAGACAGAGGCAAAAAAAGCATTGAGTACATTAGCTTTTTCCACATCCTCTGTCACTAGGTTGCCTCCCTCATTCAGTAAGGGGCCCACACTTTCCTTGACTTTCTTCTTGTTGCTAACATACCTGAAGAAACCCTTCTTGTTACTCTTAACATCTCTTGCTAGCTGCAACTCCAGGTGTGATTTGGCCTTCCTGATTTCACTCCTGCATGCCCGAGCAATATTTTTATACTCTTCCCTGGTCACTTGTCCAATCTTCCACTTCTTGTAAGCCTCTTTTTTGTGTTTAAGATCAGCAAGGATTTCACTGTTAAGCCAAGCTGGTCGCCTGTATATTTACTATTCTTTTTACACATTGGGATGGTTTGTCCCTGTAACCTCAACAAGGATTCTTTAAAATACAGCCAGCTCTCCTGGACTCCTTTCCCACTCATGTTATTCTCCCAGGTGATCCTGCCCATCAGTTCCCTGAGGGACTCAAAGTCTGCTTTTCTGAAGTCCAGGGTCCGTATTCTGCTGCTCTCTTTTCTTCCCTGTGTCAGGATCCTGAACTTGACCATCTCATGCTCACTGCCTCCCAGGTTCCCATCCACTTTAGCTTCCCCTACTAATTCTTCCCGGTTTGTGAGCAGCAGGTCAAGAAGAGCTCTGCCCCTACTTGGTTCCTCCAGCACTTGCACCAAGAAATTGTCCCCTACACTTTCCAAAAACTTCCTGGATTGTCTGTGCACCGCTGTATTGCTCTCCCAGCAGATATCAGGGTGATTAAAGTCTCCCATGAGAACCAGGGCCTGCGATCTAGTAACTTCCGTTCGTTGCCGGAGTGTTAATGGCAGGGTTTGTGTGTGTTACCGGCAGGCTGTGTGTGTGTGTGTCAGGGTGTGTCTGTGGGTGGGTGTTAATTGCAGGGTGTGTGTGTGTGTGTTACTGGCAGGCTGTGTCTGTGGGTGGGTGTTAATGGCAGGGTTTGCATGTGTTACTGGCAGGTGTGTGTGTGTGTGTGTGTATGTGTGTGAGGGTGTGTGTCTGTGGGTGGGTGTTAATTGCGGGGGGGTGTTACTAGCAGGCTGTGTCTGTGCGTGTGTGTTAATGGCAGGGTTTGTGCACGTGTCAATATCTCTGTGTGTCACTTAGCACTGGGTGCATTTTTTCAGCTGACAAGTTGAGTTGCTGAAAAGTGCCGTGTCAGCTGACCTGAGTCTGTCTGACAATTCGCCGCCGTGACCTCACCAGCCAGTTCTGGCTAAAACACTTTGGTGGTGACTTAGGGGCTAGTTGTACACCGGGGTGGAGGTGGCACCTCCCTTACAGCCGGGGGTTAGTGCGCTCGCCTGGGGGAGCCTGGTTCAATCCCCCTGCCTGGTGGGGAGAAGGGCGTTGGGTTTCACCCCTCCCCGGCGAAGGCTCCCAAGCTCACCTCCCGCTGCGGTGCCACTCTGCATAAATCATTAAAGAGTCGCTGGGCCAGGGAGTGCTGGTGACGCTGTGGCCGGGGGGGTGTCGTGTGGGCACAGGGAGACTAATTTTGTGTTTGTGTCTATGGGGAGTGTGCTGCATGTCTGTGTCGTGTCTGTGCGCACTGCGTGTTGTGTGGTCGAGTTCAGTGTGTGTTGTGCTGTCTCCATGCGCAGTGTTGTGTTCTATGCGCTGTGCGTCCACGTGCGTCCACGTGCACGGCGTGTGGCCCATGCTGCTGTTTGCTGTGCCTGTCCCGGGGGTACCTGGTATGTCACCAGTGAGTACTGGCCATGGGGAGCACCAGCCTTCCTGGCAACTGCCTCCCACATGGGTGAGTCCCTGCCAGCCAACAGGTGCTGGGACAAGAGGCCTGGCACCTTCTCCCTCATGCGGCCCCTCCCTGCCCCCTGCGCACTGGCTGCTGCCTGGGAGCGAGGCTGCAAGCTGGGGTGGTTTCCCTGGTCTCCAGCGTGTGGAGCTGGGCAAGTCCCGGGGGAGGCACTGCAGGCACTGGGGGAACCTGTTCACCCCCAGCCCCCGCTGGCTCGTCGCCAGTCGTGGTGCCAGGCCAGCCGCTGCTTGCTCGTCATCAGTTGTGGCTCCAAACAGCCAACTCCTGGGCCGAGATCAGCTGGGGCCCGAGGGGGCAGAGTCTCTGTCAACCCCACGGAGGCCTATCAGTGAGGTCCTAGCCCTAGTGCCTGCTGCACCCAGGTGCCACAGGGAGCCAGGCCCTGCCCCACGGCTACACGCGCACATGGGAGCAGAGCACGGCTCTGCCCCTGCAGGTCACAGGAGCTGCCACGGGGGCAGATGCTGGAGCTTAATGCTCCTTTGCAGGGCAAGGACCCCGGAGCAAACACTGAAACAGGGATGCCTGGTCTGGGACGCTCCGGGGCGAGAACCGTGCCACAGCCGCAGGGCACATAAAGTGGGGATGGGGGGGGTTGACTGGGGCTAAAGATGGAAACAAGGGAGCCAACCCACTCCCTCCTCCCAGAGCAACCTGCCTGTTGGGACGGAGGGGTCTGGTTTCAGGGGAGAGGAGAGGAATGTGGGGGGAGGTGGGGGGTGTTGGTCTCTGGGGCAGGAATTTGGGCTTATGAGAGTACTGCTAAAATGAACAGTGCTGAGAGAGTTAGCAGCGCTGCTGGCATTTGAACGGACACCAGAGTTAATGCCTCTTCGCCATGAATAGGGCAGTTTGCACCAGCCCCAGCGCCCTGCATTCAGGCTCCCAGTGGACCTAGGCAGCCATCTCGGCAGCCATCTCTGCAGCCATTACCCTCGTGGCACATTTCCAAATTCGGGGGGGGGGCAGCTTCTGAGGCGAGGGGTGGATTCTGGGGAGGCGGGAGCAGCTTCTGGAGCTAGGGGTGGATTCTGGGGCAGGCCGCGGAGCAGCTTCTGGGGCGAGAGGTAGATTCCGGGGGGGGGGTGCAGTTTCTAGGGTGAGGGGTGGATTCTGGGGGGAGCAGATTCTGGGGTGAGGGGTGGATTCCAGGGGAGGGGGGAGCAGCTTCTGGGGCAAGGGTGGATTCTGTGGGGGGGGGGGAGCAGATTCTGGGGCGACGGGTGGATTCTGTAGCTGCACAGTGCCTGGCATCTTGGCGATGGCTCCACGGCGGAGCCAGGGGGATGCGAAGTGACACCGGAAACATCAAGTTCATTGAAATGTGTGAGAGCCGCTGGGAGCCAAGGGGAGACCTGCCCTCTCGGCCCACAGGGAACCTCATGGACATGAACAACCCTGCAGCTGCCCGGGCAGAGTCTATGCCCATCTCATCGCCCCACCGCTGGCCAGGGCCCTGCAGCTTCCCTCCCCAGCACCGCCAGACACTGCGATGCCACCACAAGGCCCCAGGCATGCCCCCCCACCCATGCATGCCACTTGGCCACTGTCCCACCCAGCTGGTGAGGTGTCCAAAGAGCCCAGCTCTGCCAGTACCCAGGGCCCCTGGGGAAGGGGGGGGCTGAGCCGCACACAAGGGCTAGATCCTCAGAGGGATTTATGCCCCAAACCCCGCTCACCTGCCACCTAACCCTGGTGGTGCTGCTGGGACACAAGCCAGCAACACAGCACCTCACTGCTGCTGAAGCCCAGGCAGGATTCACATGCTAGGCGCTCCCCTGCCGAGCCCCCGGCAGTGCACAATCAGGCAGGGTCATTGGCACAGGGCCTACACCCACATCCCGGGTCAATGCCTCATGCTCTCCCAGCCCGAAGAGTTAATTATTGATACACTGTGGAACAGCTCTAAAGAGCTGGTGAGAACCCTGGCCCAGGATCCGCTGCAGCCTGATGGTTCGGGCACTTGCCGGGGCGTGGGGAAGACCTGCTTTCACCTCCCTGCTCTGAATCAGGTCGAGGGAGGATTTGCCCTTATTAGCAAAGGCCTCAGATCTCAAAGGAAACCGTTTGCCATGTGCCCTGTCTACCACATGCTAATTGAACGAGCGTGAGTCCATAACTGCAGCTTACAGTCAGCATCCAGCTTCCCCGGGGCAGGGCCCGGAGCTGCAATTGTGGGTAGGGCGCCCTTGAGGCAGGTGAGTGCTGGGGCTGGCTGGCTGCAGTAGCCTGGGGGCAGTCATGTGCCCTTCCTCTCTGCATTGCAGCCATCCTGAAAGCAGAGGGAAAGAGGCCAGGAGCAGGTGCATGGAGCTTGGCCCCTCCCCACTGCTTTGGGGGTGGGGGCACAGGGTGCTGCTCCGGGGCGGAGACCAACTGTTCATCAGCACCTGGAGCAGCTCTGCTCAGCCAGGGCCAAACAGCAGGAGCCTCCCCGAGCAGCCAGTGCTGTACTGGGGCTCACACCTCCGAGTCCTGCCCCCAGCTCTGCCGCTGAGCTGTGACCCACAGGCAGCACCTGCACCTCCCTCCACAGGCTGCTGCACAGAGGGGATAACAACCTACTTATGCTGCCAGCAACTGCTTTAGGGGCAGGGAGCCAGGCCTTGGGTCTGCAGCTCCTGAGAGCCACGCAGGAAAATGCAGTACATGACCTTATTATTAAAGATGCAGCATGGGGGAGCCTTTGTATGTGAGCCTGGGGCATGGGGAGACCTCACTGCATCAGCCCCCCCCCCCGCCCCCACCAGCATTTCCACTGCTACATTCCAGCCCCAGCCAGGTCAGTGCTGATAGGGCCTGATGATGCACTGCCTTTCCCTTGCAGCTCCCCAGTGCAAATCCAGCCCAGCCCAGCCGGGATCAGAGCTGCTTCTCTCCCATGGCTGGCTGGTGGCCATAGTATGCAATGAGTTTGGTGGGTCTCAGAGCTACACCATGCAACATCCCTGCCCCCCCCGGGCAGGAAGGCTGCACCCTCCTGGCCCAGAAGCCTGGCAGCATTTTGGGGACTGGCTGCAGATGTGAGGGTTAGGCCAGAGGTGCAGGATTTGTGAGGCCATAAGCCACCAGGGGCTGCACCTGGGGAAACCTCCTCCTGCCCCGGGGGCAACTGGTTCCTTACAGAGGGTGGCTCACTGGGCCTCTCCAACCCAGGTCCTGTGAGATCAGCCAAGGAACCAGGAGCTCCGCCCCACAGGCAGCGCTCCCAGCTTGGGGGGCAGGGAGCAAACCTACAGTATGGGGAGGACGGGGGAGTGTGAGAATCAGAGTGTCTGCTCGAGCCTGGGGGGAAATGTACAACCCCACTGTTCTATGAATGGGTTCAGCAGAGGCACATTAGTGGGGCTGGGCTCATTGCACCTGTTATCCTGGCTCCGTGGGTTGGGCTGTGCCGGGGAGGGGGCGCCCCCAGCCAGATGAGGCTGGAAGAAACAAAATCAAATGAGGAGTGGGAGAGAGGACTACACGGCTCCTCCTGCCCATGCAGGGGCGGGCGGGGGGAGCTCTCATGGTCAGCATGGGCAGGTGTGGGCAGAGGGGACATTCTAGGCCCAAGAGGGAGTTAATGTGAGCTTTGGGGGGAGCTCCTGCACCATGCCCAGCCTGCCTGGCACCCCAAGCAAATTGTCCCCACTCATGTCCTCCCCCCAGGCATTGCCATCCTCCCCCTCAGCCTGCCTGGCCTTGCCAGCTCTCTGGGAAATCACCACGCTTCTTCAGGCTCCTGCCCTTCCATGAATGGGGGCACAGCCCTACCCCTAGCAAGGGGGCTGAGGGCAGGCCTTGCTGGGACAAAAGCCCCTTCTCCTGTGCGGGTCCCTCTGCCCCAGCCCAGTGAGCAGGGTGGTGCAGCAGCCACCCTCGGGGAGTGGGAGTAGGGGCGGGCAGAGGCCCCTGCATGCCCATCCAGCCAAGGAGCTCTGTGCGGCCCCAGCCCAGAGATGCCTTGCATGGGCTGGAGCCCATGTGGCGTAGTGCTGCTGCCCTCTAGGGGTTGGCTCAGGGCAGCCAGCTGTGTATCCAAGGTCCCATCCTGCCCACAGCTTAGGGGGACTCCCCCTCACTTTCAAAGGTGCTTTGTGCAACAACGCCCTGAGCAATGGGGCAGACCCAGGCATGGAGAGGGTCCCCCCCATATGTACTTTCCCCACTGAACCTCTCCCAACCTGCAGCAATGGCTCCTACGGGAGCAGAGAGCTCCCAGGCCTGGCTCTAAACAGCCCTATAGAACTACCTTGAGGAGCGAGATCGCAGGGAGCAGCCAGCCCAGCCAAGCCCCAGCAGAAGCCAGGGGACAGAGTGGGGGTAGCAGGATGGACCAAGTCTTGTCCTCTGGCCCAGGGAGCAGCCAGGGTGGGGTGGTGGGGTGTCCAAGTCCTACCCCCGAGTCACTGACTCCAGCCGCCCCTCAGCTCAAACACTTTAATCGGGTTCCAAGTCATCGTACACGGAGTGAGAACATCACACAAAGCGGCGGCCCCCCGAACCGCCTCACAGAACAGGGCCCCCCACCCAGGGCACCAGGCATCAGATGCCCTCTCGACACGAGAGCAGCCACTCAGGGCAGGACCAGCTGCAGGCCGGCCCCAGCAGGGTGCTGGCTCCATGGCACAAAGGCTCCCTGAGGCAGGAAGGCGGTGGGCAGGCCCCCGCCCGCTCCAGGTTCTGGCGAGCAGCCCCATCCCACGCACATGGCCAGGATCCTGCTCCCGCCGGAGCAAACCAGTCAGAATCCACTTGGCGCCAGGCTCTGCTCTGCCCTGCCCCCACCGGCTGGGCCGAGAGCCGGGAGCCCCGCAACGGCACTGCCCCCTCAGCCCACGATGACGCTGAAGCCGCAATGGAAGCGGTTCTTCCAGTGGTTGAGGAAGGCGCCCAGGGCCAGGGTGACGGGCAGAGGTGGTAGCTTCTTCTCCAGGACGCCCCCCACGCACCAGTTACTGTCCAGGAGGCCTGCAGGGGAGGGGACAGGAGCCAGTGGACAGCTGGGCGTATCCCCATCCCCAGCAGCCGAGAGACCATGCCCCGGAGCCCAGCCCCCACAGCTCAGACCCCCCATTCCCAGCTGGAGAAACCTCGGTTGAGTCCCAGACTCCAGGTCATAGAATCATAGAATATCAGGGTGGGAAGGGACCTCAGGAGGTCATCTAGTCCAACCCCCTGCTCAAAGCAGGACCAACACCAACTAAATCCCATCCTGCTCTGCCCCAGAGCCCAGCACAGGGCTGCTCCTGGGGCCTTGGGGCCATGAGCAGACCCCCAGCATGCCATCTGCCTGAGCCTTGGGGACCAGGTCACCAGCTCCTCCTCCCTGGCCCCAGCTCCTCTAGAGCTGTTACTGAATCAGGGGAGCGAAGGGCCAGGAGCCCCAGGCCAGAGGAGCTGCCAATGGACCAGGAGCCACCAGCCAGAGTGGGAGAGGGGGGAGCAGCCAGGCAGCCCTGAGCGCACTCGGGGCGGACACAGACAGGGGGCTCTCCCAGGGCGAGGCTGAGCGTCGATCAGCTCCTGCCCCCTGGCAGCCCCCAGGACAAGTCACAGGGCACGCTGGCTGCTGTCTCCACCCCTTGTGCTCCCAGCACTCAATGCGGTTGGGGGTTGGCCCCACACAGCCAGATTGGTGCCCCGCTCCTGCAGAACAAGCAGCAGAGACAGGAGAAAGCCCTGCCTCAGGAACAGGGCCTTTCCCCTCTAGGGGGCGCCAGCTCCAATCCAGCCCAAGGGCGAATGGATTGACATGGGGGATATGGGGCCTTTCTCCGCTAGGGGGTGCCAGCTCTGATCTGTCCCCAGGGAAAGGGAAGCGACTGGCTTGGGGTAAATGGGTCACAGGGCTTTTCCCCTCTACGGGGCACTGGCTCTGATCTGGCCAAAGGGCGAAGGAACTGACCTGGGGGATGTGGGGCCTTTCCCCTCCAGGGGGCGACAGCTATGGTCCGGCCCCGAAGTAGGGGGTGCTTACTGGCTCGGGGGAGATGGGATATGGGGCTTTTCCGCTCTAGGAGATGCTGGCTCTGGTCCAGTCCAGGGGTCAAGGGACTGGCTGGCTCAGTGAGGGGATGGGAGATTTCACAAAATCCCGGGCAGAGGCTTCTAGCCCTTTTCACTAATACAGCCTTACACACAATGAACAGGCAGGTGGTTCGCCACTGCCCCCTACTGGATGGGATGCGAACAGCTCTGCTGTGTGCAATAGGCCCTATACTGCTCAGAACAGGGAGATTCCCCTGTAGCTCAGGGACTCTAGGCCTGCACTGTGGTAGCCGGGGTGTCCTGCTTCCATGCTCACTGCTGCAAAGCCCCAAGATGGTGCTGGGAGCTGGACAGGGCAGCTGGGACGTTCCCGCATGGCACAGAGGAGTGAGGGGAGAGCAGGTATGGGACAGGCTCCAGGCCCGGGTCAGCCCTCAGCAAGTGGGCAGAGGGAATCAGAGGCCAAAAGCCCAGAGTGGAGTTGGGAAGACTCCAGCTGTGAACATCCTCAGTCCAAGTCCCAGTAGGCTCCCGCCAAGACCATGCAGCCATGTTGGAGGAGGAGTGATTTTGCACCTTCTGGCACTGTGAGGGCAGGGAGTCTGTGGGTCCAATGGCCCTGGAGAAGCCCTGCCCCCTGGGAGATGCTGGCACAGCCCTGGCCAGCCCCCTGCACAAGTGGGGGCTGGCCCGGCTCCACACTCACCTCGGAAGACCATGTTGGCCTTGGGCAGGTTGAGCTGGTAGCCAAAGGCGAAGGTCGTGTCCTGTAGCCGGGTGTTGGCCTCCAACTCCACCCCGACCTGCACCTGCAGGGGAGAAAGCGCAAGGTGAGAGGTGCCCCACGGCTGCCCTGGAGGATGGGGGCAGTCCCCAGGGGGACTGGGCTCACCTGCTCATTGGCTCTGTGATAGTAGCTGGCATGGGCCCCGCCATAACCAATGTTCAGCGTCGCCACCCACTTGAGAGCTGCAGAGATACAGAGGGAGTGAAGCTGGCAAGGGGCTGGGAACGGCCTTTAACTCACTCAGAAGCGTGCTGGGGTGGAAGCCTGGCCAGGAGGGGACAGCTCGAGTAGGTGCTGCACAGGCTTCCCCTGCGATGCCCCTCTGTGCTGACCCACAGCCCCTGCTATCCCAGCCAATGCTCCCAAGTCCCACCCCTGCCCCCCACGCCCTGGGTCTCTAAGCAGGGGTACTAGCTGTGCCAACCCATGACATTTCTGTGCTCCAGGGCTGGGACAGCCTCCCCACCTTTCCCCAAGGCTCAGCTCTGGCGCAGTCAGGGCTGGAGCAGTGATGAAGCCAAGCTCGTACCCGTGTACTTCCCTGCCAAGGTGACGATTGCGCCCTCCTCGCCCGGGCGCCGGTGATACACCATCTCCCCGCCCAGCACCAGCCGCGAGGTCACGCTCTGCAGGAAGTGAGCCACCACAATGACTGCAGGGAGGGAGAAACCGTTAGCGCCGGACCCCGCAACCATCACCCCTTCGCTATGACAGCAGGGTCCGGCATCGTGTGGTGCCTTCCAGTGCCACCTCCCGGGGCCAGCCAACGGGAAACTGAGTCACTGAGCAGGGAGGGTCCTGCCCAAGGTCACAGCAACTCGGTGCCAGAACCCAGGAGTCCTGACTCCCAGCCCTGCACACTAGCCCACGCTCCCCACTCCATCTGACATGGGGTGGCTCATCAGCCCCACAGCACAGAGCTAGCTGCCCCACTGCTAGTCCCAGAGCAGCATGCCCATGGGGCTGGGCGCCAGGCTGTCCACAGCCAGTAGGGGTTGCAGGGGCTGCTCCATGCCGAGCCCTGGGCTGCAGGCGGTGGAAGGAGCCAGTGGCAGGAGAGTTTAGGACAGGAAGTGAGGCAGGACAACGGGGCCCACAGGGTGGGGCCCACCTGATTGGCTGAGCACGTCGGGGTTGCCCAGCGTTAGCGTGGCCGTGTAGTCGTCGCCACGGAGCTCCCCGTCGAACTGCCACGTCACAAACCGGGCCTGCTGCGTCTGCAGGGAGCGGCAGGGGCTTAGCCGGGGGCGCAGCATCCCCTTCCCCACACCCCACCCCAGACTCCCCATGCCCTTCCCCACATGCCCCTGCCCCATGCCTCCCCCCAGCCCCACTGTCCACCCTGCCCCATCCCCATCACAGCCTCACACTCTGCCCTGTCCCACACCTCACCCATTGACCCCATTTCATCCCAACCCCATACCTCGCCTCACAGCCCCACCACAAACCCTGCCCCAACCCTTGCCCAATGCCCCACGGTCCCTCCCGATCACAGCCCCATGACCCAATCCTGCCCCACACCTTACCCCATGTCCTCATGCCATCACGAGGGCTCACTGGGGAGCAGCCAGTAAATCTCACCTCTATCCACTCTCCTTCCCTCAGCAGCTGGGGCCATGACCTGACTGTGTCCTCCCCTCAAGCCCCTTGGAGGGCCCTTGCTAGGGCTCCAGGTACAGCTTGGCACTGGGGAAAGCAGAGCCAGGCCCTGGCAGAGAAGAGCAAACCCAAAGCAGGTCCCCACCCAACCCAGGGCAGCTCCCCCCGGCTCACTATGATCATGGGGGGCATTCCTGCTCCACCCAGCCTTCCCTGCCCCCACCCTTCAGCCCTGGGGTTCTCTGTTCCCAACCGGTGCTCCACCCAGATTTCCCCCCAACTACTCCTGCATTTACAGCCTCCCCAGGGAGTTCCAATTAGCAGGGATTAAGCCCCGCACGACTGGTGCATACTGGGACACACCCAGTATCCAGGGGTGCGTTGGGTAAACTCTGCTCAAGGGGGTGGGGAAGCTGGGCACCAGAGGGGATTTCATCCCTTCCCAAGCACAGTGCTCCCATGACAGGTGCGGGGTCTGGCTACAGCCACAGCTGGAACCACACAACCTGCAGCACCACACAGGGGCTGCGAGGGGCCCAGCAGGCACTGGGAGAGAACACTTGGCCCCTCCCCTGCAGACTGCCCGGGGGGGCGGGGATGGCAGGCACTGAGGGAGCAGTCCCCATATGCCCCCCAGGGGACAGGGGCTGAGCCGTGTCACTATCCCCACTGCACAGAGGGGGAAACTGAGGCACAGCAACTGCCAGGCAGTATTAGAACAGGCAAGAGGAACCCAGAGTCCTGGTTCCCGCTCCTGCTCTAGCCACTAGTCCATGCTGCCCTCATTGCTCCAGCGCTTCTGCATGGAGCTGAGAAACTGGAGCCCCTCCCCCAGCCTCAGCCCTCTCCTTTCCAGCCCAGGGCACCCAAGGCAGCACAGGGACTGGCTGGGCTCCAGCCCCCCACGGCTCTAGGGGGTCAGTGTGGCCAGATTAGCGGCTGGGAGAGTGCAGCAACCACCAAGGTCCTAGCGCTTAACTTGCAGAATCAGCACTTCGAACACCCCACATGCAGCCAGCCTCCCCGACTCTGCACCATGCCCTGCTCCCCCCACTCCACACACACGCCCAGCCCCCCTCCTCCCCCCACCCTGCTCCCCCCACTCCACACACACGCCAAGCCCCCCTCCTCCCCACACATGCTCAGCCCCCACCACCTTCACAACCCCTCAGTTCCCACACCTCCAGACACATGCCCAGCCCCCACCACCTTCACAACCCCTCAGTTCCCCCACCTCCATGCACATGCCCAGCCCCCTCCTCTCCACGCCCTGCTCCCCCCACCTCCACAACTCCCCCACACCCTACTCCCACCTCCACACACACCCAACCATCCTCCTCCCCACACCCTGCTTCCCCCACCTATACAACCCCCCAGCTCCACCTTCACACACATGCCCAGCCCCTAATGCCACACCCTCTCTCCCACACCATGCCCCCCACGCCTCCAACACACCCTGGCCCCCTAATGCCACACCTCCCCCTGACACATAGTCCCCCACTCCACCCACACCACCTCCTGCCTCCCCATGCCACACCCACATGCCATTCCTTTTACATGCCCTGCCCCACACCCGCCTCCACCGCTCCCCTGCAGGCCCAGGGCGGGGCCTCACCTGGAAGACGGCCTTGGTGCGGATCCGCTCCGCCACCAGGTGCAGCACCTGAGCGTTGAGGCTCCCACCACTGTCGATGTCCCCGACGAGCATGGGGAAGGTCTGCAGGGAGAAGAGGCATGGCGCTGGGATGGGACTACGCCGGGAGGTGCTGGGTCCCCTCGGGGGAGCCCCACACCAGCTGCACGCACCCCAGGGATGGTGCAGTCAGCAGCCCCGGCGGCCCCCGGCTGCAGCAGGGGAGCCACCTGCCTAGGGCGCCTTCCCTCCTGCCCAGCTGCCGTGTTCCCACTCTGCTCGGGGGCAGGGGGCAGCAAGTCTGCCGGGTCTCCTCAGCCTGGCTCCTGGGAGCACGAGCTGTGCTGGGGGCCTCCACACCCCTCCCCAAGCTGGAGCTCTGTCCCCATCCCATGCCTCACACACGCCTCCCTCCCACAGGGGCTCCAGACTGAGCACAGGCTGGGCTCTCCTGCTCCCACTGGTGGCACCTTCCAAGGTGAGCACTTCCAAAAGGAGAGAGCGGACTGGGGGCTAAGCCCCAACACTTCAGCCTGACCCCCATTCCCACCCCTAGGACCGACACACAAACACACACAGCCCAGGCCCAGCCTCCAAGCCAGAGCCCTGGCCCACACACATGGCCATGCCAATCCCGTCAGGGTGGCTGCCGTGCCAGTGGGCTGCTGTCAGCCCTCAATGTTCAAGTATCCTGAGTCAGGCTCCAAAGCACCCTGCGATGGCTTCAGAACGAGGGGAGAACTGGCTCCTTTCCCTCTCCTGACGGTGCTGGGGCCTTCGGGGCGCACTCAGGTGCCAGGTTCTCTCCCTGGGCGGGGGACAGGAAGCCCATTCAGCACTGGGCCCTGGAGGCAGCTTGGCTGGGGGGCCCTGCAGCATCCAGCCCTCCTCCACCGCACTGCAGCATGACCACAAGGAGCTCACCCACCACACAAGGAGGGGCACTCAGAGCCAGCTTGTGGCCCCAGGCCCGCTCTGAAGGGGACGGGGGGGAAGAGCGCTGCTGCCGCCATGGGTCATAAGTCCCTCAGGCGTCTGGTTTGCCCAGCACTCCCTGTAAGAACCTGGCAAGATGGTGCCAGCTGGATGCCCACATGAGCAGGATCCAGGGATTCTAACCCAGATGGGGGGTGAGTGGCAGGGCTGGCTCCCAGTGGCTGCTGGTGGCAGGTCACACGTCCACCCAGCAGGCAGAGGGAATCTTCCACTGGGGCTCAGTCACTCACCTGCCACGGAACACAGCCTGTGTGGGGATCCCATACATCCCTCAGGAGGGGACCCCTCGCACTGCTGGGGCAGAAACACCAGGGTCCCAACCCTGACCCAGCTCCCTGTGAAGAGGCTCAGGCCCTGACCAACACTAGCATCTCTCCCGGATCTGCTCCTCCCTAGCACTAGGGCGAGCCACCAGCATTCATGAACATGCTTCATACACCCTCTGCCCGCTCGCTCGGGGAGCTCCGGGTCAAACCTGCTGCAGAGACGGGGGAACGGATCCAAGTCAGTCACAGAGGCAGGGACAGAACCCAGGAGTCCTGGTCACAGCCCCCTGCTTTCATGGGCAGATTTTCTAGCATGCTCAGTTACCACCAAGTACGCTGGAGGATCCCCCGGCCCACACTGAGAACAAGGGGAGCTGTGGGGTGCTGAGATCTGTGCGTCTCAGACCCCACTCCATGCTGGCCTGGCTCCCAGGACCTGCTCCAGCCCCCTGCACTTTGGGTCCCAGCTCACCTCGGTGGGACTGAGCTGCCGGTCCCCTACATAGGTGGTGTTGAAGTGGTAGCTGGACTGGCCGACTGTGCTCATGTGAATGGTGTGGGTGACCTGGGGAGGACACAAGGGGGTCAGGCTGTGCTGGGGTAGGATGCCGTGTGCAACCCTCAAGGGCTCCAGCTCCTTCCAGCCCAGCCAGCGTGGACAGTGCCACCTGATCACTGCCCCCCACAGCCCAGCTGTGGCTCCCCTTCTCCAGAGAATACAGCGCCCCCCGTTGGCAACCCAGTGTGAACCTGCCTGGTTGCATTGCACACTGGGATGTGTAGTCTCCACAGGCCGCACCTCCAGAGGAAACATTACGGGGTGCGTGTCCTTACAGAAGAGGGGTGGGTGAGGTGACAAAGCCCCCGCTCATTGCACCAACCCCCTGCCCAGATCTTCACCTCGACACCCAAGCCAATCCAGCCACCTGTCGGTGGGTACTTAGTTGGTGGGTTTGAGCCCAGCTCCGAGAGGGAACATGTCCACATCCCCCATCTCCTTCCCCCCAGGCTTTCTTGGCTGCAGAGGGGCCAAGGCATGCACTGGAAGGGGCCCTCCAGCTCCACAGGGGGAAGCAGGTGCTAAGCTAAGGCCTGGAGGGTCCTAGGGAGGAGGGAAAGCAGTTGGAGGCACGAGCCTCAACTGACCTGGAAGTGGCTGCTCAGGGCCTTGTTGATGATCAGCTTCACCCCTTCCATCTGCTGGGGGAAGACTTCTGTAAGGAGACGTGACAGAGAGGGGCTTAGACACACAACGCAAGGACCCACGGAGCCAGAGACAGGGCAGCTGGCTCCTCTGTGCTCCAGGCCCCACAGCTGGGGCCGAGCTCAACAAGGACAATGAGTCGGAGGAAAGGCAACTTGGGTCTTCACCCCCATCCTCCCTCAACCCTTACTAGTCCAGGGCTCAGACCATCCCCAGCCATCTAACACAAATTAACTCCCTCCCATCTGCACACAGTCACTTGTAGCGCTGCCAGTCGCAGAACACGATCCCACAGGAGAGCTGAGTGCCACAGCACTCTTGCTATGGGACACTGGAACAGCTGGGAGCTCCCCCACAGCCATCGCCCCTGCACTGGTCCCTGCAACACCCCCTGCTGGCAGTGGCTGGCAGAAGCGCACTCTCCAATCCCCTCAGCATGCCTCTGTCCCAGGGGTGGCCAAGACTCACCTTTGCATTTCCGGTGGAGCTCATCGAAGCTACCCGGGTTGGTAAGCGGCTCCTCCCGGCGCAGCGGTCTGTGCAAGTCGAGCACTGGTCCCAGCACGTTCCCCATCACCCCTCAGGCTGCGCCGCCTGGCCCTGGGACACAGGAGTGTAACCGCCCTCCAACCCACCCTCAAATCCCTGCCTCCAGTCTGAGGAGGGAAGGCCCGGAGAGTTTGGGATCAACAGGCGCCACGGGTTCCCCAGTCAGAGCACACCCAGCTGCCCCCAGCCCCTGGGACCCTATGCACATGACACCCAGCGGGGTCTGACACCTGCACGGAGCTGGGCTGAGATCGTGTCCCCACTCCCCCGGCCCTTGGGCCAGCACAACTCAGAGCCCGGGACGGAGGGTGGCTGCCCACAGGAGCTGGGATGCACGAGGTGCCCTGAGGTGGAGAGAGGGGATAACTGCCCACAAGACAAGGGGGAAGAGGGAACAGGGGGGCTAGTTGTTGGGGGGGAAGCCCTAGGTGGGGGATGGAGAGCTAGTTGGCAGGGGGCAGTGGGGTTGCAAGGGAGGGGATGTAGGGGTTTGGGGGGCTGGTATAGAAGGATCTCCCCAGGCAGGGGTTGGGGGACCCACTAGGGTTTGGGGGCTCCCCGGGCAGGGGTTGGGGGGCTGGATGCTGGGGGTTCCCCAGGCAAGGGTTGGAGGACTCACTGGGGTTGGGGGGCTCCCCGGGCAGGGGTTGGGGGGCTGGATGCTGGGGGCTCCCCAGGCAGGGGTTGGGGGACTCTTTGGGGTTTGGGAGCACCCCGGGCAGGGGTTGGGGGGCTGGATACTGGGGGCTCCCTAGGCAGGGGTTGGGGGGCTTGCTAGGGTTTGGGGGCTCTCCAGGCAGGGGTTGGGGGGCTGGACGCTGGGGGCTCCTCAGGCAGGGGTTGGGGGGCTGGATGCTGGGGGCTCCCCAGGCAGGGGTTGGGGGACTCGCTAGGGTTTGGGGGCTCCCCGGGCAGGGGTTGGGGGCTGGATGCTGGGGGCTCCCCAGGCAGGGGTTGGGGGCTCGCTGGGGTTTGGGGGCTCCCCGGGCAGGGGTTGGGGGGCTCCCAGGCCGGGGGTCTGCCCCGCACGGTGCCTCTAGGTGTTGCTGCCCCGCGCCCGGCGCTCACACGGCCCGGCCCCCGCGCTCGGCTCCGCTCACCCCGAGCTCGCTGGGCGCGGCCATCTTGCGCCCGGGCACGGCCCGCGCAGGAAGTGGCTTCACGGGAGCGACCGCCGCCTCGGACGCCATGTTGGAAGCGGGCACCCCGCCCCCCACGTGCCTTCGGGCCGCGCGGGTCAGTGGGGCGGGGCCTTGCGGGGCATAGGGTGAGCGGAGCAGCTGCTGACTGAGGCTGTGGGTGCTTTGCAGGGTCACTCCTTTGTACCGCCTGTTCTCGTTAATTATCCCTTGTGTTGCCAAGCGCCCGTCACCCTGGATCCGGGCCTTGGGGTTTGCCCCCCTCTGACCCATTGCCGTCCTTCAGCAGGCCCAGACCGGCCACGGAGGGACCAGCTGCCAGAGCCGGGCTTGGGTGTCAGGGGTACTTGTGGCTCCTGTGACTCTGGACAGCTCCCATTGCAGCTCCCTGCCTCAGTTTCCCCATCTGCACAATGGGGCAGTGATACCAACCCCCAACCCCTGGCTGTTGGGGGGCCGGGGTCACTAGTGTCTGTGAAGCGCCTGATAGTCATTAGCCCTCCCCCACTGTTTTTGGTTAAGGGGGGAGGGGCCCCTGGAGGCCTGCACAAACCCCAGCCCAGGCAGCCTCCCCTCTCCCCCCCTGCACTTTCTTTAGGGCACTCCCTCTTTCCAGCCATTGGCACCGTTGCTATGCGCTGTTAGCCCCCACCCCCAGGTGGCTGCATTTTCAGAGGGGCAGAGTGACCCCTCTCTGTTTGGGTTGATGACTGTGCCTGGCTGGGACCCCCCCAGGCAGGGCCAGCTCCAGGCACCAGCATTCCAAGAAAGGGGCGGCAATTTGGCTCTCTCCTGCCGCTGGCGGCGAAAGTTTTTTTCACTGCTTGGGGCAGCAAAAACGGTAGAGCCTGCAAGAGGGCGGAGGCTCATCAATGTGTATTAAAGCCAAATGTCCAGTCGGAGCAGGGCCTATGACCAGACAATGGTTCTGCCTCACTCCTGATCCCTGGCTTCTTCTCCCTGCCGCAGCTGGGGTCTGGGAGCCACGCTGAGCTCTGTCCGCCTCCCCCCCATTGACAGGCTGCAGGACCCTGTCAGAAGGGACCATCATGATCATCTAGTCTGATCTGCACATTACAGGTCACAGAACCTCTCCCACCCACTCCTGTAATAGATCCCTAACCTCTGGCTGAGTTACTGACGTCCTCAAATCATGAGTTAAAGACTTCAGATTACAGAGAATCCATGGCCATGGGGCTTCCCAGCAATGGATCTGAGCAGCTGCAGTTTCCTGCCCCGGGCTGGGTTTGGGGGTGTTTCCAAGCTGGGGGTCTACAACTGGCTGGAGCACAGCATTGCAGGAGCTGGCCGCTGAATGAGGGAGCAGGTGAACTGGGGGGCAGGGGAAGTTGTAGGGTGCCGTACATCAGCAAGGGTAAGGGGGACCTGTTTTCTCCCTGCTCCAGCTCTTTGTTCTGATGGGAGAGGGAGCCCCTTTCTCCCCAGAACCTCCTCCCATGACCCCTGATCACAGGGCCCTAGGTTGACCAGGTGGTCCCCCTGCAGAGTGGGGTCCTGGCCATGTCGCCTCAGGCCAGGCATGTTAGTGAACTCCCCACACCACATAAAGGAGAGGAACCCTCTGCACCCTGTGACCCAGCTGGAGCAGGGCCCTCGCTGGCCAGCTCCCAGCCCCTGCTCGCTCTCCATGGCCCACTGCCTCCCCACAGTCAACACAGGGCTTTCCTGGAAACAGAATCAAACAAACAAAGTGATCAAGCTGGAGAAGCCTGGCAGGGCCTCTGAGCTGCCCTTGTTTTTATCTGGCTTTGAGGGCAGGAGCCCAGCAGGGCCTGCCCCCTTGTATCCCCCTAGGGCCTGCGATCTGCTGTCCTGGGTGTGTTCCCAGCTGTGGGGAAGGAGCCTAGAAAAGGTCTGCCCTGGTGCTGCCTGTGTGGGGTTGGCACTTATATAACTGGCCCTTTGCACAGAGGAACATGAAGCCTCTCTCAACATGGGGCCTCTCCCTGTGTCAGGGAAGCAGCCAGGCGTGGGAGCAGCCACACAGCCCTTTGGAGGTGCCCCTGACCAGGATGGTTTGTGCTGGACTGCAGGAAATGGGATGAGCCCAAACTGGGCCCTGGACACCTCTGGGCTTTAGGAGAGTTCCTGCCTGGGCCCCGTTTTGGTGGGGCAGGTGGAGTAGGCCTATCTGTGTTGGAAGGTGGCCCTAATGTAGAATTGATCAATGAAATTGATTTTAATTGTTCACTTTATTAATATAACTTCAAAAGCAAAGTTTTATGAATGAAACTACATTCATTCATAAACCAGGTACCCCAATAACTGGCTAATTGAGTTTCACTTTCAATCCAATTGCTGCTGAAATTTGCACTGCTTCAACATTGTAACTTCTGCTCACTGTTTGTCATTCATTATACTTGTTCGTATTGGAACTTCTGTTCTCTGTCTGCTATTCCTTACACTTGTCCATGTTGTAGCCCAAACTCCATTTTAACTTGTCCCAAACTCCATTTTAAAATGCTCACTTCATTTTTGCAAAACCCTGCTGTAATCTGATTTGTGTAGTTTAGATGTGTGAATGACGGATGTGTGGATGATGGAATCAACCTCCAGCCCCAGCCCGTCCTGATGAAATAAAGTGTAAACACCAACGGCAGAAGATGCAGACAACAGCCCTGACAAAGTAAGAGGAGTCCAACCTCAAAAGAAAAGAACAAAAGTACAACTGAAGGAACATCAAAGCCAAGTCCCAGGCTGAAAGTCATGTCTGCAATTGACGGGTGATCAATCACACCGGACCCAGAGGCAGCGTGACACAGCAAGACCTATAGACTCTGGATCCAAACTCAACCCGACAAAAAGGATGGGTGAGAGGGAAGACTTTGGAGAGTAACATTCCGCTGCCAACATGGAAGGGCATCGGTGACAGAGACCCACAGAGACCCAGCCCTTCCTTGTGTCCGGCTTTCCTGGCCAGTTAGCCACCACAAGCTACGAAAAATGGGGGATTGGTCCTGCTTTGAGCAGGGGGTTGGACTAGATGACCTCCTGAGGTCCCTTCCAACCCTGATATTCTATGATTCTATGATAACCCAAGCCACAAACTCAAGCTACATTCAGGACTGGTAACTATCTAGCAGCTGCAGAACATTTTGGGTGTGTGTGTGGGTGTGTGTAGGTAATTAGATATTAGTTATTGGTCTTAAATCAAATTGTGTTATTATAATAAACGTGACATCCTGTCTTGTCCCCTGAAATGATCCTGTGCAGTTTTGTCTGTATAACGCTAACCCAGAGGGCAGGGAGAGGGGCTGTGCCAACACAGAGTAGAGCTGGTATGGAATAGAGCTGTTTGCGACCACATTCTGTATGAGATACCAAACCTGTCCCCAGGGCAATGCTTGGGTTACAGGCGCCAGGGGTTAAGTCAGGAAATTCTGGTGCTAAGTTGATCTGGGTAACTCTAACTGTGCCCTATGGGACAGGGGCGGGGAATGCTGCAGGCTCTTTCTTTGACTGGGACTCCTCTATACATAAGGAGTGAGCAGTAGATTTTCACCCACCAATGATTTTCATTTTAAAATGAAGGAAAACCAGAGCAAGAAAGATGCAACACATAGGTGAGAACACAGTGTGCGTCTCCTCTAACAGTCTGCAACACGTCTGAGCAAATGGCTGGAGGAGAGAGATGAGGAACATGATGGTGCCACCCACAGAGGCCACGAGGCTGCCCAGTTAGGCGCTCCAGACACTGCAGTGAGCATCTCCCAGGGGTTTGTCTATACACACATCCTCCGGGCCTGGATGGGATCCTGGCCTGGCCTCTGCTCATGGTTACAGCTGGGGGAATCCCCAGGAGCTGTGTCAGTGCCAGAAGGTGACTCCAGCTTCACACAGACGTCAGCGAGATCCTGATCTGGGCAGGTGACCCTGTGTGCATCCCCCAAGCGCCCAGTCATCCTGCCAACATCGGGCCAAACCCAGGCAGTGAGCCAAACCCATGGCCATCGCAAGCTCCAGTGGAAAAGCAAACGGTTCAGCACCTCTGGGTTGGGGTCTGTGCATCTGTAGGCACAGTGGCATGGGGGGCTCAACTTGTGCCCTAGCGCTGTCCACCAGGCCAGGCGCAGAACCCCAGCCCACACCCGACCTGAAGGGGGGCTGCCAAACTAGGCCATTCCCCCCCCCAAGGCCCCACACCAGCCGAGCCTTCCCCCCGCCCGGGCTGCCCTGGCACATGCCAAGTGTAGCACTGCAGCTCGAGGGCTCTGGGCTCCACCCAGCCCCCGCAGAGGGCCGCACGCTTGGGAAAGCGAGGGCTGCGCATCTGCCTTGCCCTTCTGGGCTCAGGGATTTGCTAGCCCTGTTGCTGGCTGACCCAAGGTCTTGTCTCCCCATAATCCCGTGGCCGGGAAAGCCACAGGGCCCCTAGTACTGGGCCAGCTCCAGGGACCTGCCATGTGACAACAGGAGAGAGCCAGCAAGCCACTTTCTGCTGCTACTGACTGAGGAGCTTTGTCTGAGTCAGGGAAACCTTACAGCTGCCTCCCACTCCGCTGGCTGCACCGGGGAGCATCTGCCATGGGCCCGCCCAGCCTGGCTTCTCACGTGGCTGGGCACTGGCCTGTGGCAGGGGCAGGTGAAAGCCCCTCCTAGGTGCTCTGTGGAGTGGTTAGGCACAGGAGGGGGAGTGCTGCTCCTGGTCCTCTCGGGCAGGTCACATCTTGGCTCTGTGCCTCAGTTTCCCCAGGGGCTGTGGGCTGGATAAATAAATGCTGCTCGAGGGCTTTGAGATCCTCCAAGGACAGGAGCTGGAGAGCAATGAGTGCTCTTACACCCTCCTGCACTGTGCAGCTTAACCTGGAATGTCCCATGGGGCCAATCCTCCCCCCTCTCCCTCTCCCCACTCCCCAGCCGCCCCTGCTGACTCATCCTGACATGTTGGAGGTTAACAGTCAGTGAATGATAAGATTAAGCCACGCTGGCCTTCACCCTGTGGCTCAGAACTGCCCCTGGGCGCACAGGTAGTGGGGGTGCGCTGGACTAGTCCAGGCAGGACAGCTCTGAGGGAGAGCAGGGGCTGGTGGCGTGCAGGGAGCCAGGAGACTTCTCCCCGCAGCCTGCACCCAGCTTTCCCCTGCAGGGCTCCAGGTCAGCTAGCAAACCTTGGCCACCAGCAGCCACAGCCCCACAGATCAGACACCCCCGGGGGCGCTCCAGCCCCGTGCTCTCCTGCTAAGCACTGGGACCCTTTCCCATGGCAAATGCTGGCTAAGCCCCTAGGAGCTGGCTGCCCCTGTGGTCTGGTGGCTCTGGTAGGAGGTGCTAGTGAGGGTTAGGGAGGCAGGCTGGCTCCAGCCTCCTTCCTGGATCGAGGCCCCAGCAGCTGGAATCCCTCCCTGCTCGCTGCCCTGTGTGCCCCACACAGGCTGTAAGGGTTAATGCTCTCCTTGTGAGGCACATGACAGGCAGGGCTGAGTCACTGCCCTGTCCAGCTCCACTAGCCCCACACTTGCCCTCTCCAGGACCCCCATTCACAGGGGAATAGGAGATAGCAGTGAGTCTTACCAGCTCGGCCCTGCGTCCCACCCAGCCTGCCCCATCTGCTTCCTGGGGCAGCCCATCTGCTCCAGCTAATCTAGAGCTTTTACCCGTGATGGCCAATTCCTCCCCTAGCACCGAGTACACCTGGCCAGATGTACAGTGTTACCTGGGGCGGGGGGAAGAGGAGGGGGGAACAGGTCAGGGATTCCTTTCTGACCCTTGCAGTGACCTGTCCTGAAGCCTGATACCTGCTCCACCTTATGGTGAGGCCCAGCCCCAGAGCTCACTCTTGGTCAGACACACCCAGGGCTGTGCTCAACTCCGAATGCCTGCAGCAGATCCACTGTGCAATCCCCTTTACTAACGTGTAGGCACTATGGGGGGAAGAGACAATGCCAGCGAAGTGGGTACCCCCCCAGAGCACGTCCTTTGTGGCACAGCCTGGCATGCCACTGCCTTGCTCCTGCCCTGTATCTCATTCACAGCCACCTTCCTAGGACGTTCCCCTGCCTGGGGCCCAATTTATCAAGTCTGTATAAAGATACCATCTCCTTTGTCCCCCGCCCCTCCAGGCCCAAACCCTTCCCCCTGTGCCAGGATTTCACCACCCTGGGCCTGTGCAATGGGTCTGCTTCCCCAGCCCACCCACAGCCAGGCTCCAGACCTGCTTCCAGGGGCTCCCTGCTCCTAGGGTCACCCCACAGCCAAGCTTTAACCAGCTCCCTGATTAACACCTGGCCCCATTCCCCAGCTAGTCTGCTGCTCCCCTAAACATGTTTCCTTAAAGCAGGGATTTAGCGGGACAGTGACTGCTGGCTCCGGGCACCACTACCCCTTAAAGGGGCAGAGCGTGCTGCTTCAGTGCCCATAGCAGCACTGCCCAAGGCGCCCAGCAGACCCTAGCCAGTGCCCCAGACCCTGCCTGGTGACACCGGTGTTTGTCCGGCTGGCCCCATGCACTGTGCACTGGCCAGCACACCCCCACAGCGCGACCCTTAGCCCCGGCCTGTTTACCAGGGATTTGCCAGTTAGTGATTGTACAGCACGGCATCAGCACATTCCCCTCCCCAGCACAGCAGCGAACCCCCGGCCAGGGGACCAATGAGTGGGCAGCGCAGGCTGGCCCAGCGGGACGGGGGATATAAGCACCTGCAGCCCCAGCCAAGGCACCCGCTGTTCCTGACCAGTTTCTAGCCCAGGCCTCAGGTGAGCAGCCCGGCAGTCTGTCTGCAGAGCCAGGCGGGGGCGGGGCGGGGCGGGGGCGGGGTTACACAGAAAGAATGAGTTTGTTTGAGATTTTGAATTAATGTTGGATTTTTTAACTGAGATTCACCCGCCCTGTGTGGTTGAGAGCTGCCTCCTGCCTGCCTTGTCAGAGCCCGGCTGGCTCATGGACATGAGAGATCCTCTACCCCAGGGCGCTGGTTCTGATCCTGCCCCAGGACTGGATTGGTTGGGTGGTTGGTGCCACTTCTTTCACCCAACAGCGAGAGCCACCCTGGAGCTGGCCCAGGGGTGGGGAGGCACAAGATGAGGCTGAGATACTCATGCCCCTCTCTCACAGGACTCAGATCCCCTGCCCCCAACCACCCCAGCTGCACGGCTGCAGCCGTCAAGGGCTCCGCAGGCTGCAGGGCAGAGCCTGAGCCAGGGATCCATTCCAAGGCAGGGGAAGCCAGACAAATCCCACCCTCCTGTCCAGGGGGCCCAGGGGAGCAAGAGTCAGAGACATCCCCTGTTGGAGCCCTTCCTGCCCTCTGGAAATGCATGGGGGCCTAGCCCAAAGGTTGGTGGGGGAAGAGATGGGGTCAGTGGGGAGCTGAGAAATGGGGTGGAAGCATAGGAGACCAGGGACATGGCAGAGCAGGACAGTGGGGTGCTTGGGGATATGCAGGTTTGCAGCCAAGCTGAGCAGGGAAGAAGAGGGCAGCAGGGGGGAGGGGCAGGGAGAGGGGACCAGGGAGGGATGTGCCTGGGCAGGGCAGCTGACATCACAGATCCTTGAATTATTTCCTTCCTCTTCCTAGTGTCTTTCCATGTGCTGCTCCCTGGGCCGCTGGCACTGATCATGGGGCACGCAGCTCCTTTGCCTCCCCTTCCCCAAGGCTGCTCAGCTCCCCTGGGTCTAGCTCCCCTAGCTCCGCACTGGCCCCACCTGGCCATGGCAGGGCAGCAGTGGCAGTGGGAGAAGGGAATTAGTGATTTATTTTATGAACACAAATTGCCCTGGAAATGTTCCTTAGGGGGCGGGGAGACTCAGGAGTGTGTCCAACCCACCCCCTTGGGAGCATTGATGGGGTTAGGGACACTTACACCATCCAGGCTCTGGCCCAGTGCCCTCCCCTGGCAGAGGTGGGAATGCTGTCCCTCATGAGCACAGGTAGGCACTGTAGTGTGGACAGGACCCAGTCGGACGGGGCTGGCTGGCAGGGTGGGGTAAGTGCCCGCTTGCCCTCTGCTTCCCCCAGGGACTCAGCCTAGGCAGGTGGGGAGGCAGGGATCGGCTGTGCAGAGCCCCCCAAGGCCTGGCCAAGCTGAGTGCCAGGGCAGAGGGCCAGTGTCACGCTAGGGGAGTCGGCAGCCTGTCCCCCTCCCCTACAGCTCTCAGCGGTGCCCGTGTGAGGGGGTTCCCCTGCACACAGCCTACTCAGAGCCCTTCTGCCCGGCCGTTACGCCCCGCGTTCCCCTCCGCCTCGCACTCCACAGTACCTGTGCGGCCAGCCAGTGTTCCTGGCTTTTCCTTAAAGGGGGTGTGCCTCCCTGTCCCCACCCCCTTGCATGGCCTTCCTGGGCTCCTGTGACTAGTCTCCTTGTTAATGGGATAATTAGCCACGATCGGCCCCTATCCTTAATCAGGCCCTCCCTGGGGGCCTGACTGGCGACTGGTGAGCCAGGGACAATGGGACTGGCTGGGGCAGTTGCTGATTCCCAGCCCCCTCTGCCCTGCAGGTCCCGGAGTGCAGCGCCTGTCACAATGAAGGTCTTGGTCTTGGCCATGGTACTGCTCTGTGTGTGCAGCTTGGAAGGTAAGAGCCTCGCCAGGGCTTTGCTCCCCACCCCCGGCACGGTCCGGCCGCACTGGCCCCGGGATCATTGTGGGCTGCTCCCACACCTCCAGCCCTCAGCAGCTCCCTATGGGCCATACCGCGCGCTCCGCAGGAGCCAGATTCGCTGGCGAGTGAGGCTGTTCCCTGTATGCTCCCGATCTCATCCCTCTTGCCACCCAGTGCCAGCCTCTTCAGCGAGGGAGGGGCTAGCTTAGAGGGTAGCAGAGAGAATCAGGACTCCTGGGCTCCATTCCCAGCTCTGGGAATGGGTGTGGCCTAGTGGGTTAACGCAGGGAACTGGGCACAATCTTTGGGGCCCTTCCCCCTGGGGCTGAGGGAATCTCCTCACTCCCCGCCCACCATGGGGCTTACGGATTACCTCCTGGACTCCATGGGGCTGATGGATCGCCCCAGCCCCACAGTTTGCATGAGGCAGGGGCCTAACCCAGCTCTCCGGGCCGCCCAGGTGCTGTGGTGATGCGCGACGCAGAAACCCCAAGCTCCAGCCTCTCGGATGTCTTCTCCCAGTATTTCCAGACGGTGTCTGAATACTTGAGCAAACAGTTGCCAGAGAAGGTGAAGGCCGAGGAGATAAAGACCCAGGCAAAGTACGGGCTGCCATGGGGAGTGTGGAGGGGGGTGCTGCCGCCCGGGGGTGGGAGGACCTGGAGGAAGAGGGGCAGTGGGGAGTGCAGAAAGGGCAGAGTCTGCTGGGTGCACACACGCAGCCGGGGAGCCTCAGTACTGAGACGCTACAGTGCTGGGAGAACAGATTGCTCCTGCTCCTGCTCCAGAGCCTCTGACATGCCACCCCAGCCCATAGTAGCAAGGCAGGGCAGGTGGGATGGGAAGGATAGAAAAGCCGCAGTGGCAGAGTCCAAGGCTGCAGTGAGGATCATTTCCAGCCCAGTCCGCTGCACACAGCATGGTCTGAGGCTGAGCAGGGGGCCAGGAGCTAATGAGTCCTGTGTGAACCTGAGCAGAACACAGGCCCCCTCTGTGCCTCAGTTTCCCCACATGGAATAGAGTGCAGTCCCCATGCCCAGTAGGCAGGCAGGGCCCCGGCTGCTGCGTCTCCCCAGCCAAGTCCTGCCTGTCTAAGGAATTGCGTGTCTTCAACCCTAGGGCTTATCTGGAGCAGGCCAATGAGCAGTTTTCGCCTATCGCCAAGCGGCTGCACACCGAATTCATGGACCTCCTCACCCAGCTGGTGGAGACCGGGAAGAAGGCTGTGCAGCAGTGAGTGAGTGGCCGGCTCCCAACAGCCCCAGGGTAGCTGCCGAGCAGGGCTGGGCACTTTCCATGGCAACGAGAGGAGGAGACGCGTGGGCCGATTATGGTGCTAAAGAGCTGATGGGGGGTGGGAAGGGGGTCCTAGGAGCAATAAATCTGATGAGACAACTCACAGAGGCACGTGTGGTGCAAAACCTGGAGCAGAGGTTGAGTGTGTGAGCATGCAGCCGCTGGGGTGGGTGTGCAAGGTGTGTGCGATGCAGGCAGAGCAGGATCCTTGTCTCTCAGGCTCCCAGTCAGCCCCACCTGGTGTGTTTGGATCAGCATGTGTGTCAGGGGGTGTCCCCTGCTGGAGGGGACTGAACTCATCAGCTGTGTGGTTATATTGCCCTCTAGTGACTGGACGTTTGGAAAGGACCAAAGTGCTCAGCAGTCCCCACAGAGAGTCTCCCTCCCTCCACAGAGAACAATTAAGGGCCCCCCTTCCCTCCCCTGTGGAGGACAACGGAGAGGCTCCCTCACCCGCATCACAGCTGTAGCTGAGCGCCTTGGTGTGTTTTACACACACACAACCCCAGTCTGAACAGAGTCCAGGGATTGCCCCAGTCTCAGGGCACACTCCTGGGGCACAAATCTTCTATCTAGCACCCGCTCCTGAGAGCTGCAACCACATGGCCTCTGCCAGCCCAGGGCTGGATCCTCAGATGAACCCCTGTTGCTTAAACACACCTGTGATGAGGTTTGGGAGCAATCCAGATCAGTGCGGGGCTGTGTCACCACTTGCTGTGCAACCTTGGGTACCTCACAGTGCTTTGCTGAGATATCTCCCAACCTGGGACAGTCACCACTAGCCAAACAGCATGCAGGTCACACCCTGAGCCAGCGTCTGTGTACTAGACAGTCCTAGGTCAGCCGCTCTGACCCCCGCAGCCTGTCTATAGCGCCACTCTGGCTTCCACCAGCTTTGGTTACACCCTGCAAGGGGACCCCAGTGCTGAATTTTCCCCAAACCATGTGCTCTGTAATGTCCTGCCCTCTCCTGTACAGTTCAGAGATATAATAAGGTTCATTTGTTCCTGTAAAGACACAAAACCCACCAGCTTGTTAACTTAACTGGGGTAACTACACCTTTCTCTTTACATGCAGCACTGCGATGGCTTATAGAAAAAACAGAACAAATATATGAATAATAGGACACAGGTTAAGTGATGCCAAATTAAAGGAGTAAAGATATAAGGCGTTACAAGCAAATAACAATGAAACAGCATTTAAGAGTCTAAAACTTAATCTAGTAAGATGCAGGCTTGGTTCCAGGTGGTTTCTCACCAATATTAAGATCCCAGAGACTTTAAACACCCCTCCTTGGTTGAAGGACCCCTCTTTCTCAACTTGTTGGAGCTCCTTGTTTGTCTCGGTCTAATGATGGATGCCAAAGATGGCTTCTGTCCTTGCTTATATCTTCCTAAGTTCAATGAGCTTGTTTCAAGACACAGGCTGACCTCATGTGGGCTCCCCGTTCCCCCCTGTATGTAAACGGGGCTTCCATTGCTTTGAGTCCACCATGCTTAATTAACACAGGAGACAGGTAAATAGCTGTGACATTCCCTCCTGTCTCCCCATTTGTTGACAGACCTGAAAACATAATATCATGAAGTATCTGTATTTCCTCCTATGGTGTTTACTACAGATACTTCACGATAGTAATCACCAGTGTGTCATTGGCTTTCAGAAAAGACCTCATGCTGTGCACTTCTGCAATACAATATCATTGATTCAATTGCTTATCACTTGAGGTTCACACACACACACACCCCATCCCCGTCTTTATAGACCCGTAAACTTTTGCAGTGGATTCTTTGAAAAGTAAAACCTAGACCAAGCTTCTCTCTCCTGCTGGGTGTAGACGCCATGCTGTCTCCTCCACCCCTTGTTAGCTTGAAGGGTCTGTTTACATGACATGTGAATACATTCTCATTGTCTTTCAAAGTACTTAGGAAATAACTCCCAGATGGGGACAACACATTCCTTTGTCTACTGCAGCTCCCCGACATGCCTAGTTTAAACACACTTTAGTCATAATTCTAGTATATATCCATAACTCTTATTACCCACCATGTATATACATCACACAAGAATATTGATGATCAATGTGTTATTAATTTTCAAATGACACCTCACAAGGCATATTCTGTACAAAGATTATTACAATAGTGTGTAGAGTGTGACTACAGAGGTGCTTCGGTGACACAACACCCTCTCCCAGAACTCCACCCGCAGGTATGAGCCTGCTGGGTCATCTCTTCAAGGGGCATGTGACTGCTGTAACACACAGACATTTTGCACAGGATTCTAACCCCATTGCTCTGTACTTAATCACATGAGAAATACACAGATCTAGACAAAAGGAACAAACCCTCTATGTATTTTCCTGTCTCCATTTCCACGGCACTCCAGAGCATTCTTTGGGGGCAGAGTCCTCTGGGGCATCCAGGGACCTTCTGCTGCAGTGCACAGCTTGGGTTCTGAAACACACAGCCTGCTCCCCCAGCTCCTTCCTTCTCCTGTGAGTCCTTTTTTTACAGGCTAGCATCACTACCTAGGTGTCCTTGTTCTTCTGCTGGGACCTTTCCACTCTGCAAACCCTCGGCCCCCTGTTGAAGGAAGTTAGAGAAAACTGGTTCCATCCCTAAGGTGCCACAAGTACTCCTTTTCTTTTTTCTGATGTAATTACTCTTTCTAGCATATCTACTGTCCAGTCAAAGCACAGTCATTAATCTCCCTTGTCCCTAGTTTAGGAGGTATGGGCTAGGTCCTGTCAGCCCATGGTGAATACACATTGTCAGCAGGCCAGTCCACAATACAGCATTATTCATAGCAACAATGTAACCATGTCACCCAGAATTAATAAACTGTACAGATTTCCCAGCTCATCACCATGATCCTTTCAGGGTTACATGGTGAATTGCTACCGGTCCTTTTAGCACCAGGGAGCCTTGTCTCTCCCGACCAGGGAAAATTTGCCCAAAACTACCAACTGCTGGCACCACAAGTGCCCCACTTCAGACTCTGCAAGCCCAGCTCTTCCCTCCTCAGGCTGGCAATTTGCACCCCCAGCCTTTTGGCTCCCTGAGCGAGTCCTTGGGGCAGAGCAGAGAGAATGTGTGGCTAAATCTCTGGCAAGAGTTACCCCAGAGTTTTGCTCTTTCCCCATGCACTGGTCCCTCTAACCTGTCTATACACCCCACTTCATCACACCCAGCCCCTTGACTTCTGGTCAGTCCATACAGACCTTGTCTAGTTGAGAGAGCTGGATCCACTTTTCACAAGACATCCCCGCTGGCAGAGGGTTGCCTCCATAAGAATCCCCTCTTGTGCCTTTCTTTCTCCTTTCATACAGTTCCAGCCCTTTTGTCTCTTGTCATAACTAGGACGTTTCGTTGACTTCAGCTCACCCCGATGCTCCCCACTGTCCAATGGCTGCTTGGGCTTTTCTGTGTTTTGCATCAGCCTGAGCCCGTGCCTTGTCTAGACTATAAATACTGGGTGGGGCTGGGGCGAAAGCTGTCAATTGTTTTCCCCCCTCCTGAGCTCTGAGAACCACCCTGGGTGCCCTGCTTCCCCTCCAGCAGCTTTGTACACAAAATCCTGCATGTTACATAACTCTGACATCCCGAATATCCATCCCGCAATAACCGTGGCACCCAGCAGAGACCGCTCATCATAGCCCCCTTCGGTGAAATACTGTGAAGATGGTGACAGGAGCACCGGAACGGGGTGGCCAGCAGGACATGGCTATGCCCTCCCGCTTCTTAAGGGCGAGCGACGGGAGGGAGGGGGCAGCGACGGGAGGGAGGGGGCAGAGAGGAGCAAGCAGGGAGTGGGGTCTCAGGGGGAAGAGGTGGCACGGGGGCAGGGCCTCAGGGAGAAGGGGGTGGCATGAAGGCGAGGCCACAAGGGGAATGGGTGGTGCAAGGGCAGGGGCTTGGTAGAAGGGGTGGGGCCTCAGGGGGAAGGGGTGCCATGGGGGTGGGGCCACAGTTTGGGCACTTGTGCCCCCCCCCCCCAGCCTTCTAGGGACCTTCCATCATCCCTGGATGGCTATCACAGGGGAAATATGCCTGTCTGGGCATGTCTAGGCATGTGCCTGGGGATAGACTTGGAACTGTGTACCCATCTGCTGCCAACATAGGGCACCTGGGTCACACTCATCCCCAGCCACAGGGAACAATGGAGAATCCCCTCCTCCATCAAGAACAATGGGGAATCCTGCTTTGCCTACATAGAGAGCTGTAGGAGGTAAACTGCACCAAACTGCCCAGCAAATGGGGATTCTCCTGGAGATCTAGGGTGAGACTCCTGGGCTTTGGGCACTCTGGGCCTGGCTCTGAGTCCCTGTGCTGCAGCCAAGCTGGCCCGGAGACCCCTTACGCTGGCTTAGTGAGTGAGCGTGGAGCATCGGGGAGGAGCTAACACTCAGCCCCAGCTGGCCTCGTTCATGATGCCACTAAAGCGAATTAGGGGCCGAATCTCTGCTCATCCACACATGTGTTAACCCAAAGGTAGTGCACTGAGCTCTGGGCTCTACCCCACAGATGTCAGTCATGTTGCCCAGTGCATGACTGGAAGGTGCTCAGATGCTCTGGTGACAAGCGCGGGATAAGAACTTTTAGAACAGGCTAGACTCCCTGCCTGGGCTCTCTCTTGTCATTCACCCTGGGCAGAGTGGGGTGAAATGCTACCAGGCCAGCATAGCTTTGTAAATGACAGCAGGAGGTGCAAGGCTGGGGAGACACGCCCAGGACTTGTGGGGTCTTCTCCTGCCTTTGCCTCAGTCTCCACAGCTGTCCAGGGGAATACAGCTCTGTGTCCCCTCCCCAGGAGGCTGTGTACATTCATTAGCTCATGTCCATAGAGTGCACTGACAATGAAAAGTGCTATCCAATGGCCCAGCGCCCACTGAAGCCAGCACTGACCTAAGTGCATTTCCTGAATAAGCAGCAGATGCAGTACAGTCTAAGCAGCAGATTCGGGCCACAGGCTGCCCTGGACCAGAGCTATATTCACCCAAAGAAATCAGAGTCCTGAGATGGCGCAGCCCCAGGTACCGAGAGAGGGAGAGCTGGATGCAGTCTGCACGGTTACAGAGCAGCTCAGCCACATAGGAACTTGTAGGATCTCATCAGCAGAGCTGAGCTGGATCAATCATAGAACCATAGAATATTAGGGTTGGAAGAGATCTCAGGAGGCCATCTAGTCCAACCCCCTGCTCAAAGCAGGACCAATCCCCAACTAAATCATCCCAGCCAGGGCTTTGTCAAGCCGGAGCTTAAAAACCTCTAAGGATGGAGATTCTACCACCGCCCTAGGTAACCCATTCCAGTGCTTCACCACCCTCCTAGTGAAATAATATCCAACCTAGACCTCCACCACTGCAACTTGAGACCATTGCTCCTTGTTCTGTCATCTGCCACCACTGAGAACAGTCTAGATCCATCCTCTTTGGAACCCCCCTTCACGTAATTGAAGGCTGCTGTCAAATCCCCCCTCACCTTTCTCTTCTGCAGATTAAATAACCCCAGTTCCCTCAGCCTCTCCTCATAAGTCGTGGGCCCCGCCGCCTAATCATTTTAATTGCCCTCCGCTGGACTCTCTCCAATTTGTCCATATCCCTTCTGTAGTGGAGGGACCAAAACTGGATGCAATACTCCAGGTGTGGCCTCACCAGTGCCAAATAGAGGGGAATAATCACTTCCCTCGATCTGCTGGCAATGCCCCTACTAATACAGCCCAATATGCCGTTGGCCTTCTTGGCAATGAGGACACACTGCTGACTCATGTCCAGCTTCTCATTCACTGTAATCCCCAGGTCCTTTTCTGCAGAAATGCTGCTTAGCCAGTCGGTCCCAGCCTGCAGCAGTGTATGGGATTCTTCCTTCCTAAGTCCAGAACTCTGCACTTGTCCTTGTCGAACCTCATCAGATTTCTTTTGGCCCAAACCTCCAATTTGTCTAGGTCACTCCAGACCCTATCCCTACTCTCCAGTGTATCTACCTCTCCCCCCAGTTTAGTGTCATCTGTGAACTTGCTGAGGGTGCAATTAATGCCATCATCCAGATCATTAATAAAGATGTTGGACAAAACCGGCTCCAGGACCGACCTCTGGGGCACTCTGCTTGATACCGGCTGCCAACCAGACATGGAGCCATTGATCACTACCCGTTGAGCCCGACAATCTAGCCAACTTTCTATCCACCTTATAGTCCGTTCATCCAGCCCATACTTCTTTAACTTGATGGCAAAAACACTGTGGTAGACCACATCAAAAGCTTTGGTAAAGTCAAGATATATCACATTCACTGCTTTCCCCTTATCGACAGAGCCCGTTATCTCATCGTAGAAGGCAATCAGGTTGGTCAGGCAGGACTTGCCCTTGGTGAATCCATGCTGACTGTTCCTGATCACTTTCCTCTCCTCCAAGTGCTTCAGAATGGATTCCTCCAGGCCCTGCTCCCTGATTTTGTTTTGCTATGGATGAGGATGAGATGGACAGCCTGGCGACGTGCTTGGCCGGCTATCTGAGGGCTACCCATTGCTGTGAGGCAGGCAGCGATGCTGCCATCGGGAGCGAGTTTAATAAAACTCCAGTTTTAAAACGGTTCCCGGTCTGGGAGCGTAACGGGGAAGACAGCGGCAGCGGGCAGGGGAAGCTGCAGAGCCCAGCGCGTGGGGCGCTCGCGGCAGCATGGGGCTGGCCGGGGGGGCGCCTGCCCAGCACACCAGAGGGGCGGGGCAGCATCGGGGGGGGAACGATGGGGCTCCCGCGGGTTTCCCGGCAATGACGAGTTACTGCAGGCCGCCGCCAGCGCTAGGCATTGAGGGGGCGGGGCGCGGCTGGGTCCCGGGGAGCTCAGCACGGATTGGTCACGGCTTCCCCAGCCCCGCCCCCTCCAGCGCTGCCATCAACAAACATGGCACCTCTGCCCAGCCCGTGCGCGCGGCTACTTCCGGTACCCTCCGGAAACATGGCACCTTTGCCCAGCCCGAGCCTTGTTGTGACACCACTTCCGGTCCTTCCCCCCTCCCCACCCCCAGTAAAGATGGCGGACGAGGCGACCCGGCGCGTGGTGGCGGAGCTGCCGCTGCTGAGGACGAACACCGGACCCCGAGACCGGGAGCTGTGGGTGCAGCGGCTGAAGGAGGAATACCAGGCGCTCATCAAGGTCAGGCTCTTCCGCTTCCGGGGAGGGTGTCACCGGCAAAGGGGCCGGGCGGAAACCTCTTCCTGTCAGCGCTCTGCCCCCGGGGTCTCTGGTTGGGGGAACGGGTCGCCCCTTCGTGTGGGGCCACCCAGTGTCCAGGCTAAGAGCCCTCACTGTGGGGAGCACGCGCCCCTCTCGTGCTGACGTGGTCCTTCCCAGACGGTGGCAGAGAGAGTTACACTGAAATGTGCCCCCCCATCTCTCTACAGGGAACATGGGCTGCCTCTCCTCCTCCCTTTGGGGCTGCCCCTCCCCCATCTTTGCAGAGGACCTGGTGCTGCCCCTTCCACCCCATCTCTGTAGAGGACCTGTGGTTGCCCCCCATGTCTCTGGTTTATTAGCCAGGCCCCAGTGAGATTCCCTGTGCTCCATGGGGTGCAGACTCTGACCCACTCCTAAGGCATCTGGGGGCTGCAGTGGTCCCACAGTGCAGGGATCTGTGGGGGGAGCATAGCTGGCTCTCGGGCCCAGAGTGAAGCACATCTCCTGGAGGGATATTGGGGTGCCACAGGGCACCTACCTTGCTCTAAACTCTCCAGTTAGTGTAGCTCAAAGGACAGGTCACCTGGAAACCAGCAACGTTTTCCCCCTGTGGTGCCTGGCCAGGCCTGTGTACTAAGGGCATCTCATGGGCAGTAACTGTACCCAGGAATCCTACAGTCTGCCCCATGTCCAGTATCTCAGGGCTTGATAGAGTCTGCTTTTGATGGCTCTGTGTGATGCTAGTGCCAGTCTCATGTTGCTGGCTGCAGGACTTTTACAGTTGGTGTTCACCACAGCAGCAACAGACCTTTCTGCCTCGCAAGGAACATGGCTACACAGTAAACATGTCCAGAGAGATCTCCATTATCTACATAGATTTTGGGAACAGGAATTTTGATTTCTGTGCAAGCTTCTAGGGGATTGGGAGGCTAGTCACAAACTGCATGGTATGGGGGTTTTGATTTCATGGGGTTGCCTGTACCCACTCACTGCCTTAGTCTTTCCCTTCCCAGTATGTGGAAAACAACAAGAACGCTGACAACGACTGGTTCAGGTTGGAGTCTAACAAGGAAGGGACGAGGTAGGCATGGATAGGTTGCAGGGCGTGTTTGTGGCTGCCATGGCTCCAGGCCCTCCCGTCTCTCTGATGGGCTTCCTCTGCTATAGCCCCTCTCTAGGCTTTGAGTAATTATGAGCATACCAAGTCCCAGTCCTGTGGGAGCCCTTGTGTCTGCACTGGGAGTTGTTGTGGCCCTTCACTGAAAAAGGAACAGGGGGCTGAGTCTCTGGCAAACAGGTCTTGCCTTCTGATAGTTGCTAGACTGGAGTTAGAGGCATGAAAAAGAAAAGGAATTCTGAACAGTCCTTTCTCACCCCAGTGTCACATTCTTCCTATCCTAATCCTGCTAGTGCTCTGGTTGGCCAGAGACCCCTCTGGGGTTGAGGGGATCTGAATGTCTACTGTGCAAAGCATGCAGAGACCTGCCCCTCCCCCAGCTTTCCCTCCATCCACAAGGAGCAGGAAGGCCACAAGTCCCTTTTGCAGCTCCTCCAGGTTGTGCCCTAATCTATTATACTTTATTCCACCAAAAAATAATCTCAGTCCCCTTGGCCCCTGGGGGCCATTTATCATCCCTACATAATAAATATGAACATGTTCCCATTACAGAGAACACAAGGTGATTAGTGATCCAATCTGCACTGTGCTTCCTGTGGCAGGAGGCACTGAAATGCCACCTGTCCCTGGGCTGTGTGGCATTTCGCCAGGAGCTCAAGGGCCACCCCCCAATGTGTATACAAGGGAACAGGCTGCAGCTGCCCTCTTCAGTAGCAGGGAGATGTGGCCTCTGGAAGCTAGGGACCTCAGGCAATGTGGCTTGACTGCATGGGTCAGGATGGAGCACTGCATGCTGGGAGCTGTAGTCTCCATTTGGCTGCATCCACTACAAGAGTGTTGGGGGTCAAGCAGTTGGCGTTGGTACTGCCCAGCGGGAGGGAGTACGGTGCAGCTGGATGCCCCACGTGTCCATGGGCTGCCAGTCGTAGCTTGTCCGTCTGCTCCTCTTGGAGTTGTGACCTAGTGCCAGGTGAGCTAATGACTTCATGGTGCTCCCTGTGACGCCCCCGCGTTCCACCCAGGGCTCCTCAGGGGCTAGGATAGACATCAGTCCCCTATGTGCCACTCTGCCATTCTCTTATCGGGGCTTGGCTTCGGCCCAGCTGTTAGTGACGCTGCAGAGAGACGCCTGCCCCTGTGCTCTCACTACCAGCCACCAACCCCGGGGCTGTGAACGGACCCCCGCTTGCCTGCCTGCCTCCTGTGGTGCTGCCACGTCCCAGGCTTTGTCAGCGTCAGAGAAGCCTTGGCCTGCAGTGTTGCTCTGTTGGCTTCAGTGCCCCATGTGCACACACACGAAGGGACTCATTAGTTTGATGGGATGGAGCCTGAATCAACTGAGTGCCATCAAGAACGGGGCCAGGCTGCAGCAGCGATGCAGAGAGCTCCCTCGCCATCCAGCTAGTTAGCTCCCCCTCTGCCACCTTCAACTCCTGGAAACCCTGCCTGGGAGCCCTCATTGTAGATTAAGGTCCAGCAGGGCCTCCCCCAAGCGTCTTAGTTGCTCTTTATGTCTCAGGTACATCACAGCATAGCAGCAGTTTTGTAGAACCCCTTTTCTGCCCCCTGGCTCAGCCTTTGTACTACTTGCTTTCTTCCCAGAGCTATCCAGCTGGTGAGCTAATTACCTCCTCAGCTTCCCAGGCTCCCTGCAGGTGCAAGTGGTCCATTCTGCTCTTCCAAACCCACACTACCTAACTCCCTCCTACGCTAACTCCACCTGGGTCTTGTAAGGGGCCAGGGTGCTGGCT